>NW_022170510.1:13270626-13363479 GCF_008802855.1 Photinus pyralis | reverse complement strand
AAAAAATTAGTATATTAAGATACAAGTGTATAATCAAGTCTTTAAAGCACGCGCAACGAGTTTAAGGGCACGACGCAAAGCGGAGTGCCTTTAACGTTGCAAGTGCTTTAAAGACCAATTATACACGTGTATCTTATAGTATTTTTTATTATACCTGCAGTATAATTTAAAAATAGGAAATACAATGAAGTCATATTGACGTTATACTCGAATACATGTCTAATTAAGTGGGCTGGGTGTTCGTAATTTCACGATTGCCATGGAAATGTCACTTGACGTTTGCTTATAAAAATCATCGTCTTTGTGAATTAAACGATTTCCGTTGAAAAAGATAATACACCGTCCATTAAATCGATTGTTGTAAAATCTAAACAAACGTTGGTAGGTGTAAAATCCAACTCCAGTAAAGCCTATTATAAAGAATATGAAAAGTTGTTTCCATGGATGAATAGGAAGTTACTTACGAATACAGTCTTAAATGCATCCATAATGCTGACATATATGAAGGAAATGTCAAAGGTATTTAAATCTTCTATATTTTGGTGCATTCATTCAAAACTTTAAAGCAATGCTGCGATTAAAAAGTGGAACAGATTTGGAAGCATACCCTAAATTACGCGCGTTTGTGAAAGCTTCAACCAAAGGATAGGTACAAAAGCCAAAGAAATGTTCTGCATTTACAGAAAGCGACCTAAGAGGATTTTTTATTTCATCCAGATGACAGTTTCAAAAGTCATACTTGAAGTATCGTTACTTAGCAACTTTAAAGCACGTGTGTTTTAAAGGCCCTTTTTCGCACGCATTTGAGTGTTTAAAACGGAGATTGTGATTCAGGTATAATAAAAAATAATTTTAGCAAATTTCGTGAAAACCGTTCGCGGAACGCGATTTGCACTTCTCATCAAAGTTCTGTCTTATTTTAATATCTTTCCAATGAGCCCAAGATCATGAAAATCAGACAAGTGGTTACTGAGATACAAGCGTTTTTCCGAATTAGCGAAATTGCGAACTTTATGACGTCATCAAACCGAAAGTTACCGGTGGATCCATCGGCCTCCCTTCCAAATTTGATTGGAGGACCCCAATAAACAATATTCGATGGGCGGCCAAACTTTAACAGCCCTGGTAACACACTTGGGTTTTTAACATTGTATTCATACCTACTATTTGTATTGTCTTTTAGCGAAGGTTTATTAGGTTGAAAATCAATTTATGTTAAATTAGCTAAGAACATGGTTTTTTTTGTGGTATTTAATGTAACAGGGGAATTCCGTAAATATATTATTATTATGGTCGGTGTTTCTTGTGAGAACTCAGGTCTAGCCTGGTTAACTAATCGCACGGATTAAAATCAAGTAACGATTAGTGTCTGTGTCTGTGTCTGGTGAAGTTATGTAGGGTTATTGGAAATGGAAATTATTATTATTATTATTATTAAAAAGGGTTCCAAATAAATTTGACCCACTGAGTAAGACGAAACAACGCTATCGAAGATCAAGCACAAAATATTCATCCGCTAACTACTAAATTCACCCATTTTAATGGCAGCAAAATGAAAGTGGTAATGCGTTCATTGATAAGAACGTATCATGCGAATATGGCGGTTATTGTTAACATTCTGAATGGACGAAAACGTGATAACGTTCCTGATGCAACACAATGTACGCTTTGTGCAAGAAACGTGCTGTGATGTATAAAGTGTCATCAGTAAAATATGTTAGGCTGTTTAATAAATGCAAGAAAATCTCTAAAGTAATCAAGTGAAGATGAGCTGCAAATGACTTTCGGGTTGTTCAGAATGTCACGGTTGCGGTTAGTTGATGCACATGCAGCACGTAACAATGTTCATTAGTGTTCGTTTCACTTTTGCAGCTTCCTGATCTAGTTCGCATCCATTGTACGTTCAGCCGTATATCTACATGTAAACCCCTGCCATTGTGCTCCGATCGCCATTGTTGGCAGTCATACAAGTATACGGAATTCACACTAACATACCTACCACTCGCAAAGTCGTCGGAAAACGTCTTCGATTCTCATCCCTCAGCGAAACTGGGACGCCTGTCCTCGTTTTTTAGTAATGCAATAAAACACGTCTTAATTTTGTATTTATGGAAGTTTTTTTTTCAAATTACTGCTTATCCAGAGAATTACGCTAGCGCTCCCCCGGGTTAAGTTTCCAGTATACGATATTTTCGAATTAATAATTTACAGATACAGAAATTTTCCTCCCTTCAAAAGGCGAAATTTAGATTAGGCGCGGCAGCGTCGCATTTCAATGTAGTCTTATTCAAAAATGTTACACGCTCCCATATAATAAAATTTCCATTAAAAAGTTATGATTCCCAGATCTGATTTTATATCTTTTACCTACCCTTCTATCGACTACCGACGCTATTGAACTAAAAATTTTAATGAGAAGCGAAATCGGAAATAGGTACGCGTCCTCACGAACATCCATTTTTTTTCCTATCTAACTTGATTAATCGTCAAACGCGTTTACAAGATCAAATTGGCATTGTTAGGCAGTCGGCTTAATTAACGAACGACAAAACGGATCGGACTCGCCTCGGAATTTTGTCATAAAACGTGATTGTGTTGTCAGCATTTTATTTTAGCCGGTGGCGAATAAATTTCACCTAACTCGAGATTTTTTAATTAATTTTTCACGCATTTTTCAAAGGTTGTTTTTTTGTTTTGTTAACTTCGACTTTCGCAATTTACGCTAATTGTCCGTATCTAAATTTAAAGTCGGAATATCGCGCATTGGGCTTGTTAATTCATTTAGAAATCTGAACCGTTCAAACCTCGGCTTTAAAACATTTATGAGATCTTTATTTAGATGTTCTCCAAAGTTTTCCACATTATGTTCGTAAGAGTACATTGAATTTCAGCCCAATTTATTTATATTTTATACATTTTTTTTTTCAATTTCTATAGGTACCTACGTAAGAGTAAAAAGGCTTCATATTCTAACAACGAGAGGGCATTTTTATGTATTCCGCCGTTTCTGTAAACAGATATACCTTAAAAACTTCTTTAGGTTGCTCTAGTAACAGAAACTTTCAGGTAATGATTCTGGATTATCTGATCAGATTTTGGATTATCTGGTACGAAATTGTTTCGACCAGAATTAGCAATTCGCATCCTTCCTGTATGAATAATTTTTGACACTTAGTCACTAATTTAGTTACTAATTTTATAATGCTTCTGTGTTGAAGTTTTACACCACCCATTTTTGCCATTCAAACTGCTACCAAAATTAAAGTAATCGTAAACGGTTTACAGAAACCGCATTTCCACTTGCATTCATTTCCTATTTGTAAGATGCAACTTTTGTTAAAATTGTAAAAATCTGGCCACAAATATGAAAGATAGCGTTGCACATGTGCAATCCATTTTTGACGTGCTACTTCAATTTCAGTTTATAAGAAGAGTTTCATTTCAATGCTTTTCTGAATAAGAAAGTTGGCACTGCGCATGCGCAAAACCAAATTTTGAAACTGGCGTTAAATTTGCTTTTATTCCAAGTGGCTATGTATCAAATTTCATTTAAATACTTTTATAATTAAAAAAGTTTGCAATTCGGTTTATAAATGGTCGAGATGCGAAAAGGGCACTGTGAATTTTGAATCGATTCGACTCAACTTTTGGCATTGCGTATTATATGGCTAAGGCTATGCCCATATTGAATTTCATGCAATTCAGTTCATAACTAACGGAGATGTAAAAGCGATTGGACATTTCTAAACAAAGTTATTGTTCACACGGACAGATAGAGGAACAGACAGACAAAGGAACAGACGCACAGACCAACCGGCAGGCGACAGATAGCAATGCAAAATTATAAACGATCTCTAGGATCGTTAATAAACGGCAAAAGTGTAAAATTATGAAACATGTAAAAAACGGTTTTTTGTTTTTTTACAATAACTTTTTTTGTAAGCGGTACAGAAAAAATTCCTTCCTTGGTGCAAGACTCGACACCATAACGAACCAAATAGCGAAAAAAGTAGAACAATAGCTCTTAAGATAAAAAACTAGTAGCGTCTCAAAACGAGCGGACGGACGGACGGACGGACAAAGTGGCCACAATAGCGCATTGTTTTAAATTTTGAAATGCGCTAAAAAGATGCTCGAGAACTAACTATTCTTCCCATCTGAAGATAGCCCCTCATTTATAAAATTGTACAATAGTCATTAGAGTTCGACCCCCCCCCCCCCAATAAAATTCTTGAGGAATCTTGGAAATTCTTGATAAATCTTTTTGAAAGTGGAACTTCAAGCAGCCCACAATTGCGTCAAAATTGCACTTCTTTCTCTGGAAGGATTACCAATATAGATTTAAAGTTCTGGAAAGTCGATGCAAAAGACCTCGTCAAATGTTCTGAAGTAAAAACGTTCAAAGTATTAGAAATTTATTTTGTTTTCATAGGTAGGTACGTTATTTTAATTAAATTAAAGGTCTTAACAAAAGGAACTGTCCCTTTCTTATTATTTAAAAAAATATAGGTCCTTTCTGATACATCAATATAACCAGGAAAAAGACTTTGGATCAAATGTCAGAAATGGGGGTCTAAAATTTTGTTTGATTGCGCCACTGGACTCTGCATAAAATATCTAATAAATAGGCATTTTTTACCAAAAAGCCAAACTTGTAATTAACTCTGTACATTCGATAATATTCTTATAGAAAAGAGACGAACGGTTATTTCTCACCAAGACGGCGCACCAGCTCATAATGCGATAATTAATGTTCGAAATTATTTAAATGATCTCGTAAATGGATGGGAACACAGGGACCGCCAGCACGTTCACCCGACTTATACCCATCGGATTTCTCTTTGTGGAGCTTTTTGATTTGTAAATATCCTTCTACAACTGAGGAAGAATTACGGGAAAATGTAGAAAGCGCGTTTGAAGACGTTAGATCTTTGAGAGAGAGAGAGATGCAACATGTGCATTTCCCATAAAGGAGGGCACTTTGAAAAATATTTGTAGATTTTATTCAATATCAGCAAGTTCGCTGTTTTCTTTAAATCTTGATCAAGCTTATCTTTCAAGTGTTTCATAGGCAACTATATTTTTTGTTATTTATTTACAGGTTTATTTATATATAATTAAAAAAATTATTGTAGAGAGATACCTATTGAAAATACGTATGACAGATTATACATTTTCGGAAAGCTCGCAAAACAGTCAACTATACTTTGAGTTACAGCGCAGTTACAAAAAGGTCTAGAAACAAACGACTGACGGCATTGATTTATATGTTAAAAAGTGCCTAAATAATGGTAAAGCGGTTTCGTTTCAGCTTAAAAAATGAAGGAGTAGTAAATTTGAGCAATTTTCAGATTTTCACTATAGGAGAATAACGAAAGACGCCAGCTTATTTCTGGATGTCAATGAATTCCTCTACTGAAAATCGTATACGATTTGTCGTAACTTGTAACATTTTACGGTTAAATGTAAAATCTCATTATTAAGAAGTTTCAGTGCCTTTGAGGGGCCATCTCCAAAATTTTCCGAATTTCTAAAAGAAACTTACAAAATTTGTCTACTAAAAATGGTCATAGAATACAAAAAAACCCTCTTAATTTGTTTATTATAAGATTTGCCACAAAACTGGTAAGGGGCTGTCCATAACTCAAGCCAGAACTTCAATTATGCACAAACAAATTTGTTTGTATTGAAATCTTATCCAAGTGGCGTAGTAAAAAAACTATTTGATCTTAACTTGGTATTTTTTAAATGTAACCCCCTGTATATCTTACCTTTTTTGCATTCTTTTTCCTGATTGCATTGATGTATCTAACCTATATTTCTTTTAATTATAGCCATGAAAATCTTAAAAACCTTAATTTTTACTGTTTTTAAATAGTAGGCCATGGATTCATGGATATTTTGTTTTGTTTATTGTATCCATGGTAACTAAGGCAGCCGATACCATTCAATAAATGGCTGACGGTAGAAACATATCATTTCAAAGTTTTGAAAAGTATTATATAATCATATAATATATAAAAACAAAATATATACAATGTGATACTTAAGAACTTTTGTTTATCCTAATGGAAATCATAGTTCGTTGCTACATTATGATATACTACTTGCTACACGGTGCCCAACGATGATATAGTGTGATATAAGAATATTGCCCCCATTTTTTAGTATAGAATCCATTGTAAAACAGCAAAAAGGGGGTTTCGTTTAAAAAATAGAGTTTTTGCATTTTCTACTACTGGACAATCTGTACACTCTGAACAACTTTTTTGGACATTTTCTACAGGTAAGGCTCTATTTAAACAAACCCTGAAATTAGATCTACTTCGTGTTCTTTATAAAAGACAATGTACTTGCTTTCGAGGATTTCTAAGAAACTTGAATAATTCAAAAACCTCGATTTAAGTTTATGGTCTGCTGTATCAAATACCAAAATAAATAAAAAGTAGGTCAACCCTTAGGTGGGCCAATTTCCGATACAAGAAGTGGTATAACATTGGAAATTTTTTATCTGAATCGGGCTGATTGGATAACCCATGTACAGAGAGATTCTATATACCACTAAAATTCATAAAAGACATCTCAAAATCCTCAAACTACTAAACATATTTTTGGAAATTTATTTTGTGTACCAAATTTCCTTTGAAATTCGAGTATTTTTTGGAAATTGATCAATATTCAGTAACCTGTAATGCAACAAAACAAACTAGTTTCTGTATAAGTTTTAAAAATTTATCATATAAATACCGCGAGAAATACTGTATTAGAAAAACAAAATTTCAATATTTAAGAGTGGAAAGATTCAAAGAAATTATTTTATCAGTAGAACATTGATGCAAGGTTTTAAAACGTCGAGATTGAAGGGCACACAAAGTCGCGGTTTAAATGCAATGCAGCTTATTAGATTTCCACTTTAAACCCTGCACTTAAAAAATTCGAGCACGAAGACTGAAATAATTTAAAGCATGGATCATCATGGATCAAGCCAAAATGTCAAAATTCGAGGGTTGAAAAGTGAACAAAAATACATTTTCAGTTCTGAATTGAAATTTTAGAGTAAGTACAGGAATTGTAAGCTGCGGCAGCTTTAACATTTCCTAAATTTGTAATTTTAAAATCTGAAGAACAAAAACTGTACATAAAATAAACCGATACAACAGAATATCGAATGATCCTCAGTATTACCATGACTTTTTTAACGGTCATTTATTTTAAACATATTATAATGCGTAAAATTAATATCTTGGGCAATGCTCTTGGTCTTTTTTTCTAACGATTTCGGTGCAAGAATAACAACTTTGATATATTTTCAGCAAAATCCATGTGGTATAATGCTCTTGGTCTATTTCCCAACGATTTTGATGCATGAATAATGATTTTGGTATGCTTTCATTAAAATACATGTGACCTCAGAAAAAGAATTTAACATATTTGAAAATTCAGAAAGAGCAAAAACGTACGAAATCAAATTTTCGTGCAAAGCGGAAAAGTCGAGACACATTTTTTTGTATCGAGCATTTTTATCGTCACATGCGTATCGCAAACGGGGCGATGCAAACCATGAACTTTCGCTAAAGAATGGTTTGAATATGTGTGCCTATTGGAGGTATTAATGCTGTATTATTATTAATTCCGTTTTGACAAAATTTAGGATACTAATTTTACATATTAAATAAAGCTTGTTCAAATTGTGCATCTGTTGTATTATGGGCAATTACGTCCCCAGTACGAAACACAAACTTTAATTTAAATAATTAATAGATATTGGTGAATGTGCTTACTTTTAATTTAGACGTACCGTATTAAAGCCGCCAAGTGTATCATAAAACCCATTAGAGTCTTACAAAGTATCACCCGTTGATCGTAACACCTCCCTTAGTGTATTATTATCCGCTCTAAAACCAAACGACCACCAGATTCTTTTCGCTACATCGTTACGATCCGCACGTTTCGGTGTTAATGACATCGTAAAAAAAGCAGAAAACTCAAATCAATTTTCAATTTTTCTTTGCATTCGAGCTGGTGATCGTCATTTTCACACTTCAAAAATGTATGGAGATAATTGAAAATTTAATTAAGAGCAAACTCCCCCTTACATGTTTTGTAACTCGCCATTACGTTACTGTTACTTTTCCACTTTAAACTTTAAATCGCCTTGCTTTATGACAAAAGTTTTAGCATTACAAAGCATCAGGCAGAAAAGGTAGCGGCGCGAGAACCAAAAGCATAATTACTCCTTGTTTTCAAAATTAGGACAGCGTAAATGCAAATACAAAAGATTATTGTATGTCCTCGTAGAACAGAACGCGAACGAATTGGCACCGAGGAAAGGGGAGTCGATGAAGATGTAGAGTTTGTTGAATCACGTACACGTTTGCGGCAACTTGATCGATTAGACTTTCCATCATTGACCACTTCCTACAATTCGCAGTCTTAGTTTGCAATATCCCTTGTACTTCCACCCTCATAAAAGTACCTCGACTTTC
Organism: Photinus pyralis; assembly: GCF_008802855.1. Classification (NCBI taxonomy): domain Eukaryota; kingdom Metazoa; phylum Arthropoda; class Insecta; order Coleoptera; family Lampyridae; genus Photinus; species Photinus pyralis. The sequence goes on along the minus strand of NW_022170510.1, from coordinate 13,354,993 downwards.
CGTATGTCGTTATTTTTCTACGTGACTGTGAAGTTGTTCAAGCGTTGTGTATGAATGATTACAGTTACAGGGGTAGTAAAATGTGAAACATTTCGAATTTGTACGGCAACAGAAATATCCAATTAGCATTCAACTAGAAACAGTGTACTAACCAGAATTTTCTGCTAATTAGCGACCTTTGCGGAATACCTACGCACCACGACTACAAAATTTTAACTATATACGCTCAGAAAACGTAAATTATCCAAGTCAGTTTTTTAGGAGTCTTAGGTAATGTCATTCACATATTATAACATCGTAATTTACTCGTACGTTTAATATTATGTTCGGTTTGGTTATTGTTGGTCATTGGCTAGGAAACTTGAAAGTTAGGGACACGCAGTGCGTAAATAAAAAATTGTAACAAGAAAGGCTTATATCGAGCATCGACTAAAGTCCAGTAATAATATTTGGCATGATTTAAAAACAATTAATATATATAGCAAATCTTCGCGTACCGAAATCCCAGTATTTTTGAGTGATGTCCATAAGATTAGTGATTTCTTCGCTACACCTACAACGCAAGTAAATGGAGGAGAGCTAACTCAATATTACAATAATAATCTTATAAAAGACCTAAGCTCACAATTCGAATTCCAGGAAGTAACAGATTTTGATGTGGTCAAGTATGTCAACAAAATTTCTACTAAATCTGTAGGGCTTGATGGCATCAGTGTCAAAATGTTAATTGTGTGTATTCCCTGTATTACACCTTATTTAACGTATCTGATAAATTATTGTTTAAGACATAACGAATTTCCAAAAATTTGGAAGAAGGCCAAGATTATCCCATTACTAAAGGCAACTGTTCCCAAAAGCTATAAAGACTTGCGTCCAATAAGTATATTGCCGGTGCTGTCAAAGGTCTTGGAGAAAATGATGACTGACCAGATTAAGCAATATTTAACTTGCTTTGATATCTTAGCTTCTACTCAATCTGGATTTCGACAGGGTTACAGCTGTGCCACGTCGCTACTTAATATTACAGACAACATACTGACTGCCCTAGACTCGGGAAAACTATCATCTCTAGTTCAACTTGATTTCTCCAAGGCTTTTGACACTATCAATCATGAGATATTAATTAGCCTCTTACATTACATCGAGTTCAGCGAAAATGCTCGTTTATTAATAAAACATTTTTAAAATCAAAGAACCCAACAAGTGGTTTTAAATGATCAGGAATCGGCGCCAGCTAATCTTCTTTCAGGGGTACCCCAGGGTTCCGTACTCGGACCGCTGTTATTTATTATTTACACTTTTAACTTTGGTAAATCACTGAAATACACTAAATTTCATCAATATGCTGATGACACACAAATACAATTTGATTTCTTCGACTATGAAACAAAACTTGCAAATAAATATATAAATGAGGACATTCAAACTCTTGTGAATTTATCTGAAGAACATGAGCTGCAAATCAATCCTGTAAAATTTTCTACGATTTTATTTGGCAAGATAAATGCCCGAAATATTGCAAAACATGAGATTTGTGTGAAAGTCAAAGACAATCAATTGTCAAACGTAGATTGTGTTAAAAGTCTGGGTTTATATATTGATTCCGGATTACGATTTAAACGCCATATAACCTCTATTATATCTAACGTGTTTACCAACCTAAAAGTGATATATAATAACAGACACATACTCAATAAAAAAGTAAAAAGTATATTATGTGACTCAATAGTGCTGTCTCATTTTAACTACTGTGATTCGGTGTATGGTGCATGCCTCGACAGTACCGATGTTAGACGTATACAACGAATGCAAAATTCTTGTATGCGTCTGATATTCGGAATAAGAAAATATGATCGCATTTCCCATAGATTATCTGATCTGAAATGGTTAAATATGGCGAACAGAAGGAAATACCATTCTCTAGTTTTATTTCACAAAATAATCTAATCTGGAGCAAAACACCAAGGTATTTGTATAGTAAGATCCATTTTAGCTCGAACCCTAGATTCAATCTCTTGATTACACCTCCCTTCCACAAAACAGCACTATTTGAAAGGTCCTTTACCTATAATATTGCGAAGCTGTAATTATAATGATTTGCCGAGTAATCTAAAAAAGTTATCTGTTAGGTCCTTTAAAATTCAGTTACACAGTTTCTTAATCAATTCTCAAAATCATTCGTAATAAATTTAAATCATATTAATCTTCAGTACCAATTTTGTTACAGAATACGCTTCTTGTTTTGCTTTGTTTTTGTTTTTTTTTCTCTTTTTCCTCTTTCAATAGAAATTTCTTTATCATTTTATGATTTTATCTTTCAACAATGATTAATGTATGTATTCGATCCAAATACGATATTACGTTTATTTTTTGTTTTTTTTTGCACTCGTACAAGATAAATGGTTTTAATTATAATTTTTCAGTCATTTCACGTTCATTTATAGTTATAAGATGTAAAATTATAGTAAGGGTTAAGTGGTAGAGCAGGGCTTGAGGGCGAATTTCGTCATTAGCATCTGAACTTCGCCCTTTTAGTTGCGTACATAGTATATGTATAGTAAATAATGTTTTATCGTAAAAATAACTGTACGTGATTAATAAATGGCATTATTATTATTATTATAGATAACGCGGAGAAATCTAAAATCTACACAAAATTACTCGAAACGTTTTCCGTTGGTAACAATGACGAAGATATAAATCATATACATAAATAATCAGAAGTCCACAATTCGTTCGCTTTGTATTGGAAAAGACATTAATTTGTCAATTTTTGCTAATTCGTAGTTACATATTCATGATATTTTGAAGCCATCACATTCATCTCCCTCGGATGCCATTCGTTCTAATAATGGAGTTGAATTTAAATGTAAATTTGTTAAATATTGAAGCTTAATAACTTGATATACTTGTCCAGGTGCCAAACCTTTTATCGAAGCTTTCTGATATCAGTAATCTGTCATCGTGAATCGATTACGGTGTGTTGGGCTAGGTGTGTAATGAGCATCATCTACTGATAGTTATCATAATTGGATGCATAAGTTGTATATATGTAATGACAGGAGTCATGCACGGTACATTTTGCATGAAAATCATCGGAAACGTGTAGTCCAGGATTGATGTGAAATTGATCCATCAAAAGAAAAGTTGTTCGGGATGTAAAATTATGACGTTCTACAAAATTTCTAAGCACACCAAAGAGAACTTAATTTCACAACTTTAAATTAAAAGTTTGTATTATAAGACGATAAAAGGATGTTTTAACCATTGAGTGAATTAACTGTCACGAGATGGTTAGTTTCCTTTTATCGTCATCTATAATACAAAAGTTTATTTTATAGCAGAAGCCATATAAATTAGAAAAGCTTCTGCCAATTCTGAATTTAATTTAGACGTCAAAAATAGCAAGCTTAGTTTCTTCCAAAGAAAGATAACTTGGTTGGTTGACCAAATATTTCGGACGCCTATCGCTGTCCTTCTTCAGTGGACCCAACATTGATGTAATAAACACGTTCAGATTTTTAAAACTAAACGGATACACAAATATGGTGGGCTCCTCTATTTTAAAATTGATATTAGCAGGTGGACATTATGACTTACATTAGAATTATTTACATTTAGTCCAGGCTAAATAGCTCTAAAATGATTTATTTTCAAAAAAAATTAGTTACCGGGCGAAACCGGGTTTTTCAGGCAGGTGAAATGAATAGAAATTGGGAAAAAATAATTAAAACAGCTGAATTTTTCCGCGGGTGAAATCACGGGGGTTGAAAGGGGTGGAAAGTGGTATTTTGCAAATTGTGGCAAAACTATTAATTTTAGACGAAAATGTTAAATGTAAAAGTTATAGAGATTAAAAAAATGAGCAACTTTTGTATCTGCACTATTTTCACATAACCTCCAATTTTCCTAGAAAAACCGGAAAAACTGTTTTTTTCGTTTTTATGCTTATTTTTGCGAAAAAATGTCGTAGGGGTTTGAAATTTGGAGGTAACATAGCCTGTTTTATGATAAAACAGAAGATAATTGTTTGGGCCCATAAAGTTGAACCGTTTCCAAGATCTCACGATTTCTGTAAAAAATCACCTCTTTTTCAAGGGGATGAAAAATCTATTTTCTTTTATCGTACAGAGGTGCGCGGGGTAGCAAACGACTTACATTTTAATAATCAAAAATAAAAAATATTATTCCAATAGAAAAATTTCAAGAAAAGCGGCAAAGCAAAAACGGGGGGAACAGTTTTAAGATACACCGTTTTTGACAGTATAGGTAAATAGGCTTTTTTGCAAATTAATTAACGTGTTGGATCGGCGCTAATAAAAAGTTTTGGAAATCTGTCTTCTCTCTCCTCTTTAATGTTGCTAAAATACTTCCTTTTGTTTCCCAGTGCCCAACTGCCTTAATTAAAGCATCTTTAATATTTCTTTTTTCTGCGCATTTTTACTGCAATAAAAGCAATTCGAAGTAAAATCGAATTCTTTTGCTTCCTGAACAATATGTTTTTGTTCACTAACTCTTCTTCCTGCCTGTTTTACAGCTGATGGGATTAAGCTGGGCCTGTTGATCGTTAATTTACAGGAATTATGAATAAAATCCTCATAAAGTTTATTCCTGCAGGTTTGACATCTCAAATCATTTGCTTTTGGCCGGTAAAAACCAACGTTCTTATTGCAGATTTTGCAAGTTTATCAACAGGCCCAACGCAATTGCATCAGCTATAAAACAAGAGGAAGAAGAGTCAGTGAAATAAATTGTTCAAGAATCAGGAAGCAAGATACATAATTCCGAGCGTAATTCGATTTCATTTCGAATTGCTTTTATTGCAGTAAAAATGCAGAAAAAAGAAATAATAAAGATGTTTTAACTAAAACAGTTGAGCATAAGATAACAAAAGAGAATATTTATGCAAACATTAAAGAGAAGGAAGAAGACAGATTTCGAAAAAATCTTTATTAACATCCAACATGTTGATTTATCATGTCAAAAACCGTGTATATCTTAAAACTGGTTTTCCGGTTTTTGGCGATTTTTTCGAATTTTTGCTATAGGAATAATATTTTTTTATTTTTGTTTATTAAAATATAAGTCTTCCCGAAAATTTTACTACTCCGCGCACCTCTGTACGATGAAAAAAAATAGATTTTTCATCCCCTTGAAAAAGAGGTGTTTTTTTCAGAAATCGTGAGATCTTGGAAACGGTACAACTTTATGGACCCAAACAATCATCTTCTGTTTTATCATAAAACAGGCTATGTTACCTCCAAATTTCAAACTCCTACGACATTTTTTCGCAAAAATAAGAATAAAAAACAAAAAAACAGTTTTTCCGGTTTTTCTAGGAAAATTGAAGGTTATGTGAAAATAGTGCAGATACAAAAGTTGCTCATTTTTTTTAATCTCTATAACTTTTACATTTAACATTTTCGTCTAAAATCAATAGTTTTACCACAATTTGCAAAATACCACTTTCCACCCCTTTCAACCCCCGTGATTTCAGCCGCGGAAAAATTCAGCTGTTTTAATTATTTTTTCCCAAATTCTATTCATTCCACCTGCCTGAAAAACCAGGTTTCGCCCGGTAACTAATTTTTTTCATACAAAAATATTATATAGCCTGGACTAATTTCCTTTGATTCTTAATCCTAGTGGGTCGTTCTTGGAACGGGGTGGATGTCTTTATCCTTCAAATCAAATCATTGAACCGCAGTGAATAAATAACTATTAGTCCACCCCAATTCTTTTATTATCAATCCTGGGACACGTTGTGTGTCAATACATTTTAATGCATTCGACTAGCAAACCTCCACCTCTTGTTTTTTATAAAGGGTAATTTGAATTCTTTGTCTCTTACCTTATGAATGAAGCCTCTTTATACAGTTGGACTGTTACGGTTAATTACAAAATTTTATTCCTTCACGCCAAGGCCAAAAAGCGTCGTGTAATTGAAAATATTCACACCCGTTACAATAATGACGTCACACGAACAAATAAGTAGGGTAGTAGTAGTACTTTGGGGGCTGTAAAAGAGCCAAAAGTCTTCGTCCGGAAAATTGATGGCAACCATTTTTTTGTACTAGGGCGTTTCGTTTATTGAATACGTGACAAAAGAAACCACGATTCATTTCGAAGTTTGAAGAAGGCCATAGTAAAATGACCGAATTCATGGCGACCAAAAGCTCCTTTTGAATGAAATAAGAAAGCTAATATCAAGCTTTGTAAAATCTGTGACAAACAACAAAATTTTACTTCTCCACAATTTTTCTCTCTTGACATTTCTTCTTAAAATGCTTAGTTTTAGAGTTATTGAAAAAAAATTCAAAAACGGTAGATTTTCGCCACTTAGGGGGTAGTTTTGGGGTGACGGGTTCAACGCACCTCCTCTTGCGCCGAGAGTAAGTTGCCTGAGTGCATGTTAAATTTCTATCCTGATGATAATTTTGTGACATTTATTGGTGACTAACCATAATTAAAGGTTGGCAAATGAAATTAAAACAGAAATGATGAATAATGAATTCATAAATTAAATAGGTACACGAGAAAAATCAATAATCTTCCAAAAAGTGCAAATATATCGATATGAGAAAATGTGAAAAGAGGGTCGACATTGTCCTTGTTAGATATCATATCAAGCACATCATATATTTGCAAAAGAAATTGCAATAACAATTGTTTACACGTCAATAAAAATAATATATAAATATAACACATAAATATAACGCAAACTCACAAGTAATTACAAGAAAGACGAATATATAGCAGCAACAACTATGATAATATAACTTTAAAATATAAAATTTGGACGCAGAAGGATGTTACAGGAAATTTTCAAAATGGGAACTCGCTCTCGAAATTGAAAATAACCATAAATGTTTTATAACATATTTCACGCAGTAAAAACCCAATCTGCTCACATGATAATCCTTAGCCTGATACAGATGATTTCATCCTAGGAATCTATTTCTAGCTCGTCTAGGTTGTTTAGGAGTGTGGTTTGAATGATCTTATGACTTATATAAGAGGAAATACATTTCAGGAGGTCATTTGGCTGCTCAATCCCTTAGCGAAAACATTTGTCGTATTTTGCCATCATTACACTCAACTAGCTGATTGGGTTCGAAATAGTTTACAAGCTGCATCCTTGAATTTTGTACAGAAAGCTCTTTTGCTTTTTTGATAACTTATGTTAACATTTGCTTTTTCGTATTAAATAATTTTTTTTGTTAACAGTTCTTGTTTTTATTTCAATTATTTTATATTCTTGTAACAATTGACTAGCTATTTTAATCTTTAAACAAACATAAGAAGCAATTGGATATTGTCATTAAAATAGTTCCAAAGCATAATTTGTTCAGTCTATTTACTAGATATCTAAAGAGGTGGGGTATAAAAAATAATTGGACCAACAAAGCTGCTGGCAACATCCAGAATTATATTCTGCAAGCTTTTCAGAGTTCAAAACTATTTACAGAATGCGGTCCTCATATTTTGCACACTCAAGTGTATCTAGCGCCCGATCTATTTGGGGTTTGTCCATTTTGCAAAAAAAATTTAAAAATTCCTACCACGAAAGGGTGCACCCCTAAATGGAGGGTAGGAAAAAAATTCTGATTTCGTCAAAATTGGTGTCTGGGGGTTAAAAAGAACAGTCCATAAAATATGCCCTTCATGTATTATCTTGAATAGATAATTTAAAACAAAAAAACTCCTTCATATATTGAATGCATTTTAATTTACCGCCTCTGAAAACTACAGGGTTCAAGTTGCCAGGAGTGCTATTTTTTACTTGCAGAATTATACACTTTTTATACTTGTGGATAACAGATAACATACTATTTTCCATTTCGTTGTGGAAGTTCGGTATTTCATCGTTTCAGTATAGGACTGTGTCGCTTTTATATGAAGGTTTGCTGCCCTCCAGTTATTTTCATCTAGCATCCAATAAACTGAAATGTTTGTGTATCGCTGCTAATGTCGGTTGATGACTGAAAGTTGTTCTTTGCATTCTCGATCAAATTCAACCAAGTTAAACGTAATATTATAAAGCCCATTTACGTACACCACCCTCATTTAAATAATATACTTGCTTAATTCTCCCAATATTGATTTTGAGAATTATAATGTAATTTGAGAAAGGTTCAGGTGTCTTCTGTCGCTTCGTATCGATCGATTTATTTGCGCAAAATGTAAGCTTACCCAATATTATCTGCACTGCTATTTGATAGAACAGATTATGCAATGTAGTAATTTGCGACGCAAACGTACGTCCTATTTCTTTTTTATTTTTATATATTTAATATGATTATTTATTTATGGCACTAAAAACGTGGTTTCGCCGTCAACAGTCTAACGCTGATTAAACTAAAAATACATACAACACATAAATATACGTTTTAAAATCTCTAGGCTTTTGACTGTGACCGGCACATAATTCTTTGCCAGACGTCCGCTACAAAGGGTAAAAAACCCTAGGGTTTCTGCCTATATTTATAACTTTAGTAGTTACGCTCTTCTGAAGTAACAAAGAAGGTGTTAAACATATTCCTTTTTCTACGTGTTGCAATTTACATATTATAGAACGAGTTCAGTTACTCAAAAGCTTTGCAATGTTATAGTTCTGACGCTAGATAGTAGCTTCCGGTTCTACACTTCAAGGGCTACATAATGAAACAAAAAAACAGAATTTACATTATATTGTTTCGAAAGCGAAGCTAAGTACATTTTGAGGATGCTTAAATTGAAATTGACGCGATAAAAAAATAATTTCAGTTTGAATGCGCTACTGCATCCATAAATTCTCTGAGGAGCGCCTTTATAACGATTTCCCCATCTATTTAAAATATTACCACGAAAATAAAAAGGCGAATCTCTAACGCGCTATGTTTCAGACCTTTTCGAAATATTGAAGGCACTCTTTTATTGTCTGAACGAAGGTATAGCTAACGTAGTGTGCACGACTGGATTGTGAGCTTATAAACCCCGCGTGCCTGGTTTGCTTTTCACGCCTTTCGCACAAATATTTTTACCGTAAGTGCCCTTCTATTTTTAAAATATTAAATTCGAAATTAGAGCGCGCTTTCATGAAGGAGAAGTAGCTATTGTGGATATTATGTCCGCCCGTCCGTACCTCAATATGCAATATTATGCGACTCCCTGTACAAGCAAGCATATGCAAAACTCATATCTTGAGCAATTAGAAAGATCAAAGTTTTTATCTCCTCAGATTCTGCTGCTTTTACTTCCTTTAGGGATAATTGGCGAATCTCAGATTATTTACGTTTACTTCCATATGAACAGTACGTAACATTAAATTTGTATTAGTAATGGGTAATGAAAGTCATGCTTATTGTTTTATATTGAAATGGACTGTATTCCAAAATTTTTTGCACTTACCCTTTAGATGTAACTTCTCCGCACAAAGGGATAAGGACAAGGGACAAGATTACGGAATGGCAAGGGTAAATGCAAGGTTGAATTTGTCAAGAAACTACTAGTTCGTTAATCGTCCTTTACTTATTTCACAGAGCGAATTTTAGTTGCTTTTATTAATTGTATCAGTAACCGAAATCGACTAATTCTCGCGACGGACTTAATGCGAGTGTCCAGTTGAGTTATCTACTCGACCCTGGCAGATTAGAATTATATGGGAAAATCCGGAAAATGAATGTCATTATTGAATTATGCTTTTAAAACCAAACACTTATTTTTTTCTAACGTGGCGTTTAATTTTTAATTTCTTTGTCTACACACAGATAAATACCCTTTAAGACCCCTGAGAATTTTAGTCTTCTAAAGAATACTAGAGCGATTAGAAACATTTAGGAGCGAAAGTTTGTTTGTGAGGGCTCCAGGGGCTCTCTAAGAACTATTTAAAGACTATTAAAGACACGCGCGTTTATTACCCCCTAAGAGTGTTCAAGGCTCTTCTAAAGTTCTGGACTCTCCATAAATTTCTATAGGTCAAAATACTCAAAGAATCTTGCGGAGGCTTAGAGAGCCATTAAATGAGTTTTAGAGAGGTTAAGAGTTAAAATCCTTAGAAGAATTTAATACGCTTAACAGTGCTTAAGTTACTGGTCTCGGGTTCTAGATCGCCTTTAAAGGTTGCTACGGATTTCTGAACGTCGTTACGTCGTAAACGTTTTCCAAGAGCATCAAATGGTTCCTAAGTGTTTTCCAGAAGGTTTTACAGTCCTTGACATTCTCTCTTCTCTTCAAGAGTGGGTCCATCCCCAGACCTTTTTCAAGCTTTCATGGGCTTTGAAAATCCTTAAATAGTTTTTAAAAGCATTTAAGAGTCTTAGTTTCAAAAGCCTTTATGAATCATTTACGAACTGCAATAATATTTAAAAGACAGTAAGGATCCTCAAGAACATTTCGCAACGGTTAAGGGATTTTAGTGTCGATTAGAGCCTTTAAATCCAATCGGATTTGGTGTTTCTTTAGCATACCCATGGGAATTTCCGTGGTACCCCGACTGTTCAGTCCACAAATGGTCTCCATATGCTTTTTTGCATAACAAATGTTACATCAAATTAAATATAGTGTCCTCCAAACTTGCTTTTGGGTCCGCCCACGCTCTACGTGTCCAGTTACAATGCAAACCTCTAGGACAATATTTCTGTGGGGTAAGAGCCTCTTTTGTTGGAGGGTGATAGCTTCTACAGTGTACAGTAATAACAGTAGTCCTTCTGGTCTAACCTCTTTCCCTCTTGGCATTCATAATGCGTTATGACCGACTACACTACACAGGTAAACCTCTCGCCAGGAAAGATTGCCGGTCACAGAACACTTGATCCCGATCTGCAATCTATGTTTTTCTAAAGATGCGAGCGACTTCCGAGATAGTATCGTGTCAATGTTGAACAAAAAGACTTTTCGTTCAATATCGGCATGATCCTATTCCGGAAGTCGCTCGCATCTTAAAGAAAAACATAGATTATAGGTCGACACAAGGTGTGCTGTGACCGGCAATCTTTCCTGGCGAGAGTTATATTGTAAATTTTAAAGTAGATGTATAAGTAACTTGCAACTAATTACTACCGGAGTAAAAGTCTGTATTAAAAAAACTATTTAACCGATCCCTATCAAATAAAGCGTGATTTAAAAGTCAATTACGTGCGTGTTCGTAATTTCACAAACTTTAGAAAATATTATAACGAACTGTGTACACGAATGCCTCCACTTTTTCAATTAAATTTTACAAACACGGAAAAAAATGGATAGAGATACTTGAAAAACTGTTGTGAGTACTAATAAAGGAAAATTAAAATATCAGGAAAAATAATCCCTGTTAAGGATTCTACAATTGAATACACCGTGAGGGAACGAAATAATAGAAACGGCCGGAACGAAGAGGGTGGGAAGAATCGGGCACACGATTCGCCCGATGATTTTTATAAAGCGGCTCTATGACGTGAGTTAAGAGAAAAGACATTTTTTACCTGTATAAAACTGGGAACAACTAACAAAGAAATGAACCAGTGAAATAGTCCACAACAAAAATGGATGTCACGTCATTAAATTTATTTAAACCTCCCCATCTATTAGAAAATATTTCCAGCCTGAATTTACAAATACAGTGGATCTCAAAACAAAAATTACAGTGATACTCAACCAAAAATAATTTGTGTGCACTTGAGAAAATGAAACTGTTACGAAAAAATTGCAGAAGTCAAGCTTTGACTGGAAAACTGGACTGGGAGATTCCTGCAAAGAAGCAATAAAGTTACCAACACATGGTTTAGTAGCCATAAGAGAAGACCTGGAAATCCCCTGGAGATCATTACCAAAAGCAAGTAGATTTCATAGAAGAGAGATACAGAAACGGAGTAAAGTAAGCGTGGGGGTTTCCAGGCGCCGATATTAAGTAGTGACCATATTCTACTTATAGCAGACATCAGAATTAGGCTAGAAATCGTAAATAGAGCACGGAAAGAAAGAAAATGGGAAATTCAAGTTTATGGACAAGGATGAAGTGGGGAAACTGATGGATCAATACAAATTCAGGAAGATGTAGAGAGTGGAATAGAATGAAGACAGGAATAATCAAAACAGCCGAAGATCAATACCAATGGAGAAAGAAGATAATATCGGAGGCTAAATACGGAGATGAGAAAAAAAAACTGATGAAGCTAGGAAGAGGTGGTGGGAAAATCAATGTAATGAAATAGAAATCCTTGATAGGATAGGAAATTTACGATATTATTTACAACAGGATTAAAGAGATCACCTGGGATCATCAAGAGCTGGTTGTAGCAATGAGGTGGAAAACAGGAATGGAAACGTACTGAAAGAAGAGAAAGAAATTCTAATTCGAGAGTATATGGTAGATCTCTATAAAACACATAAAAAACCAAGGGGTCCTTTAACTTAGTCCCCCCACCTTGAGATTTGATAATCGTATTCGTATTATTATAAGTGAATGCGCTCTTTATGCGCTCACATGCACCACCGATAATAACTCTTGCGCCATTACCGTTTTTTTAGAACTGTATGTCAACTGTATGTAGCCCCCCCCCCCCCCGTACGTATTTTGTTGCTGGTACCCAGGCCACCTGATACGTTTGATTATGCGCTCAATTGCGGGGTTAACTCAACGTTTTCAAAAGTTACGTTTTTTACCATAGTTTTTGCACTACATATTATAGTTTTTGGGAACCATTTTTAGTATATGTACCGGGTGACCCAATAAGACTGTTCCTCGGCCATATCCGGGGAACCGTTCGTCGTATGAAGTAAAAAAAATTATTGGGTAAATCGGTTATGCAGAATCGCTGGAAAATCCCAATCATATGACGAACGGTTCTCGAGATATGGCCGAAGAACAGTCTTATTGGGTCACCCTGTACATAACTATACAGGTTGATTCAAATTGAAAGGCCACCATGGTGATCTAGGGAAGTGTAAGAGTTAGGTAAGTAGTTTAAATTTGCGTTATTCTGATGATTAACAAAGTGCGGTTTTGAAACTGAAAAAATTCCGACTACTTTTGTAGATATCCGAAAAAAAACGAAATTTTGCAAAAAATATTTCAAAATAAATGACACATTATTATGGCCACTTTATTCTGATTTCAACTACTAGTGCAGGGGTTAAGAGCCAAAATAGGTTTCAACCTTGCATTTTGTGATAACTTTCAGAGGATGTTCTAGACACCCTAAGGTTCAATTTCAGCTATGTCGCCACCCCCGCAACCCCGGACGGCACTTGCTATAGCGGGTTTCTTAAGCGTAAGGTAGCATTTCAATACCCGCCCATAAAATGGGTCAAAAATGTATGTCCAGGGTTTGTTTTGTATTTTCTTACATCTAGGAAGGTTGAAAGGAATTGTCAAATACCCAGCGAGAATTTATTTAGGGTATTTTACGTGGTTTGCCTATTTTTAAGGCGCTTTTAACAGTGCGGACTAGGGAATGCAATCCCGCAGCAAAATCTCAATCCCGGTACTTGCGGGATTGTTAGATGTTAATCCCGCGGGATCCCGGTATTGGCGCTATTTGCGGGATCTCGCAAAACTTTAAATAAATTGGCAAATAAGCAATTCTGTGCGGTTAACTTCTGTATTAAAATAAATCGTTAATTATCACAATATTTAACAAAAAAGTACCTTTGGCCTAACTTAGAACTCAAAAAAACCTTACCTGTAAAGCACAAAAAGTCTTCTAAAGTGCCTCAAAAATCATAGTACATTTTTAACGAAAAAATAATTCGCCGTTATCAGTTTCATTAACAAAGTAAGCAGAGTCGTCCCCTTGGTCGACAAATTCCTCAGTCTCGCAAATCCCGCGGGATCCCGCTCCATTTATGTGCGGGATTAATCTCGCAAAAATGCTGCGGGATCTCGGTATTTCGGGATCCCGCAATCCCGGTATTGCATTCCCTATAACTTTTGATTGAGAAGTCTGATCGAAAAAGAACGAATTGTTTTGGATTCTACGCACCAAAATTAGTAAGAAAAAGTGTTATCCCGAGAAATTTTGGTGCAGTCGATTTTTGGTAAAAAAAGGAAGGTTGTACACTGTCTTTTTTTGAGGCCCTCAAAAAAAATTGTCTCAGATCGACCCGGAAAAAAATTTTTCTTATAGAATGTGACCTGTAGAATCCATAATTTCAAACAGTTCCAAGATTGGGCTACTAGTTCAAAAGTTCCAGCCCTTTGAATTTTGTTTTCAAATTGGTTTCTAGTCTATAACTTTTGATTGAGAAGTCTGATCGAAAAAGAACGAATTGTTTTGGATTCTACGCACCAAAATTAAGAAAAAGTGTTTTCCCGAGAAATTTTGGTGCAGTCGGTTTTTGGTAAAAAAAGGAAGGTTGCACACTGCCTTTTTTTGAGGCCCTAAAAAAAATTGTCTCAGATCGACCGGGAAAAAAATTGCCTGTACTGTTCAAAGCGCCTTAAAAATATGTAAACCACGTAAAATACCCTACATAAATTCTCCCTGTGTATTTGACAATTCCCTTCAACCTTCCTAGATGTAAGAAAGTACAAAACAAACGCTTGATATACATTTTTGGCTCATTTTATGACGGGTATTGAAATCCTACCTTGCACTTAAGAAACCCGCTATAGCAAGTGCCGTCCGGGGGTTGCGGGGGTGTCGGCACAGCTGAAATTGAACCTTAGGGTGTCTAGAACATCCTCTGAAAGTTTCATAAAGTTATCACAAAATGCAAGGTTGAAACCTATAACCCCCGCACTATACCCAAGACGAGGTTTGCCTGGCAAAAAAGAAGATATTTTAACAATATTAAAAAAATAGTGATGTTATCATTTTTGAAATCAGAAAAAAATGCTTTATCAAATGACACAAAAGGTAAAAATGACTTTCATAAGAAAAAGCAAAGTTGATGGTTAACGTGATGTAGAGGGAAAAAGTGGCCATAATAATGTGTCATTTATTTTGAAATATTTGTTTAAATAACTTCGGTAATATTATACATAATTATCAACTTCACCGCATATACCTACACTGTGTCCAAGATATCGATCACGGGGATCTCCGAAACCATAAAAGATACGACGATGGTCAAATTAGGGAAAATATGCGTAATTAAAGAGCTATTCAGCCCTGTGGTCAAATGTAACGTGCGGGTTATCTGTCAAAAAAACATTATTTTGCGTTAACGTAGCGCAATTGAGCGCATAACCAAATGTACCAGGTGGCCTGGGTACCAGTGACAAAATACGTACTAGGGGAGGGGGGGCTGCGTACTTTTGGCCCCTCCCAAATGTATTTTCGGATTTCTAAAAATCTGTAATGGCGCAAAAGTTATTATCGGTGGCGCATGTGAGCGCATTCGTTTATAATAATACGATTTGACTTACCTTTAAGTGGTAAGGGGGGGGGGGGGCAAGTTAACGGACCTCTTTAGGCAATTGAGAGAAGGCTCGTGAGGATAATAGAAGAAAATATGGCGGAAGAGCAATTCGTACTTAGAAGAGGGATGGAGACAAGAGATGCGATTGGAAGTGTAAGAACAATATGTTAATGGTGTACGACAAAAAGGAAGGAATCTGGGTTGTGTTCTGTGGGAAAATTGAAATTGGTGGACAATTTAACAGAAAAACGGGCAGATTATTATTATTTATATTATTTAATATTTACGCTGAGTACATGGCTTCAAAGTGGAAGAAGAATGGTATCCATTCGGTTTGCTGTTTGCAGAAAATACAGAAGATCTGGAAATATTAATTAAACAAGATTGGGAAAAGGAATATGGTTTAGTTATAAATAAGAAAGGTAATAAAATTGGAGAAGCAAAAGAAATGCAAGTGTATGTGAAAGATTGCGAAATGCTGGAACAGGTAGAAAGCTGTCAATATCTAGGAACCAGCTGTAACATGTGACTGGAGAAGCTGGAAATAAAAAAAGACGGGCACTGGAATGGCAAAAGAAGCAATTGTCAGGAAAACTAGAATATTGCGAAACAAGTTGGACAAGGAAAAGCAAGGTGCTTTGTATGGAGTGTTATACTGTACGGATATGAAAGGTAGAGAATTTTGAGAGAGTATTTGCCGCGTAACATTACTATAAATGATGAGTAATTAGGGAAAACCCGAAGACTCTAGGTGGCCCAGCGGTCGAGATCTCTATGGAACACATAGACGACGAAAAACCGAGCACATAAGCGTTACCTCAACTTCGTTGTGTTACACTAAAAACCATCTAAAAGATGCTGTCACACAAAATAGGTAATTCGAACTTCTCACATTCGTTGCCAAATTGGAACAAAATAATTCCAATTTTTTTCTCAATACCTTTAACAAGCATTCTGCTCAATATGAATGAAATTTCATTGAAAAATAAACTATTTATGGGCATATAAAGTTGAGCGCTGTTAAAAATCACGCGATTTATCGTGCTTTTTATAAAGAAAATTCGATACTTTAACAAAATTGGAAATGAATGCATTATAACACAAAGTTATCAGTAGATAAATAGCCCAAATTTCATTTCTTTGAGATATTAGGTACTCGCCCACAGTTACACCATTCTTTGTATTCACTTCTAATACAAACGCTCAATGCGTAATTATATAATGTAATCCAGTAAAAGATAACAAAAGGTATAATTAAACCCTGACCTCATCAAAGGGTCTTAAAATTTGATGTTAATAAAGGGCGGTCGCAAGTTAACCTAAAAGAGAGACGGCAGAGAATAACGTAACTAACCTTAATAATCATTTGTTGCTATACGTGCGCTAATGTTTTGGGTAGCTAGAAATTGATTAATAGTTAATTAACCCAATGTTTACAAAATGTGGCAGGTTTTCCCCTTAACTTAATTTTGATGTAGCTTTTATTCCGCCTCTACGTCGACATTTTCCAGTCATACAAAAACTTTACCAATTTTTCACCTTTATTCTTAAAGGAACGTCAGACTCACGTCAACCTAATGACATCGACATAAAGAGCATTTCTATCTCTAAGCAGACGGTACGATGGTAAAATCCGATTGTGTCACATTCCATACCCTTGCGGATGTAGCGCTCAGAAGAAGAGAGCTTTTCTCATGTTCGACCAAACTCCAAAGAAACACTTACATAATTGCGCACTTTAATAATCACGTAATTAATGTCGCGGATACATAAATATAATTAATGAAGCCTCTGTTAATAAATAAGTGAACATAAATTAGCGTTTAGAAGCCAAACACTAGCCGGGGTGGTAACGTAGCGTGAATAATTACAACTGCCGTTTACCATCGATTTTAAATTTGAGCTGTCTATTATTATTACCCTTGCGATTCAGGTTATCATAAAATTTTTATACCTCAACCCGAAATGCTTCTTAACCATTTTTATATCAAGCGAAGGTTAATTTAATTTAGGCGGATCTCACATCGCAATTTCGATCTGGTAGGTAACACAAACTCCTGGAACACATGGCTGTGACAAACTCGAGTCCCTCTCGGACGAATTAATTAAAATCGCCGACTAAACTTGTGTTGAAGGAGTACAAGACTGAAATAGAGAAGCAACCCTGAAATTGACGAAAGCAAATGGCAACACTGAAAAGAAAAGATTCTAAGAGCTTTAGGCATATTTTTCGAAAGGTCCCTAAGGCTATTTCCAAGATTCCTTTCGGCCATGTATTTATGAAATGTTTGAAAATATTCCAAGGTTCCGTCAGAGAAGGTTTCCCAAAGAATCTCCAAAACCTTTGAAAAAGAAGGTGCTGTGGAAGGTTTGCGAAAGGATGTCTAATAAAATTGCCATTTCTAAAAATCCATCAATGGTTTTTAAACAAATTTCAATGACAATTTATAACGTTTCTAAAAATCTCCGTAAAAATACTTCCGAACCTCGATCGAAAGTTCAGTTTATAGACATTTAGATATTTGTGCACCATAAAGTACTTTCCTTGAATAACGACACGTTTATGCTGTTATACAGGGTGTAGCACCTAAGATCCCTCGGATCACAACTCCTTTACCATAAAAGATACCGAAAAAAGCTTTATAGCAAAATTGTGCACAATTATATTTCTAAAATATTTTTGATTACCAAGGGCGTGCTGTATTCCAGTGGCGTATCAAACTATTTTTTTAAATCGAATACCCCATACTGATTTGAAGAGTACTTGAAAAGTACTTATTTTTTTATGTAACATGATATACCCCTAACTTTAACGATTTCGCCGTTATAATCTATTTTTGCCAAATTTTTAGAGTTTTTCTACTGATATAAGCGAAACCACACATTCCATAAGAAAATTTCAGAGAAAAACCAAGTCGAAACGCAAATTGGCAAAAAAAAGTTCTTTTCCGAACCCAAGTGTGCCATGATAAACGAGATCAACGTTTAAAACGTTTAAAAAACAATCATACACTGCCGACACTTTACTGTTAATTGCGATAATTGAACATCTTTTGTTTTATCATGGCATGCTTGGGTTCGGAAAAGAACGTTTTTTTTTTACAAATTGGCGTTTCGATTTGGTTTTTCTCTAAAATTTTCTTATGGAATGTGTGGTTTTGTTTATATCAGTGGAAAATTTGTAGTTTTGGGTACCCAGCGGTATAATTTGTTTAGGGGGTGCCATTTGAAATTTTAAAGAAATGTGACACCTTAAAAAAATGTGATTGTGGAGAAGGTCTTAAACTGTGCTTCAGTTCAAAAATTGGCCGCTTGCGCGATTTAGTTTTTCTCTTTTGAGAAACAATATCTTTTTGTAAATCTGTCCTCACAATTTGCGACACAACATTTACGTTTCTTCCTACTTGCGTAAAATGACATCATTATTTTTCACTTGTAAAGTGGGCTTTCGTACAAGCGGTTGTTTAAAAGCTGTCACTTTTAGAGATTACAACCCCAATTTTCGCTCAATAAACGTTTAGTCCGGTTCTCTAAGATGAATAATTGCAACTTTCTTCATTTCCAGAGAAATTACATACTTAAAACTGTCACATTTTGAAAGAAATGTGTAGGAAGCTGCAACCCCTATCACAGGGTTAACGTAATAAGAATTATTATTGCATCTGTCGATATAAAAAACGCCCGGTTTTTGGATTTTTGCCCAAACATTTATTTTGTCGAGTCGGGTTACATATTTTCGTTGGGACACCTTGCATATCGTTTTCAAATTTAAAAAACTTAAACTTGAATCGATTTTCTGTTTCGCCCATAGCCTGGCAATTTCTGGCAACTAAATAAAAGCATCACTTTATTATAATCTATAAAAGGGTAGGAGGTTTGAATAACTAAACGTTAAAACAGACCACATTAACTGTCTGCTATTGTGTTAATTTCGCCGTTTATAAAATAAAAAGGAGGTTTTAGCTTCGAAACCCAGTCGTTATTGTTTTAAATTCAGACCTTATGAAATTATCCTCGTTAATGGACGTTAAAAGGGTGGTTTTCCTCCCTTTCCTTTTTTTCACTGTAGGTAGGTATTAGGTATTCGTCTTTGCCAAACCTCCACATGAAACGAACATAAACTTTTCCGACATTAAATCAAAGTAAAAGGCCGCTGAGTTTGTAAAGATTTTTCTCGTTCCTCCCTTATCGCTTTTAATAGAGTGCAATACCAGCCCGCCGACTGGCGATAAAAAGTATTCAGTCAACACCGTTACGCCATATTTCGAATAAATGTCGATCTTTTTCGTGATAAAGTGTGCGAAACGAAAGGGTGACAACAGATAATTAAACGGGATTTGTGAAACAATAAATGAACCGAAGTTCGAAAATATGGAATATGCCCTAAACCTAAACGTATTGTTTGCAAAATGCTCGATGAACTTTCAGCGATTCCCGTGACGTGATAAATGAAACATCTAAATTTAATATTTTGAAAATGTACTTAAGGGTGTAATTAATTGTTCAAAATCAGTCGTAAGCAAAGAAACGGTGTGGTAATTTAGCTTTTGAGTTCTCCATTTTAAAAAGTTCATTTATTCACATTAATAATCAGTAAAAGCTGTGCTCTTCGGCACATTGTGTTTATGAAAGAAATAATTCAATTATTAATTATTTGAGTTTGCCATCCCCTTTGTTCTTAAAATGGGACCGTCGCTCGTTTTGTATCTTATTATTTATGATTATTCGATTGAATATAATAACAGACACTTAGTATTTACATATCGAGTAAAACTATACTTCTTTATGGGTTTATTAAGTCAAAGAAATTCTTCCACAATACTCACCCACTCACCATTAATTTGTAATTTATTGACCTACTAGCAGTCCCGGCGTACCGCATTTGGGAAATCACGCACCCTGTCCCCGTTTTTCCCCGCTAGCGTGGGTATTTCGGGAAGTCATCATTCGGCGGTCCATTTTTATTTACCAACATGTCCAATAGAAATCAATTTTACATGGCGACTTATGTTCGTTGGTGCTGCTCAAAATTGAGAATGATACGGAATTTTTAATTTGGGGTTACTTAAGAACGAAGGTTTCCGATCGCTATTCCGGCTGATTTTCAAGATTTTCAAGGACGAATATGCAAAGTTGTATTATAAAATGTCTGTCTTTTTATAAATAAATTTGCAAACATGCGATAAAAAAGAAGGAGAGTTTGGGAAATATTGACTATTCACAGCAACATTAACTGCAAGTAGGAACTAAACGGAAAATGAGTCCTGGCTACGTTTGTTTTTGATATACGGGGTGAAAACGAAAAGTTTGATTTTTTGGTATGTTATCATATGTTACTACCCATGCGAAATAGAAAAAAGGAAAAAGCTGCCTATTCCAGTGGTGTAGTAAGAAAACTTTTTGACTTAAACTTGGTATTTTTTAAATGCAACACCCTGTATATCTAACATCAACTTTTTTGCATTCCTTGTATCACAACCGATATTTCATTTAACTATAGCCATGAAAATCTTAAAAACCTTTTCTTTACTGTTTTTAAATAGTAGGCCATGGATTCATGGATATTTTGTTTTGTTTATTGTATCCATGGTAACTAAGGCAGCCGATAGTATAATAAATGGTTGACGGTAGAATCATATAGTATAATATACAAAAACAAATATAGGATGTGATACACCAATGTAATCAGGAAAAAGAATACAAAAAATTGAATTTCAAATACTTTTGGAACTTAAGAACTTTTTTTTTATCCTAATGGAAATCATTGTTGGTTGCAACATTATGAGATACTACTTGCTACACGGTGCCCAACGACGATATAGGTGATATAAGTAAACATTGCCCCCATTTTTTAGTATAGAATCCATTGTAAAACAGCAAAAATTGGGTTTCATTTAAAAAATAGACTTTTTGCATTTTCTACTACTGGACAATCTGTACTCTCTGAACAATAATAATAATAATAATAATAATAAATAGTCTTTATTGCATTAAGAAAGAATATAAAAAAATGATGAAAATTAAATTAAATGTGGGGCGAGATTCAGTTACAGGGGGTGTTCAACAACTGCTTTGGACAGTTTCTACAGGCAAGGCTCTATTTAAGTAAACCCTGAAATTAGATCTACTTCGTGTTCTTTACAAAAGACAATGTACCTGCTTTTGAAGAAATATATTTTCCGAGGATTTCCAAGAAACTTGAATAATTCAAAAAAATAAATAAAAAGAAGACTAACCCTTAGGAAATTTTTTATCTGAAACGGGCTCATTGGATAAACCATGTATAGAGAATTTCTTTTAAATCAATACCTACGTAAAATTTCCCCTAGTAACCTTTTTAATGTACCACGTCAAAGCATTAGAAATTTTAGATCAGATTTTAGAGAAGTGAAATAGCCAAGGCCCCTTAAAAACAGGAAAATGTAATCGCTTAACTAAGAACCAACATACACTATATACCACTAAAATTCATAAAATACATTTCAAAATCCTCAAACTACTAAACATATTTTTGGTAATTTATATTTGTACCAAAATTTCCTTTGAAATTCCAGTATTTTTTGGAAATTGTTCAATATTCAGTAGCGTGTATTGTAACAAAACAAAATTGTTCTCGTATAACTTTTAACAGTTAGCATATGAATACTGCGAGAAATACTGTATTCGAAAAACCTTTTTTACCAAAAATCGACTGCACCAAAATTTCTCGGGAAAACACTTTTTCTTATTAATTTTGGTGCGTAGAATCCAAAACAATTCGTACTTTTTCGATCAGACTTCTCAATCAAAAGTTATAGACTAGAAACCAATTTCGAAAGAAAATTCAAAGGGCTGTAACTTTTGAACTAGTAGCCCAATCTTGGAACTGTTTGAAATTATGGATTCTACAGGCCACATTCTATAAGAAAATTTTTTTCCGGGTCGATCTGAGACAATTTTTTTTTCGGGGCCTCAAAAAAAGGCAGTGTATAACCTTCCTTTTTTACCAAAAATCGACTGCACCAAAATTTCTCGGGAAAACACTTTTTCTTATTAATTTTGGTGCGTAGAATCCAAAACAATTCGTACTTTTTCGATCAGTCTTCTCAATCAAAAGTTATAGACTAGAAACCAATTTCGAAAGAAAATTCAAAGGGCTGTAACTTTTGAACTAGTAGCCCAATCTTGGAACTGTTTGAAATTATGGATTCTACAGGCCACATTCTATAAGAAAAATTTTTTCCGAGTCGATCTGAGACAATTTTTTTGAGGGCCTCAAAAAAAGGCAGTGTATAACCTTCCTTTTTTACCAAAAATCGACTGCACCAAAATTTCTCGGGAAAACACTTTTTCTTATTAATTTTGGTGCGTAGAATCCAAAACAATTCGTACTTTTTCGATCAGACTTCTCAATAAAAAGTTATAGACTAGAAACTCGGGAATGCATTACCGGGATTGCGGGATCCCGCGGGTTTTGCGGGACTGAGGAATTTGTCGACCAAGGGGACAACTCTGTTTACTTTGTTAAAGAAACTGATAACGGCGAATTATTTTTTAAATAATTGTTAAACTTTTTTCGTTAAAAATGTACTATGATTTTTGAGGCACTTTAGAAGACTTTTTTTTTCTGGTAAGGTTTTTTTGAGTTCTATGTTAGGTCGAAGGTACGTTTTTGTTAAATATTGTGATAATTAGCGATTTATTTTAATACAGAAGTTAAAGTTTTGCGAGATCCCGCAAATACCGGGATCCCGCGGGATTAACATCTAACAATCCCGCAAATACCGGGATTGAGATTTTGCTGCGCGGGATTGCATTCCCTAGTCCGCACTGTTAAAAGCGCCTTAAAAATAGGCAAACCACGTAAAATACCCTAAATAAATTCTCCCTGGGTATTTGGCAATTCCTTTCAACCTCCTAGATGTAAGAAAATACAAAACAAACCCTGGACATACATTTTTGACCCATTTTATGGGCGGGCATTGAAATGCTACCTTGCACTTAAGAAACCCGCTCTAGCAAGTGCCGTCCGGGGTTGCGGGGGTGGCGGCATAGCTGAAATTGAACCTTAGGGTGTCTAGAACATCCTCTGAAAGTTTCATAAAGTTATCACAAAATGCAAGGTTGAAACCTATTTTGGCTCTTAACCCCTGCACTAATACTATTTCTATTAAATAAATAAATCATGCAATTAAATTTACGTTACAGTACTTTATGATGTTTTCAGCCCTTTACGACACCGTGTAATTACGTAACGGTGACACCAATATAACAATGACGTGCGTAATAGGTACTTACAAAACTGAAAATAAAATAATTAAAGGTTCTTAATAGTCTCGGAAATAAATTGGTTGTTCAAGTGTGCCGTTTGAAACTTCTATTAAGGGTTATCCCTGACCCGTCTACTCCTACATCTTAATCCGCTTATGATTGGTTCTTAATAACGTACCCTCTAAATTCAATTTTCTCCGTCCCCTTAAAATAATTAGGGCCTCCTGATTCGATTCTTTTTCTGTTACCGGATATATGAAGACCGTGCTTGTCACGATCGATCGCACATTTTCTGCTGTACTTTTTTAGTATAAAACAATTTCTGTGGCAGTAAATGTGGAGATTAAATATTGTTTACATTTTCTTAACCGAACCTTAGCAAAAAGAGTGTGAATTTTGAAGGAACTTTTAATGAAATTAGAGACTAAGCCGCTGCTGCTAAGAAGTCAGGCGTACATTATAAAAGGTTACTACGCTGCAGGATAGTTTAAGTATAAAATTGCTTTTGTATTCTAAGAGTCTAATTGCTCATTATCTCTTAAAATAACGTCGTGATTTGGTGCGTTTCAGTATGAACTTCTTCTAGGAACTATACGAAAATAAAAAATTGATTTTTAATCAGTAGGGGTTTGTTTTGTAAGAGTTGTTGAAATAAATACATTGTATCCCAAAGCAAAGACTGTAATAAACTCTGAATTAGAAAAGATTTCTAACTATGACTTTTCGTTTTTTTTTGCAGGGGGTGGTTTTTATAAAGACTGAAACTTATAAATAATTGATATGGCTATATATTTAAATACTTCCAATTGAAAGTTGAATAACATTTGAACATAATTTTTTAATGGTGTCATTTTTAAGGGGATTAAAGTTATTATTTATCCCAGGTTTATATTTGGAGTAGAGGGTAAGTAGAACCTGAATCCAAATTTCATTCAGATCGGTGATATTTAATCATTCTAAGGAAGGTCATAACTATTACAGGGGGTGGTTTTTGGGCGCAACACTGTTTATTACAGTCAACTTATTACGTGTTCGAAACCACTACCTATACTGAAATTAATTTGGAATATGGCTAGTTTTCAAATAAACATCAACCCCAGGTCTTTGTGTAAATCGGTACTGTTTGTTTATACGATGTCATCATGTTTTACCTGGATTAATATTGCTATTTCGCGCTGTTTGAAAGCCGAGCGCATATGTGGACGTTGTAAAAGAAGCTAGGTACACTAATAACCAACAGCAATCGATCGCCATTACATAAAAATATTAAATTAACGCACATGCCTGCACGTGCTGATTTTTGATATAACCCATAATTAATTCCCATATCCAATTAAAAAGGCCATCTCGTTTCATTTCCGAGTGGCAAATAACACAGTAACTGGATCCGTCAAAACGCATGAAGCTTTCTGTTAAATGTGGCATTTGAAAAACGTTTTATACCATACAGGATATTAATTCACATTTAAAACTCCAAATTTCTGAATATCCTTCTTTAAAAATCAATTTCAAAACCGCCATCAAAGTGGAAAAAAAGCACAGTCTAAGACCCAATTTCCTTGGGTGATTTCGTATTCGGACTTTGTTCGACTACGTGCAGCAATTTGAAATAATAAAGACGGAACCTGTTGCCGTTTTACAAATACGGCCCTTGTTTGCCTCAGACCATAATTAGAGATCGATTCAAACGCCCTTGACACGGATTTTAAAGGGAAATATACACATAACGTGACGTATCGAAGTTATAACTTATAAATTCGAATCGGTATAATTTCGTCCTTGCTTGCCATGTTTCCCCAGCAGGTAAGTTGGGATTTTCTCAGCTGGAATAACGAGGTTTTCCACTAGGCAGCTCTATTTCCCTTTCATATTCTCTATGTTTATGTGTTGCTGCTTAGAAGGTATAACCGCACGATGCATATTCCTTGCTTTGTCCATATACCGACTGCTTCCCCAAAACTCGACTTTTTCGTAATATTGCGTCGAGTAAATAGACTCGCTCTGTACGAGCATCTTTCAACAATTCTGGGCCGATCGATAAAGTGTAGTTTTATGATATGTAGAAATGGAATATCTGACTCAATTCCTGAACAGATTGCGTCCTGTGATGCATCAATTTTGAGAGGGAATGAGCGTAAATATGGGAATGTAAAACAAGCTCTCGGCGTGTAAACGAAACTGCAGGATAAGTTTTAAGTAAATACTTATAACTGTGCGACTAATTTAAGGAGAAACTAAGCGAAACGACTTCAATTTTCATTCCGAAAGCTATATCGGAAAAATTGTCATTAGTCGCACGGAAGGTTTTCAAAACTTACACTAAAACACGCGATTGCTATAAATCCCTACAAATTACACTTCATTGCCTGATTCTTCGCTCATGGATCAGCGATTTGTTTAAACTTTGCAAGAATTTGTTGATCAACTGCTACATCTTTTTAAAATTGGAATAGAGGGAATATGAATTATTTTTTGAACAATAATCAATCATACCATTTATTACATTAAATTATACAGTGTGCCATTTTAAAAAGTTACAATGGTCCATATTTTTGTTGTTACAGATACCCTAAGCCGTTTCGGTCGTATGGGTTACATCCAACTGCTGTCCCCCATCTGGAAAACCTCCAAAATATGCTTTTCATACGTACCAGTGATAAATTTGGATAATATGTTCATAAGTTATTTACAAAAATTTACTGTGGCTAGCACAGATACCACCCGCACATCTGCGCATGTGCGATTCTGCTTTTTTATGTCTAAGAAAATGTGGAGCAAATTTGGTTCCAATCGGTTCAGCCGTTTAGTCGGAAATGAGAGTACAGACGGACCGACAGACCAACTTTATCGAGATTTTGTTTGATTTTAATGAGGTCATATCTAACTAAAGCGGTGAGGTTTTTTTGATTAAAGGTCAAACGAGGGGGAAATCCTGGCTTCCTAGCTCACTTTGCAATTGTATTGTTCTTTCTCAGCTCCAACAACATTGTCGAGAACAAAGGGCGTATTGTTTTAGCAATGGTTACCTTTTCCAAGCGTGTTGCATATAAATGTAGCCTAATGGCGATACGAGTTTGCGAATAAAGGGTGTATTGTATTGTTTCCGGGGTGAAGGTAGCATATTTCCCTGTGTATGAATTACATAGTTCTAGGTACTGTTTTTTGCTTTCTGCGAATTACTGACTAAAAGCGATTACACTACGACAGGTACCTACTCGCTAATGACCATATTTGGAAATGCATCAATCAATTTCGTCAGGGTTCCACAGAGACCAACCAGCGCCAGCGATGGAATTATCACAGCTTCCCAATAAAATATATTTCAAATAAACAGAGCTCATAATAAAACAGCCCCCGGCCTGTCTCTAACCTGTTACCTGTTAGCAGTTACCAGGTACCTGTTCCGTTTCCATTTCTCTAGTAAGTACATTTTTAGGTAGGTACATAGGAAAGGCGTTTAAATTTACTACCACGAGAGAGTAGAGGAGGTGGTGTGGGAATTTATCTCAAAAATCGTTTTAGTTACAGTATTATTAATCTAGAAATGTCCGTTAATTTCGAATGTCTCTGGATCCGTGTACTGGATGGCAGGAAGGTAATATGTGTTATCGGCACCGTCTACAGGCCTCCTCATACCGTCGTTACCAATTTTTTAAACGAATTTGAAGAGATGATGAGTGTAATAGTACCAATGCATAATGTAATTTTTTGCCTTGGAGATTTCAACATAGATATGTTTAAATATGATAGCTATGATACAACATTATACTGTTCTATGTTGGAATCTCTAGGATTTGAGCAAATGGTTAAGGAACCAACCCGTATTTCTGCTAAAGCTTCAACCTTAATTGATCATATTCTTGTGTCTGATTCGTCCAAAGTTTTGTCTTGTGAAACTAAACCTTCGCATAACTTCTCAGATCATGAGTTCATTACATGCTCCATATTGACTGAACTACAATCCATTCTACCCCGTACTATCACATTTCGAGATTACTTTGACATTGATACAAAATTTATTTATTTTGATATTGCTTTAAAAGAGTTTCCATGGGGTGATTTGTACACTCTAACGGACGTCAATGATAAAGTTACGTTCCTAACTCAGAATCTTCTTAATTTATTTGATCAATACTTTCTTCTCAAGACTGTAACATTTAGGAAACCTAAGGCACCGTGGCTTACGGATAACATCAGACTTATGATGCGGTTGCGTGACAAGGCATACATTCGCTATAAATCTTCGAAAAGAGCTTCACATTGGGAGTATTATAAAACAATGAGAAATCTCCTGAATCAAGCCATCAAACACGAAAAAAGGGCATACTTAAATCATGTTTTGAGCAATAATAACAGCACTGCGTTATGGAAGGCTGTTAAAGATCTAGATATTTATAAAAGAAGTAACTCTAGTATACCTCAACATCTCAATAAACCAAATGACCTTAATAACTTTTTCGTCAACTCCATTCCTCAAGCTACACAACCGCTGCACACAACATCATTTACAGAATACTCGGGCGTCCATCCAAAAGTTTCTGACCAACTCAAATTTGTGCCAGTAAATGAAACTGTCGTCCATAAATTTATAAATGAAATAAAATCTAAATCTATAGGAGCAGATGATGTTGGAATTGAAATGATAAAGTTGTGTTGGCCGTTTATAGTCCCTCACGTTACGCATATTATTAACCAATGTATTCTTACTGATACATTCCCTATTCAGTGGAAGGATGCGCATATCCTCCCTCTTCCGAAAAACAAGAATGCTCAGTGTTTTAAAGACTTGAGGCCTATTAGTATTCTTCCGGCTCTTTCCAAAGTACTTGAGAAGGTAATGAAAGCTCAAATGTGTAATCATATCGAGAAATTCCAGTTAATATCACGTTTTCAATCAGGGTTTAGGAAAAATCATAGTTGCGCCACAGCAATTCTTAAATTAACTGATGACATTATTCGAGCAACCGATGACGGCCTGCTTACTGTTCTTGTTATGTTAGACTTTTCAAAGGCATTCGATACGATTGACCACACTCTTTTAGTTACCATTTTGTTCCATCTCGGATTTGATCTTTCCGCATGTCAACTTATTACATCTTATCTGCATGGTAGAAGGCAACGCGTTGTTGTAAACGGTATAAAGTCATTCTGGGCTGACGTTCGCTATGGTGTTCCTCAGGGCTCCATATTGGGCCCATTGTTGTATGTTATTTACTCTACTAATATTTGTCTAGTTCTAGAAAAATGTAAATACCTGTTGTATGCTGATGACACCCAAGTTTATTATTCGTTCCCTCCGGAGCATATTGATTCTGCTACTAAAATAATAAATAATGAACTTAGCAAATTAGCAGCTACCGCTATGAAACATAATTTACATTTAAATGCAGATAAGTCTACTGTGATGTTGTTTGGTCGAAAATTAATGAGAAGCAATGCATTATCCACTGTTAAGGTTAAAATTAATAATTTGGAACTACCTATAAGTTGCGAGGCCAGAAACTTGGGGATGTGCCTGGATACTAACTTGAGGTTCACTGCCCACATTAACGGGTGCGTACGAAAATCCTTTTCTGTATTAAAGCAATTATATCCCAGTAGGCATGTTCTGACAACTGCAACTAAAATACATTTGTGTGATTCCCTCGTGTTATCTCATTTTAACTTTGGAGATGTCGTATATGGAGCGTGTATTGATTCACATACAGCTTCAAGAATACAAAAGGTGCAAAACTCATGTTTACGGTTTATATACGGAATCAGACGCAGTGAACATGTTTCTCCTAAAATTAAGGAAGCTGGTTGGCTTAATATGTCAAAGCGGAGGACATTGCACTCATCAGTTCTTATCATAAAGTCATCACTACTGCGACGCCACCCTACCTGGCTGAACGATTACTGTTCCGCACTAATGTACATAGTTTAAACTTACGTCATAGGGGCTTGTTGACGGTCCCTATACACAAAACAGTTTATTTCCGCAGATCTTTTTCACATAATGCTTGTAAAGTTTATAATTCGTTACCACCGTCCATTAAAACTCTTTCGGTTCATGGCTCCAAAGTGCAAGTAAGATTACTACTGCAGCTGAGTAAGCTACAATAAAGTGCGAGACAGTAGATGAAACTTTTGAGGTTGGAAATAATTTAGTGTTATTAGTGATCGTGCATTTATTTATTAGAATAATTTTTTGAAATGTAATAATACGTTGGATTGGGGCTGTATGGAAGAACAGGGTCTCTCGGCACTGAATGCAGTCCCTTTTCCTGTTTTTATTCGTGTTATTTGTAGAGTTTTGATTTTGTTTTATGGAGAATAAATTATATATTAATAAATTATATATTATTATTACTATTACTATTACAATTGGCACACTTAATCAATCAAATAATGCCTACTTACTTTACATCGTTGAGTGGGTACCAGAGAAAATGAATAAGAACCTCTTAATAATTTTTTTTCAAATACACAAATTTTACTCTTAATGGGAAATATGGGAAACAGGGAAATATGTCACCTTCAGCCCGGAAACAATATAAATCGTGTTATTGAATATGAGCCGGATCAAAAGTCTGGTTTCCGACTACGAGCGGAGTGACAAAAAATTCCGCTACTGAAAATCGTATGCGATTCTTCGTATCCTGTTTGTACATAGAGCTGAAGAGTAAAATACTTATTGTTCTTCCATTTACATCCAGCCTTTATAAAATTTAAGAATGTTTACTATTGTGTTATATTTGCACGGATGGACTGCCTTGTCGTAGGTCGTGGTCAGTGACAATTACAAAGAATAGTCGAGAATAATTTCCCCACATACGTACATGTTACAGAACGTGTATTGTAAATAGGTCAAACTGTTACTAAATGCTTGTTAAACATAATTATAACGTTATACCTTACATTCAATCAACCCCATAAAGTTCCCTTACAATTCCTAAACCCTCGAAGCGCCAATAAAATCGTGTTGTCGGGATATACATATATTATTTAATGCTGTGATTGGGAAAGTTTATGATAAACTGCCAAACAATATTTATTACATTAAAAAGAAACGAGATATCTTGTATGCGTGATGGACGGTTTATAAATTACCCAATGGGAAATAACCATTTGTTCGAGTGTCAAGTCAAAACACGCCACCCCGCATATTTTTTTTACCGAATTACTTCTTTTCCTTTGTATAGCGTAAATTATTATAATTGCCTGGTTGATACTTGGACATCAATTCTAATCCTCGAGTAGGTCGCTATGTAAATGCTATTAGGCAAGGCATAATAATTAATCATCATTTTTTGTACTATGTCAAATTTTCTTTAATAATTTTGTTATTGCGTTGAGGTGCTTCTTATACTCATAGCTCAAATTATTAGCTATAAGTGAAAACCTAAAAATTGTGAAAAAATTGCTTTTATCTCAAAGCAAATACAGGCACTAAAGTAGTCATTTTGGATAAAAAGGACTATTTCAAAAAGCGTTGACGATATGTTGGATCAAGGTTCATATTCAGTTTTAGTTTTTAATTGATAAGGCACTCAGACATACAATGCTATTCATTTAGAAGTAGACATAGGGATTTGCTATATCTACTTTTAAATGACAAAAAATGTTCTAAGATTATGCAACCGAAATAACATGCGCATGCATTTTACATTGTCATTCTAGATTTTAATTAAAAAAACGACAGTAAATAGTATGCTTTTATTTCCCTTTAATCCCAAAATCTTCATTTGTATTAAGAAGTTATATTTTGGTTGCATAAAATTAAGCGTCCTTCAGAAGAGTTTTTGTCATTTAAAAGTAGACATAGAGGAAATCCCTATGTCTACTTCTAAATGACTATAATTTACTAAAACATATTTTATAGCAAAAATAATGAAGAACTGGTGTAGCCAGGTAGTGTGGCCAATATGTCTTATTTAAGATAGAAATTTACGTGTTCGAAGATTTTTTTCAAAAACGTTTACTAAAAGATTTATTGTGATAGTTCCACACTCACACTGTATAATGTTGCATAACATTAAGCTTGATTCATTAATCACTTCTTGCACTAATATGGGTATTATACCGGGCGGTGACTTGAACAACGCACCGTAGGAATTTCAAAAGTAATTTTTTCTAATAATCTAACTAATGGAAAATGCAGGCGCTTTTGTTTGATTTCATAATTCCATGGCATTACAGTCTTTATAAACGCGAGAGTTTTTTTAATTTTTAAGAATAAAAAATGTGTTATTGTTTGCGTTTTGTTCGTCCGTCCGTCTGTCCGGACCCGTTTGGGCGGTTTTGATCTACTTTTAGGGGAATTGTCCGAGAGTCCTGGATTTCTTGCAATAAATAGCATATACCTGATGAAGGTGTGTCAGACGGTCATTAAATTTCTCTGTCTTAATCCCCCCTTCCCTCATTATTTCCTCAGATGTTGCTTTTAAAAGTAAAACGTGTATAACTTTTACATGTAGCAGTCAATTGGTGTCAGATTGTGCTTGTGCCAAAAGGAGCCCTTCTTTCGCACCTCTTATCAAAGAGGGTACCCATAAAAGGCAAATGGAACGTCAGGGCCAGACATATTTACTGGTGATGTCAAAACCTTTCGTGCAGATATCTGCAGATTCCCACACGGCGCAAAGATCGCTTAGATGAGACACACCTACTGCCAATGTAAAAGCTGAATTGCGAATATCTCGGACATGCTATAGGAAGGTATCTACAAAGGGAAAATGCAATATTTCGGAGAATTTCTCTAAGGGTTTGATTCTCCTTGTATACATAAAAAGAAAAGAAAAAGGCGCATTTAATCGAAATTATTTTCAATTACTTCTACGCGAGCAAAACAATTGATTCTTTTTCTTCCCCTTTTCCTTTTCTTCTTCTTTATTTAGAACCACGACTGATTTATTTATCTCTCTCTCCCTTTCAATATACATATTTTTAAGTTCATTCCACTAATTGTTTTATTTTGTTAGTTTAGGGTGGGGTTAAGTGGTAGAGCAGTTCTAGGGTGTCTCACCACAGAACTGAACTTCGCCCCGTTAGATTACGGAACATTAATTTCATTTAATTTTAATTATTTAGTTTATTATCTATTTGAATGTTTATATTTTTTTTTTCTTTCTGTACTTCCGGTAATCTAATAAATGCCACTTATTATTATTATTATTATTACATTTTGAAAGTATGCCAGGCGGCCTTTAATTGTTTATGTGTAAAGAGCCCCCTCGCCATTAATCCTACCAAGAAACATAGATTAATATAGCATAGGTATGTCAACTTTTCTCTAAAAATTTGAAAATGCAAGGGTTCATTAAAAATTCATATCTCTTAAACTAATAGCTCAATAAGTACCCGATATAGGCATACAGAATGTTAATAAAAGTGGCCCTCTCTTTTACAAGACTTTAATGTGGATCCGGTAAGAGACATCTGTGAGTATGAGAGGATTTGTACGCGAAAATCGAACTCTTGACCATTTGTATGTAAACTTTGAGGCCTCTGCATCATATAGGACCTTAGATAATTGTATTTCGGATCATAGAACTATTCTTTTTCAAAGTAATATTGAGAATGGTTCTATATCCGAAACAATATATACATTGAACCGCTCCTACTATCCGAATAGGGTGCTAAAATTTAAAAACTTTCTAGAAAATGTAAATTGGTACAGATGGTTTCATAATGTTTTCTCAAATAAATTTAATTCCAATTTTCCCATATTAAGGCGACGCCATAAAGCGAACGGCCCATCAAAAACATGGGTTGATAATGGTATAAGATCATCGTCTAAAAAACTACTCGATTTGTTCGTTATGACAAAACAATTTCCTGAACTAAAGAATTATCACCGTACTCAAAGACTGGCACACTTTCAGTTGATACAGAAAACGAAGATGCATTACTATCAAATGAATATTGAAAACTCACAATACTCACCTATTAGGGCGATTTGGTCAGTAGTGAATTCAATGCGTAATAGTGGAAATAGGAGCAGCACTGTTGACTCTATTGAGGTCAACAATAGAACAGTCAATCAACCCACAGATATAGCCAATCATTTTAACGACTTTTTCTGTCATATAGCACAAACTCTAATAAATAATAACCCACAAAACAGAAACCGACATTACATCCCAAAAATGAACAATAATCCCCATACATTTGTTTTGCTTCCATTTACCACTAGTGAACTATCAGTCCTTATAATTCCCAAATTAAAAAATAAACACTCAACCGGCCCGGACGGGATTCCACCAGTACTTACAAAACAAATTTTACCATCAATAATATCCCCACTGACATACCTTATAAATCTGTCAATTAGCATGGGAGAATTCCCAAAAATGTTAAAAATCAATAACGTTATCCCCATTTATAAAAAAGGAGATCATAAGTGTATACACAATTATCGTCCTATAGCCCTCAGCTCCACTTTCTCTAAAATATTTGAGTATTATATTGCTTCCTTAAAAGCCTCCAAAGCTTCATTACAAAACACAAACTAATGTCGAAACAACAGTTTGGTTTTCAACCGAAATGCTCAACAACAGACGCTCTACAAAATTTTTATTGTAAGCTAATTAAATATATAGACAACGGAGAATGTCCAATAGGGATCTTCTGTGACCTTACAAGGGCCTTTGATTGCGTACACACTGATAAGCTGCTCTTAAAATTAGAGAATTATGGTACCAGAGGTGTTGCACTCAGCTGGATCTCTTCTTTCCTTTACAACAGGGAACAGTATGTTTCTATTACCGGACTAGTAAACGGCACCAAGCAAATATTTAAATCGCAGAATAAAGTTACAAATGTTGGGGTTCCGCAGGGATCGGTACTGGGACCAACGCTGTTTCTGCTGTATATAAATGATCTACCCACTTTCCTCGGGACAGAAGTACCCAATTTTTTATATGCGGATGACACGTCACTGCTGGTGTCCCATGACGAGAAATTACTCACAAACTTGTGCAATAATTACTTGCATAAGCTTAGTGTTTGGTTCAAGGAAGCTTCACTTGTTTTAAATGCAAGCAAAACCAATTATGTTCGTTTTCATCACTCACAAAAAACCATTAACTCTGTCGCTCTACAAATAGAGGACAACACTCTGCAAGATGTTTCCACCACTAAATTTTTGGGTCTACATTTTGACAACCACTTAAGCTGGAATGTACACTGCTCCAAACTCGCAGCTAGATTGAGTTCGGTTAATTACCTAATTAGAAATCTCAGACGCGTCTTAACTCTAAATCAACTCGTTAATATATACCACTCGCTTGTGGAGTCCATCCTACGATATGGGATATGTCTATGGGGTTCGTCTACTCACTCGCATGCTATTTTCATTGCCCAAAAGCGCATTATAAGAACAATTGCAAACGTGTCAAAATTTCATTCGTGCAGAGGTCTCTTTAAAGATCTGGAAATCTTAACGGTTCCTAGTTTATTAATTTTTGAAAATTGTAAATTAATCTTCACCTATTCTCATAAACTGATTAGGAACAAGGACACACATAGCTATAATTTACGTGATAATGACCTTTTCCAAATCCCCACTTTTAAAAGACAATTAACCGCGAACTCTCCCATTGTTCTTGGAGTACAAATGTATAACAAGCTACCTCACTACTTAAAAGGCTGTGACACTCTAAAACTGTTCAAACAAAACCTGTTAAAGTACCTGATTCTTAGCCCACTTTACACCACTAGTGAATTTTTTAATCTTTAATTGTTACCTAATTGTTAGTTTGTAATTGACTTGTGCTATACATACGTTTTGTTGGTCTATGCACTAAAATATATTATTATTATTATTATTTCGGCGGTCACTAAAAAAATTCCTTATACTTTAAGGATTTGAGTATTAAATAGGACGATCACTCATGTTATACAGTTTAAGAGATATGAATTTCTGAATGGACCCTTGCCTTTTTAAATTTTTCGAGTGACATATGCCAAAAACTATGACAGATAGGTACTTAAATTTTAGTTGCGTTGAATTCAGAATAAACTAACGCATTTAGAAGAAAATAGAAAATGCTCTGTTTCTATTAAAAAAAAACTAAGATGAAGATGAAATCATTTTATTTCAATTCGCAATGGTCGGTTAGGCTGTAAACCAAATTTCAAATCTCTATTTTAATTGCAAGTCAAAAAACTTCTAACGAACGAACTATGTGGATCACTCTGTAAAATGTAAAGCAACTATAAATTAATTAGATTAAATAGGGTTAGGTGCTCGGTACCTAGATACTATACATTAATAAAATGTATTTACTGATCCTACTCGATAAATCGTCCTAAACGTTCCATAACATCTTCGACTTACTGCAACAGAATGGCCAATACCCCCAAGAATCAAAAACTGCCGGTGATTTGTATTGTATTACTACGAGAAAAAGATAAGCCTAATTTAACGAAAACAAAAATGAAAAAATAAAAAAGAGGTTTTCGCCTTAAGGGGAGGGACTTTACTCCATTTTTCATGAAAAGATCATTACTTGCCGAAAAGGCATACAACGGACTTTATGTGTACCTACAGGAAATAAATATTCTTATAAATAAGAAACTTAGCAATTTGAAAATATGGGCCAAACGCATGTGCAGGCGCATAGAAACCGAAAAAAGTAATGCTTGGAACTCTACCAGGTCCGTTATTATGGTTTCGATGTTACGATACACGAAAATATAAAAGAAAGAACCCACCAACTCCGCGTCCGGGTCCGGGTTTTATCCACCAACACTATATTATTTTCATTTCTGTATATCTACCTATTAAAAGCGGAAATGTGTAATGTACTTAATTACCTAAAGCAATCGATAGTTTATTTTCCTTACAGAAAAGTTTTGTGAAAACCATTAGAATTACCTACCTATTTAATTTCCCAAACTTAAAAGACGATGCGAGTGTATGTTCTGTCATTAATTTAAACATAATAGGAACTGAAGTATGTACTGCCAATATAGGATCTGGAAGTTGAGAAGCAACAAGTAGAAGCTTTAACGATGAGTTTCAATTAAACACATCTCGGATATGAATATTTTCGCGCAATTGCCCAAGCAAAATACTCTAAAGTCGAGATTTTATCTATACGCACTTCTCTAAATACCTTGTGAAGCCCTCTTTAATTCTATTTCTTAAAGTACATAATTGGTGCTCCCGTTTTAATTTTATAATAGGCCAGGGCTTTTTAAGAAATTCTAAATTTTGTTCGCGAATGTCAGTTTGCAATTAATTAAAGAAGAAAGGAAAAAAACAACTTACCATTGCGCAATAAATTGAGGACCTATTGAGAAAACGGGTGTTGTGCGATTTGATGTTTCCGTTAAATTGAGGCCGGAGGGCTCCGTAGAGTTCTCCATTGTCGACCCTCTCACCTTTTTGTTAATTCTTTCTCCATCCTTAATAAATCGCTGCTTCTAATTCCGCTTCTGAAACAGAATTTACCGATTTAGTAAAAATTGAAAGGACAAATCAGTTGGGAACAATATTCCTTTTCGGCGGACGGCGTCGACCCGCAATTTTCGCGCGATATTCAATTTCGACACTTCCGATATAAGCGGGGGTGGAGTAATAATAGCAAGAAGCTCCAAACAAGGTTCTTCAAATAAACGAGGACGACGATTCGTATATCCCGGTTTTGTTTTATTCAATTCGTTTAATCAGTTAGCCTTCTCGTTAAGGAAATACCCCACGTACGTTTCTTATTTCGAGGAGCTTCGCGCTATTACCCACTTCACGGCTCGTCTTGGGACGCATCTTGCAATTTTAATTAGATTAATTAAATGTAATTCGGGGAGATTTTTATGTAGTACAAAAACCAGATTAATTTTACCACTGGATGGATTACACCACTGCAGTTACCACAAATAGAAAATGCTACAGAGACTTGAATGGATTAGTAAATGAAACTACGTGGACAATTAGAGAGGTACGCGGATGAGCGGTTTATTTATTGATATTGATTTTGATTTTTTAAACTATTCCCCAAATAACCCTAGGCGTGCGGGTGCGGACTACTAAGTGTAGTTGATCGGGTAATATGAAAATTGAAATCTAAGTTATAATGCATGTACCTACTAATAAACACGCAGAAAATGCTGACCAATGGGATTCACGAGGTTGAAAGGAACCCCTTTTAAAAATTTACAGCAAAGTAGGTCTACGTCAAAAGAGCACATTCGTATTTAGCCATTCAATTGCTTACTTCAACGCCAAACGACATTTAGAGATCTCATTGACTTGCAATGAGATTCACAGGGTTAAATCAACCCCTAAAGCATTTAAAAATTAATAGAATCCGTCTGAGTGGAAACTTCGCTGCTTCCTCCATCGCAAAATGGCAATGTGCGGATAATACTACATCCTACCTACTCGTATAAAAAGTATCTCACCAATTTCACTGAAAAGATAGCAAAACGAACTTCGTTAGGAACTAAATGTTATTGTTCTCCTATTGCTATCCATTTACACGAATTCTCAAGAGATTCTTGAAAGAGTCATATCCATTTAATTATTGCAGCACCTAGTTATTAAGATCAATCAAGCTACAACTGCAATAGGATGGAACTAACAACTGTGCGGTCCAATTTCGATGTATTCAAATGGGCAACTTTCTTATTAGCGCAGATACAGGAAAATGGCATGCTTATTCCACTATACTGTTGCTCTAGAAATGAGCTGCCGTCTTTTGTCTTTTCCCTAGAGAGAAAACCGAAAAGTGTCCGATTCCTTAATTTGTGAAGGTATAACAAAATTGCTTTGGCATTGTTCAAGCACTTTTTAACGTCAGTCGTTTGTTTCTAGCCCTTTTAATAACCGCGCTCTAACTCAAAGTTAGTTTTTTTTAGTGGAAATTATAGTTGGCCATGGTTTTAAAAAATTGCTTGTTTTAAATACCTTGGTATGATTTTTTTTCATAAACAAGTAGCTACATGATGCTTAAATAAATAATACAATTTTTTTGGCCAAAATTTTAGGTTAGAGACAAGATATCGAGAAGCGCATTTAATTTTTTTTACAAAATTAATGATTTCTGTCGTAATGTTGAAAAAAAGTCCTCTGGCGGCGATATGTGTAACTAACAAAACTTCAAATATTATAATATTTGTAGCCCAAGGGTAGCTCTTTTCGAGTAGCGTAAGTTTGTTAAAATCGGCTCAGCCGTTTCGAAGATACAGGGTGTTTTTTTTAGGGGAAACCTTTTCCCCACCACTTTATTTTTAGACACAACAAAAATTGTCAAACAAAAAAGGTTCAGATTATCCACGACGTTAACGACCAGTGATTTTTGTGTTAGGTTAATACGGAGGAATGCAGAGAAACGTCACTTTTTCAGATTCAAGTAAAGTCACTAGATATAGAAAGTACCGCAATCCATTGGGCCTGTGTGTTAGAAAGAGACCGCATAATTTTTGTCAAAAAATGGCGGATGTTACCCATATTCTAGTAACTTTAATGTTAGGGATTGTTTCACCTGTTTTGCAGTTATCTGTCAAGTATTTAAAATTTGTAAGTATTTTTATAATAAAGTATGATAAAAAAAGCAAATGGTTTCAGTTAAGAATTGAGACAATTTTCTTTGAGAGCCTCAAAAAAAGGCAGTGTACAACCTTCCTTTTTTACCAAAAATCGACTGCACCAAAATTTCTCGGGAAAACACTTTTTCTTATTAATTTTGGTGCGTAGAATCCAAAACAATTCGTACTTTTTCGATCAGACTTCTCAATAAAAAGTTATACACTAGAAACTAGAGAATGCAATACCGGGATTGCGGTATCCCGAAATACCGTGATCCCGCAGCATTTTTGCGAGATTAATCCCGCACATAAATGGAGCGGGATCCCGCGTGATTTGCGGGACTGAGGAATTTGTCGACCAAGGGGACAACTCTGTTTACTTTGTTAATGATAACTGATAACAGCGAATTATTTTTTAAATAATTGTTAAACTTTTTTCGTTAAAAATGTACTATGATTTTTGAGGCACTTTAGAAGACAATAATAATAATAATAATAATAATCTTTAATTCTAAAAATTGTAAATAACAATTACAGAAACGTCAAATCACAAACAAAACATGTATGGACAACAGAAAATATGTGGACTAACAATTCAGGTGCATCCAGTCATTAGGTTTTTATTACCTAGAGATATATAATCAACAAATTCATTTACTGAATAGAAAGAATTATTTTGTAATATTTGTTTCGTTCTATTTTTGAAAAGGGAGTGGTTCATTTTTTTTAGAGTTTCAGGCAGATTATTAAATAATACTGAACCGGTGTAAAACGGAGATTTTTTATAAAATGAATGTTGGTGTTTTGGAATCAAGATTTTATTTTTACCTCTGGTGTTGTGATCGTGAATTTGACTTATTTTGTTAAATTTGTGTCGGTTTTTATGAAGATAAATAAGTAATTTAAAGATATATATACAAGGCAGTGGCATTATATTATGATTTTTGAAAGTGTCCCGACATGTTTGAGCGTAATTAAGATTGTACATCAATCGTATTATACGTTTCTGTAATATAAATACTCTGTGAGTATGTGTACTTGCTCCCCAACATGTAATGTTATAGCTTAAATATGGATACACAACCGCGTAGTAAACTTTAAGTAACAAATTATCATCGAATTGTTGTTTCAGTCGTGATAACAGATAATACGATGAGTTAAGACTTTTTGTGCTTTACAGGTAAGGTTTTTTTGAGTTCTAAGTTAGGCCGAAGGTACTTTTTTGTTAAATATTGTGATAATTAGCGATTTATTTTAATACAGAAGTTAACCGCACAGAATTGCTTATTTGCCAATTTATTTAAAGTTTTGCGAGATCTCGCAAATTCCGGGATCCCGCGGGATTAACATCTAACAATCCCGCAAATACCGGGATTGAGATTTTGCTGCGGGATTGCATTCCCTAGTCCGCACTGTTAAAAGCGCCTTAAAAATAGGCAAACCACGTAAAATACCCTAAATAAATTCTCCCTGGGTATTTGACAATTCCCTTCAACCTTCCTAGACGTAAGAAAATACAAAACTAACCCTGGACATACATTTTTGACCCATTTTATGGGCGGGTATTGAAATGCTCCGCTGGTACAAAAAAATGGCATTCCATAAGATAATTTCAGAGAAAAAACAAGTTGAAACGACAATTTACGGAAAAAACGTACGAGGAAGATGAATTCTGTGGTGTGATGTGCATTTTAGCGCATTTTTGAAATAACACTATTATACTCGTTATGGCTGGCTGCCCGACTGAGATCTCAGCAATTACAATAGCTAGAGACTTCAAATTTTCCGTAAAAGCTCTCTGCCATAGTGCAGGCTCTAGTCTATTTTGGGTTAGATTGCCCGTGACATCGATAATTTTAAACTTTGCTGATTTGATTACCAGAATACGCTGATTTACAACTTGTTTAATTTTACAAATAGGATCTTACCTACTCAGTAGTAATAACCAAAGTGGACCACGGGTAGCTGAAAACATTTTTCAGAGGATAACAACAGAGGAAAATAGAAATAGAACGTTGCAGTGTTGCGTGAAACAGAATTTCGATTTATTTACTTGTACAAATAACATTCTGCAGAACGTCACGTCAGCATAGCTGATTACATATACAACAACGATATCGTTATGCTAATTTAATTTGAATATTGGATGTATGTGTGCATGATAGTGTTATTCGATTTACCTAGAAAATCAAAATATGCCAGTTTCGTTGTTATGCAGAAACCCTTCGAATTAGTGGAGCATATGAAACGTTTCATTACAACGTAGAATGTCGAAATGAAAGGGATGTCCAACAATATTGAAATAAAGTACATGATTATGTAAAACTAGCAGTCACGGTAAGAACTTCGTATCGCGTCTTTGGGAAATTTGGTTTTTTCACAGCAACTTTCAGTCATAATCGAAAGCAAATCTTTGGCCGCTGTAACAGTTTTATTTTCTCAAGTACCTACATGTAAATTATTACTGGTTCCAATATAAATTGGTAATGTAACGTAAAAGGTCTGTCAAATTGGCCGTAAATAAAACATATTTTTCACTCACTTCAAATTCTCAAGAACTCAGTGAGTATTTAAAATTGAAGAAAAATTGATAGGTGTATGCTAAGCTTTAGAGGCAGGTTGTTCATTTCTTGGCTACATTCAGAACTCATGTTTGTCATTTAACAATATTTGTAATTTTATTCATGTCTATTTTATTCGCATACTTATTTCTCTTACGTATTTTATAAAGGCAATCTTTGGCCCATTATTAGGATCACGTTCTGATTTGAATATTTACTTTCTCTGTAAGTACATCGAAAGTACATATTTCCGCTAGGTATATGTAGTTTCCCAAATTGAACAAAAAATATAAATTTCTTTACAGGAAGAGAGTTGTTAGTTTTACTCTTGTACGTTCGTGACCACGTGTAAATACACTTTTAAATAACTAAATAACATCTGCCAGAAAAATACACTACGTAACCTAATATAGCAAACAGAATTAATGGAACATCGTGTAGAATAAGATCAGCAAAAGAAATGAAGCAAAGTCACGCCTCGTAAACTGGAAACTCAATTTGCAAAAACTTCCGCTGTCAAACAAATAAAAAGAACAATAATTATTTCTGTTAGAGTTTCAGTTCACCACGTTCTCATGTGCACCCTTACTTCTAGAAGATATATATATTGAGAACGGTTTTTAGAAAAAACATTGTATCCCCCAAATACGTGAATGCCAAAGATATAAAAATTGGGAATTAAGTGCAATTTATTATCGTTATAAATCCACCTCTCAATTTTAAAATTTATTGCTAAGCTTTCTCGCATTCGGAAAATTAACAACGCCCTTATCTGAACGATTCGTTGCTCGTTAAAAAAAAAGTAATTGTTTCATCCCTTACGCGAATTATATTTTGTTTAGCCATAAATGGCGTTTGCGTTTAATCGTTTTAAAATTGATGTCATTTTCAATCGTTTTGACCATCTCAAATTAATACTAAGCCCGTACAGCGAAAGCTCATCCTTTAAATGAATTCAATTTTCAATAAAGAATGTCAGTCGGTAATTAGTTTTAAAGTACACACGTGTCAAGATCCGAAACTAATTAAAAATTATAATGAAGTTCGAGCCCAAAGTTTCAGAAGCAACTTAATTAAAACGGGTCAAAGTCCAATACAAAGCAATAGGTATAAGGTTGTGTATTGGAATTTGGCATTTCAGTTAACTACCCCTACCCATAGTAGGTATTAGAGTTGAAACTGGGAGAAAAAAAGAATCCGCCACATACATTAACTCTGAAAATTAGCACCCGAACATAGTTTTTCGTGATCTACTGAAAGAGGTCGTCTCACTTCCGGTTTTTGGATTTCTTTTTGAGCGCTGTACCTATGACCAAAAACAAAAACAATACTGACTTGATGCTACATAAGAATGATTAAAATTTTGATCGACTTTCTACAGGGTGCTGGTTAGGTCAAATTGCATCTGTTTTAATGGGGATATAGATATATTATTACTGTTCTTAGCTGATCATGACGTAAAACTACCGTGGAAAATGTTAGCCGTGTAGTTTAACAGCATTAGAGCCGTTCAGGATTGGTAGCACAAAAAATACTAACCAATAGAAAGTTTTGAAGTTAATCCACCATTTGTGTGCGTGAAAAGATTATTAGTCCGATTTAATTAAATAAATAATTAATTAAGCTTTGAGCATCGCAGCTACTAGAAGTGATAGTTTTTGGGCATGGATAACCGAGTTAGTTATTGGTGAAAATTTTGTTCGAGTTTTTTAACCATAAAAATGTCGACCGAGTCTTTAAACCATTCGGAAATCGCGGAAAAAATTTTATTAGAAGTGCGACAAACTCGAAGTTTCCACGTGGTTTTAAAACTGACCAAGGGAATTTAGCCGAGACATTTTAGCACCGAAAGGGTAATTAAAATAGTGTGCAGTTACAAAATTTATAACTAAAGACTAGTATTGTTTGGAAAGAAAGGAATAAAAGATACGCCAAATAAAGGGGGTTTTTGATATTTTTGCATTCGTTGTGTTGGTAGTACAGATATGAAGGAAACGAATCAACAGGTAAAGATGGTCGTCCGCAATTTATAAGGTAGTTAATGAGAAAGGATAGTAGAGATCGTAAGGGCGAGATTCCGGATAGCTAATACGAAGTCTAAGATCTTAGGTTTTTTCGAGCACTAAACGTGAAATTAGTTAGGGTTTTGGGTCCATAATAAAAAAAGAAGGGAGTTTCGGGCATAAAAAAGAACCCAGTTGTGATTACGGTTTTTTGGTTTTTATTGGAACGTAACGCGACTGCCATTAGTTACAGTTAAAAAAGATAAAAAATTTGAAGTGTTTTAATTCTAACTGTTCATCCTGTTCAACACTTTTTCATGATTTCAGATAAGGCAACATGCAAAAATCGCCCTTTAATTACTTAAACCTGTTAGAGACGAAAAAATAATAGACGTATAAACTCTTTACTGAAGTGACATCCTAATTTGGACCCTTTATCCGTATAAATGACTTCGAGTATTCATCGGAATAGTTTAAAGTAAATATGTATATGTATTACGTTTTTCAAACAAACTTTGATGAAAACGTTTCGAATTCATAAAAGCTTTTCGTTCACTTGATTTCTTCCGAAACATATTTCGTTTCTTATATGCTAGAAAAAAATTAAATAAATATCTATAACGTTTGTGAAAGAATTTAAGTTCGGATGATGTA
Organism: Photinus pyralis; assembly: GCF_008802855.1. NCBI lineage: Eukaryota > Metazoa > Arthropoda > Insecta > Coleoptera > Lampyridae > Photinus > Photinus pyralis. Next base: position 13,310,691 of record NW_022170510.1, on the reverse strand, counting down.
AATATACACATAGGGAGGAGTTCCAGAAATGCACGTGAATATCGATTACTTTGATTTTTCCTGACCTAAACTTTATTTCTTTTTATTTCGTTTATAAAAAGGTAAAAATTCACCCCAGCTTTCCTTTATGCTATTTCAGCATTTTCCTTTAACCGCGATTACTTTTCTGATCTATTTCTATTACATACACCTTATAGTGTAGAATATTATTTACCATTTTTCTGTACAAGCGCTTTTAATGAAGATTGAAAATGTTATCAATCAAAATTATACCTTTCATGTCAAAAGTGATGCTTGTACCTAACTTACCAATTACTTTAGATTTCAAGGAAAACTGCTGATTACACCAACTGCTTAAGTGTTTTTCCATTGTTGTCACTGAGACAGGTCAAGTGATCCATTAACTATGTCTAGTACTCATTTACATTTTCATTTTAGGCAAAAGGGATAGGAACGGGTTATTGAAATGAATGATGCAGAAATAAATACATTTCTAAATGGTTTTCAATTGTAAGGAATGCTATACTCAACATTTGTGCACGTACCTTAATGTAAAGTGGGCCGTAAATTACGCAAACCTGAAGAAATACGCAAAACTATAAAAAAATATGTAAAATATTTAGATTTAGATTTAGAAATATTTAGATGGCTTAATCTTCAAGAGCACTAATTTAATTATTCGCCAGTCTCGTAGATTCAAAATCTTAAACATCATTCACACTGGTCATTTTGGGTTCAAGAATATGCCCAAAATGCATTAATTTAGTCAAATATGTCTGTTGATATTAAACATTTAGTGATACACTGCTCTGAAATTAATTTAAATTTGCATTAGCCGAAATCTCCATTTCCACATTTTAAGTGCTTGATTGTAGGATGATTCGCCCCCGAAAATTCGCCCCGGTAAATTCGCCCCTGAAAATTCGCCCCCGGAATATTCGCCCCCAAGAAAACTCGCCCCCAAGTAAATTCGCCCCCGGACTATTCGCCCCAGAAAGATTCGCCCCGGAAAATTCGCCCCCAAGAAAACTCGCCCCCAAGTAAATTCGCCTCCGTAAGATTCGCCCCGGAAAATTCGCCGACAAATTCGCCCCCGGTGATTCCGTTCCCGTAGGATTCGCCCCATAAGATTTATTAATCCTTGGAGGTAACAGGGCCAGCAGTTCATAAAATGAATGTTGTTTAATTTTAATTTTTTTTGTAATAACTGTGTATATAAAGGGGGTAGAATAATAGCACTCAAATACCTGTTAACTAAAATATGAATAGGTAATTAAGATAAGGTTGAATAAAGTAGATACAACAAGTTAAAAAGTAATCGTAAACGATTTACATAAAGCGCATTTCCACTTGCATTCATTTCCCATTTGTAAGATGCAACTTCTGTTAAAATCGTAAAAATCCGGCCACAAATATGAAAGATAGCGTTGCACATGGGCAATCCATTGTTGACGTGCTACTTCAATTTCAGTTTATGAGAAGAATTTCATTTCAATGCTTTTCTAAATAAGAAAGTTGGAAGTTGGAACTGCGCATGCGCAAACCTAAATTTTTTTGAAACTAATGTTAGATTTTCCTTTGTTCCAAGCGCCTAAGTATCAAATTTCACTTAAATGGTTCCATAGATAAAAAAGTTGGCACTGCGCATGCGCAAAATAAAATTTTGAAACTGGCGTTTGATTTTCCTTTATCCCAAGTGCCTATGTATCAAATTTCGTTTAAATTCTTCCATAAATAAAAAAGTTGGCACTGCGCATGCGCAAAACCAAATTTTGAAATTGGCGTTTGATTTTCCTTTATCCCAAGTGCCTATGTATCAAATTTCGTTTAAATTCTTCCATAAATAAAAAAGTTGGCACTGCGCATGCGCAAAACCAAATTTTGAAATTGGCGTTTGATTTTCCTTTATCCCAAGTGCCTATGTATCAAATTTCGTTTAAATTCTTCCATAAATAAAAAAAGTTTGCACTGCGCATGCGCAAAACCAAATTTTGAAATTGGCGTTTGATTTTCCTTTATCCCAAGTGCCTATGTATCAAATTTCGTTTAAATTCTTCCATAAATAAAAAAGTTGGCACTGCGCATGCGCAAAACCAAATTTTGAAATTGGCGTTTGATTTTCCTTTATTCGAAGTGCAAGTGCCTATGTATCAAATTTCATTCAAATACTTTTATAAGTAAAAAAAGTTTGCAATTCGGTTTATAAATGGTCGAGATGCGAAAAGGGCACTGTGAATTTTGAATCGATTCAATTCAACTTTTGGCATTGCGTATTATATGGCTAAATCTATGCCCATATTGAATTTCATGCAATTCAGTTCATAACTAACGGAGATGTAAAAGAGATCGAACATTTCTAAACAAAGTTATCGTTCACACGGACAGATAGATGGGCAGACAGACAAAGGAACAGACGGACAGACCAACAGGCAGACGACAGATAGCAATGCAAAATTATAAACGATCTCTAGGATCGTTAATAAACGGCAAAAGGGTAAAATTATGGAACATGTAAAAAACGGTTTTTTTGTTTTTTTTACAATAACTTTTTTTGTAAGCGGTACAGAAAAAATTCCTTCCTTGGTACAAGACTCGACACCATAACGAACCAAATAGCAAAAAAAGTAGAACAATAGCTCTTAAGATAAAAAACTAGTAGCGTCGCAAAGTTAGCGGACGGACGGACGGACGGACAAAGTGGCCACAATAGCGCATTTTTTTTAATTTTTGTGGAAATGCGCTAAAAATCTGAAAATCAAACTGACAACAGCACAAAAGGAACTCTTATGGCATCAGTAATCCGTATTGTCATTTTTATACTTACATAATAGTAGGACACAAAGTATTTACTAAATTTTTGGTAGGTAAATGGTTAACGTTCAACATTTTTTGATCTCTAGTGGATACTTTGGACATTTTAAAACTTTTATGGCATTTGCACATTTTTGACCAAAATTCCCAAATTTAAGGGTGATCCGACGGGCTGAATTTGGAACGAGTACAAGAGTACCGTAGCAGACTAATTGCTACTTAACTAATAAATATATAAGCAAACTTTTTTTTATATTTTAAAGAAATGGGATGTTTCGAGTTAGATTTTTTTAGATTATTTTAATTATGATTTGATACTTCAGCAAACTTCATCAATGTTGGTGTTTTTCAACACAAATTTACATCAAATCTGGACCAATTTTCAAATGTAAGTCTAAAGAAAGAATCATCCTTTGTTTATACATTGATGCCAAAAACATTTCAATACATCCATAAATGGCTGCGTATTTATAGACTCCTTTGTAAACGCAATTTGTTGTAAAATGTATTGTAAACATACGGTTGACGTTGAACCGTTGAATCAGCCTTCTACAGGTGAAAAACGATTGAATATGAACAATTTCGAGTTGTCAGTCTCGCCGTATTGAGTTCCAAATATCGTCATTTTTGCAAAAATTTATTTAATTAATTTAAACCAACCTATTACTTCCGAGGGTTAATAAATGTTATGGGGCGAATTTGTCGGGGCGAATATTCCGAGGGCGAATTTACTTGGGGCGAATATTCTGAGGGCGAATTTACTTGGGGGCGAATATTCCGGGGGCGAATTTACTTGGGGGCGAATATTCCGGGGGCGAATTTTCCGGGGCGAATTTACCGGGGCGAGTCTTCCGGGGCGAATTTACCGCACACCAAATGCTTACCTATAGCGGATGTAAACATCAATATTTTGCGTTGCGGCCAAATTTTTTTTATCGTTTTTTAATAACAAAATCTCTCGATTTCAGTTAAAAAAATGCCTACTAGTAGATTTTGCATCGGTATTTCTATTGCAAATAATTTGTTGCTTTTTATTAAACGGGAAATTGCAACCAGAGAACTGTATCATAAAAAAATTACTAAAATGCCTTCGACAGAGCTCTTACGAATCCCTATTAAACTTTACCTCTTTGTTTACGAAAGAGATCGCTGTCCTTGATCAATGGACTTTGTTCCGAAAACGTGCATTCTGCATTCACACTCAGATTGATTGGATTTTTATTAACCCTTGATGTAACTTTGAGGAAATCTCTTAAGTCAACTTTTGCACCAAACTGCCTTTGTGACACTAATAATGAACTTTAATCCTATTTAATTTTACAGTTCTCTTTGATAATTTCCCCCCCCCCCCCCAACCCTTCTCAAAGATAAATAAAAATGAGGATATGGCCATGTTCATAATAAAACTCAAGCCAGATCAATTCGTAGGTTATAGGACAATTCGTACCCGAATAATTCGCTCTCGGACAATTCGCACCCCGACATTTCGTACCAAGGAAAATTCGCACCAAAGATATTTCACACCCGGACATTTCATAATCGCACCAGAATTTCGCTCCCCTGAGAGGGTATTTTGTGTATGGTTGACTTTTAACATAGAAAGTCAGCTGTGAAGTATTAAATTAACTCAGAGCTTGAAATCTCCAATATTACACACCAATATCACGTTTTATTACTTTGGGCATGTAATAGACGTATACCTACATTTAAAATTTGGATACTTTCAATATTAAGGTATAATTTGGAATCGTGACGTCCATTTTGTGTTCAAACTCTAAATGGGATAATTTATTAATATTGAATAAAAGTTCTCTAAACCGTTCCCATATAATTTAATAAAACGAAGTGATACACTACATGTTTCGACCAACGGTCATCTTCAGGTGATCTACAAGATGGTAGAGATCATTGAGGAGAGACTATAGCTATAAAACTTACAATAGATGGAAAACAATTAAAAACCCAAAAGGGCAGTAAAACTGGAAAGGCCAACGACCACATCAGTGGTTGGTTCCAGAGTAAAATTGAAATTGAAGAGGTTAATAAACTAAATTTTTCGCAAGGGAGGGCCGAACCTAAAAACTAACATTAGACGGCGGTAAGCAACGATGAAACTTACGTATAAAAAAGTCAAAAGGTCAAAAGACAATATCCTAACTAATAAAATACCCAATTAAGGGCTTTGAAACTGGAAACCATCTGCACTTCCAAAATCAGTGCTCTGTTTAGCTAATCTTACCTTGTCATCGTTGACCCAGATCCTGGCATTGCATGTTAAACTAAGAGCCGATGGATCCTTCTTTGCTCTTCTCGCTCGACACAGCCATGATGACCAGTTTTGGAGTTTAAGGTTCTTAGCAAAGAGGTACATGTATCCTTCATAGATTATGTAAGTATCTTTTTCCCCTTTTCGTTGTACCGAACTCCATTGTTACGCGCCCGTATTTGCACCGCCTAAATCTCATATCCATTATCAACTTTTTGTAACAAATCAAATTTCAACTTTTAGCCTCAGGGACAAGTCCATTTTTGATGATATTTTCCTTGATTTTGGCATTTTAATGTGGCACTTAAATATTTATGTTAGTTAAACAATAGCCATACAATTTGTAGAGGAATAATTTTTTTAATAGTATTTATGAGGCAAGAATTCATACGTACAATCCTATGTACCTTTTTAAATGGAATGGACCATATCAAAGCAGTAGAGATATTAGGTCACTTTAATAGCATCCATATCACTCAAAATGTGGAATTTGGTACTTATTTTATTATAATCTCCGTATTAAACATGAGAACACTTGCTAAAGGTACCATGAATGAAAATTTATTTTTAAAAAAAAACAAAAAAAAAGGTAAAAAGACACTCATCCGTGATGTAAATTGTCCATGCACTCATGTTCACAAGTAGACGGATGCTGCTAAACGCTGGTATCGGTCTATCAGCAAAACTGTCACCTGACATTTCTTGAACCTATTTACCCAGTTTTATTGTACCAATTCACAATCAAGGTTTTTTTCATTTGGAAACCTTTTAGCACGTACAAATAATATTGCAATAGGAATATAAAAGTCTAAATAAAATTTTAACAATTATTATTTGTTAATAGCTGCAAGTAAAGTTTCCTAGTTCTCTAACCTTCGATGTCATCCATTTAAAGGACACAACGAAATACGTATGTATTGTCTTAAAAGAATCTCAAGTAAATTATAATCATATTTGAACGTAAAACAAATAGATTCTTGAGAGTTTCCGTAAAATTAAAGAGATAAGGACTGTAAAGTAACGAAAAAAGCAAAAAATGTTGATAAATATCGTGAAAAAAATTGATCTTGCTATAAATTATATGGCTATTATTTAAATAATATACTGAAATTGTGAAGATCCATGACTCTCAATGGGGTGCTTAAGAAGCTTCGGAGGAATAACATCAAAATCTACCCATTTATTATTATAACAATTTTTATGGGGAGATTTTGGTGTTATTTCTCCGAAGCTAAATAATATACGGTGGTGCATTAGAAACGATACATAGCTATTTTTGTAAATTAAAATAATTTTCAAAAAACGCTTTGGCACGTCAAATTGATCATGGAAGGAAACAGTATCTAAAATAAAACTTGCTCACTGATGTCTTTGTCTTGCATCGCTGACAGTGCAACCCTTAAAATCTTAAATGATGCATCGTTGGTAAGGTCGCCCATCTCTGAATTCGGATATGTAATTTTTTGGTTTAGTTGTTTCATTTCCAGCGCATTCGACGTTGCAGGTACAAGTTTTCTCTTTTTTATACCACTTGCAACTGCATAATTTTGACGCACGATCGCATTAGCTACTATTATACATAGTGATCGGCCCGACATCCTTCCAATGATATAAACAACAGCGCACCCTCCACTTACTTTTAATATATTTCGAAAATATCAAATCTAAAGATTATAGTCTCACCAAATTCAGAGAAGGAAAGCCTTTCCAATGATGTCCTATCTTCCATGTTGCGCAATTACCAATTCTAAGGGTTTTGCTTTAGTACTAAGTATGTCATACAAAAATTAAAAAGGAAGTACATAGGTACTTAATAATTACAAACATTTAAAAGAAAAAATCATCAATATCGACCTGTTCCTAAAACGTTTCAAGATTTTCAAAACCCTTACTGTTTTGATTATTAACAATCTCTTAAAAAAATGCCAGAATTTTTCCATGTATCTCTTCAAACTATAAAATAAATAAGAGTAAGAAAATCAAAAAGTTTTAAGTTCATTCACTACCGTAGTTGTAGCAAAGATAACGCAAAAAATTAAGCAGTTAGTGTAATTTTACTCAGTCACCAATAATCACCATATAGCCATATGTGGTCAAAGAAACGTAAAACTGGTTCTAAGAAAACTGGATACTTACCTTTTCTGGACACCACCACAACACTACCACCAGAAATAAAATTTTTTAAAATTAAAAAAAAGTATACACAAAATCAAGACCCGTCCTCAGATAAATTTTAAAATACCACTCTGTCAAATGTTCAAGAATGAAGATACTATACAGGCGTTACAGTTCTAATTAGTTGTGGTCATACGTACTTAAACCTGATTTTTCGGACCTAATTACTTTTACCTTGTAAAAAACCCTATTCATCTTCCAGAAATAATAGAAAGGATGGCATTACGATATTTCTCTTATTGTTTCTTTATGAAGTGCAATTTGTTCTATTGTCATTTATACATACTCGTTTTGTCTAAAATAAATTTAATTCATTTCCTTTGTCACCCTTTTCAACTAAAGAAATAAAGAACAATTTTTTATGTGTCTTCATTAAGAAATTTTTATGTAAGGGAGGGTTAAAATTACTTCCTCTTTCTATATTTTCATCTTGATCTTATAATGTAAATATTTTTAACTTTAAACTTATCACTTTGTTTGTGTACGGTATTATATGTTGATTCTGTTTTAATATTAAGAGCGTCTCAAAATTAGCGAATATTACACAAATAATATTGTAGATATACTATAACTAGGTATAACTATTTGGTATTTAATTACTCCACAAAAGACGTTTCAGTTACCTATTCTTATTTTCTCAAAACGAAAGCGCAGTAGATAAAAATTATGTGTTCTTAAATTACAGGATTTAACTATATCAGACTCTTCATACAACTTCAAAAAAAACCAGCGTGATTATATTTAAGAAATGGAAATACTTAAGAATCGCGATGTGTTGAAAATGAAAGACCAAATAACTATTATTTGAAACATTTTTCCATGAAGTAGATGTTTACCAAGATGTGCACTACTACATACAATCTGTAAAGGCAATGGTCTTAGCCTCTTAAAAATATTTAATTTTAATAAACCAAAGATTTACAGAATTATCCGGGTGTGAATTATTCGGGAGCGAATTTTTCGAGTGCGAATTGTCCGGGTGCGAATTATCCGGGAGCGAAATGTCCAGGGTGCGAAATATCCTGGGAGCGAATTGTCCGGGCGCGAATTGTCCGCACACGCAATTCGTATCTTCAAGGAAAATTCCATCCCGAAGTAGTCGTAATCAGAAAAGCAAACACCCAAAAAATTCAGGTCGCAAAATTTGCTTACAAACCTCCATGTCGCCCATAAAAATTATGCTCTTTAGAAAACTCGCCCCTTTCTCTTAGCAATAAATGTCATCCCCATCAGGCATTTAAATAGTAGGCTTCTGAAATTCCCAAGAAAATTCAGTCACGAAAACTCTCAGGAGGTTATATTCAAAAGAGGTGAATTCATAATTGTTTCCAAGAAAATTCGACCTCGGAGCGGTTGTAATTTCAAGAGTGGCATCCAAGTAAGTTCAGGATGGAAAGCTCGCTTACAAGAACCCGTCTAAAATGCTTATAAGAATACTCGCTGGGGGTGAGAAAATTGATCTAACAGTACCCACCTATTGATTGCAGGTAAGTTCGAGTTTCAATTCAGCTACCAAACGTTACTTCTGTTATTTGCATTATCGATATTCAAAGCGTACACATACAATATTTCGTGCAACAGCAGAATAATATTTAATAACGAACGCTAGTAAAAAAATTTTTTTATCGAATCATTAATCGTTTAACAAACGCTCGCGTGGACTGAATTTTTGATGTTACAGAAATCAGATCTGGCATAACGCGCTCGAGTTTATACGTTTCTAGTACAATTTAACATTTCTTTAATTTCATCACGTACTGTAGAAACGTGTAAAGTATTTGCATACAGACCACGCAATTTGAACCGGAACGTTGTTGGTTCGTGCTAGTTGTTTACCAACCGTATACCTATGCAATGTTTGACATGTCGTTGTTGCGTTTAAATGAGATAATTAACGTCGATGTTTGCCACTCAAATTTATCGATGCTTCCACTTTGAACTAGAAAAATTAACCGAGTGGATATTTTCCAAATGTGTATTTTGCTATAAGGTAATTACATACAGTGTTCTAGTGTTATTTCGTAGCTATTTTGAATTTGTTTATTTAGTATTCAAGCAACAGACACGAAATAGTCATTTGTAGTAGGACTGTTGATTGACAAATACATCGTTTCAATCAGTTTGAAGTAATTATTCCCTGAGAACTGAATGTGAATTTCTGAGCATCCTGTATAAATTTTTAAGCACTGGTTACATATGGCCTATAGATCTGCAATTTGCATTTTCAACAAAATGGGGCTCTACTACATTATGTTCTGGCTCAATCGGCGGTACTTTGGTAACGGGTGGTTTGACCACCACGGTCTCCCGACTTCACTCCCCTTGATGTAAGACCTGACAATTCAAAGGGATACAAAGATACAAAATAACACCTGTTTATAGTGTAGAAATGAATTTTATTTAATCAAAGCGAAAAATGTGTAATTCACTTACTTTGTAATTTTGTATTTGTTGATTCTTTAAACTTAAAACATTACCAGACCTCGAACCAGACTATCTACATTTGATTTTGTGGGCATTTCTGTAAAGAGAACCTTATGATGGCTTTTAAATGGGGGGTACTTAAAATCAAATTAGCACCCCCACTTTTTTCGATTGAATTTTTTTTAGTTGCCCAAGTTAAATGTTCAAGTATCAAACAATTTATCCATTATTTAAACAATTCTCAGGATTAATAAAAAGAAATGGAACGTTTATTAGGGTAAATTAGGTTACGATGAAAGTAATTCAAAAATGTATTTGGAAGTCCACATATTTCGAGTGCCTATCGCGACTCTTCCTCAGTGGAACCAAATGTGAAATGAAAAAAAGTCCAGATTCCCTTGAATTTTAAATGGCGACATGTGCCAAATTTCATAATCAAAACATTTGTCAACAAATTATATTCTTAAGAAGGCGTCTGAGCCAGGGCGCATCTTGGGAGGGCTTGAACATCGAGGTTGAAAGAATACAATTTGCTAAATTATTAGCGATCCTCGAGATCGTTTGTAATTTTGTATTGCTGTCTGTTTGTCTGTCCGTTTGCACAATAACAATACTGTTTGTAAACGGCCGATCGCTTTGAAAATTGGTAAACAAGTTCTTAAGATATAAGAAAGGTTGCTTTTGTTTTTCAGCTACGTAGACTATCGTAGTCAGCCCTACAAGTCGAAAAATGCGATTATAGGACGTTTGATGATTAAAGCCAGCCAGGGGGTGTATTAATGTTTGTTCTATCGCTACTCTAACCACTAACACAAAACCGCAAAGTTGATTCACAATTATAAATTTGACCAAAAAAACGGCTTTCGATAGAGAATTTTGATTGCAGTTTTTCTGTATAATGCCAAAAACTCAAAAAATACACCTTTAGAGGTGAATCACCCTTCTGGATTCCGATATTTCTAATGATCATGCATCATTTAAATTTGGTTTCAGCTTTTAACCCCGAAGTGTAAACGAAAATCATTTTTAAACAACTTTGGCGATTCTGTGCCCTCTACTACAAACTTTGCAGTTTTTTTTAACATTTCAAATGGAACGATATTATTATTATATGATATCAAATAAGGTGAAATAATGAGAATATCAGTGAAAACCGCATTTTGATATCTGTTTTCTATGCATAGATATGGTGCTCAACATTCACAAATTTTAATTGCAATATTGATGCTCATTCAAGTTGGCTTTGAAACAAAAGAAACAATACCACGTAAACAGCTGTGAAAGTTTATCAGTCGTCATCAGTCGTCCTTTCATTAAACGTATTCGTGCGAGTTATCACCACGATGGGTGTCCGGCACATTTCTTGGTGAGCGAGAGTCGAAGCGAGAGTATTTGAATTTGAGTTATCCTGGCAAATGGATAGAAAGAGGTATTTTTTCATGGCCAGCTAGGTCACTCGATTTAACTTGCTTTTGTTTGTTGGAAAGGATAAAAGACGTCTTTCAAACAAGGCCAACTACAAGAAACGATATGGTGGCGACAAACTAGAAATGTAATTCATAGCCATGGCTGAAGTTGATGCAACTGTTCTCTCTACACAGCAGAGACTCGTCTTTGTATCGAAAATAATGGCAGACTTTGAACATTTACGTTAATTATAATTATTATTTCTCTTATTATTTACTTAATTCACATTTCTTTGATTTAAAGTTTGAATCATTTTTTTGTTGCTCATAATTTAAAAACTTAGATTGAGTGTTAATTTTGAACTGCCATCGCCTCATTCACTTTGACATAATCATCGGTTGCTATGTGTCCATTTGTTTCAAATCCAACTTGTATGAATATTATTATTGCAATTAAAATTTGCGAATGTTCGTATTTTCACCATATCTCTGCTTGGAAAACAGATATCAAAATGCGGACACCCTGTACATATTTGAATTATTATAGTATATATTTTGGAACAAAAACATCTTCTAACACAAAAATGGGCGTATAGTCTTGAAGAACTTTAATGTTAAATGCTGTTTTTATCATTTTTATATCTCATTAATTATGAGAATCAGCCTTGTTTAGTCAAAATTTGTTTAAATAATGTATACATTGTTTAAACAATGAAAATGTTACTTGGGTACAAATTAGTCTTTAAGTTTTTGATGCAACTAATAAAATTTCAATCGGGAATTCTAGGTGGTAGTGATAGACCCTCTAAGCACACAATCTTTGGAGATTGGGCGACGACGGGGACATTCTGTTCTGCACTTTTAGTAAAATGGACCTCCGTTAATTCATGCTCTGACTCTAAATCGACGGTATCCATAGTACCTAAATGGGCACCATAATATACAATGGCCACCACGGTCTCCCGGCTTTCATTCTGTATGCAGTGGTCGAGTTTCGAAAGATAAAAGCGAAAATTCGAAAAATGGGCCCTTCAACCCCTCCCTCCTTCCCCGGATCAAGAGCTCCAGGTGGGGACTTTTAATATGTTCACCTTCTAACTCGCGCAAACAAAGTTACGAAATCAACAATTGTGTTACAAACATTTCCCTCTCTCTATAAGTATCTTTTTTTGAGCAATTGTTGCTTGACATTAATCAAAAGTTCTATATGAATATTGCAATTTTATATTAAAATACGATTGGGGTAAAATTTCATACAAAATTCGTCAGTAAAATTGCATTACTTGAATCGGAAATTATAGCACTCAGTCCCTAAGGGGTCTCGTCAATAACTATTATACAATCAAAACGTGTTATGTGTAAACCTCATCTGTTTTGTATTTGTCTTAGTCGATGGGGGTGAATAATATAATTTGGTAAGTGGAGGTAGTGCGGGAGTAAACCTTCCATTAAAGTTCTCTTTAGCTAAGTTTAGTCAAGTTTGATTTTTGATCCAAATCACAAATTACAATCAGAGGTTTCGTTTTTTAAATGAAAGCTCTGCATAATAAAGTTCAATCGTGGTGTCCTTATTTTGTATCAAGTAGTTTCTGGGTTTCAGTTCCGTCGACTGAAAGTCATATCTTGTAAGCGCAACTACCTCAAAAGGAATTGAATATTTTTGCGTATTACGCGGTATAAACATGAAAGAAGTATCCGAGAACACGTAAAAGCAATCGTAAACGCTACGAGAATGGCGCCATAAAAAGAAATTAAATTCCATAAGACCTTAAAGCGACTTGATGATATAATCATGTACTGGTATCGTTATTGTCGCAACCATCAAAAACAGAAATTCGCGTTGTCGTAAACGCGACCATAATTTAATTGCAATTAATTATTTCGTGTCGGAAGTAGAGGAAAACTTGCGTTTTATCGGAAATTGCATTTAAACAAGTTAGTTTATGTGATGTAAGAGCTTTGGTATTGAAAAGCCTTTCGACCACATACACGGAAAAGTTAAGAACTAAACTGTGTACTCACAATAAAACTTTGCGCTTTAATGAGAGTTTCTAACTTTTATGAACTAAAGTACCTTTTCAAAAGGTTAACTCTGAATTAATTGGGCCGAACCACCACTTTCTGATTTTTATAACGTCAACTTAATGACGGTGGCGTGACCTTTTATTATACAATATGTAAGTATAATCGGTAAGAATGCGGCTTGGGAATTTTTTCTACAATGTGTAGTGTGTCAAAGTAACCGAAGAAATAAAAAAAAACTACTTCCTGCACCCTAAACAAATGGAAATGTTCAGGTAAAATATGCATTTGATGCCTAATGAACAGTTTTACTTCACATTATTAGTGCAGGGGTTAAGGGCCAAAATAGGTTTCAACCTTGCATTTTGTGATAACTTTATGAAACTTTCAGAGGATGTTCTAGACACCCTAAGGTTCAATTTCAGCTATGCCGCCACCCCCGCAACCCGGACGGCACTTGCTATAGCGGGTTTCTTAAGCGCAAGGTAGCATTTCAATACCCGCCCATAAAATGGGTCAAAAATGTATGTCCAGGGTTTGTTTTGTATTTTCTTACATCTAGGAAGGTTGAAGGGAATTGTCAAATACCCAGGGAGAATTTATTTAGGGTATTTTACGTGGTTTGCCTATTTTTAAGGCGCTTTTAACAGTGCGGACTAGGGAATGCAATTCCGCAGCAAAATCTCAATCCCGGTATTTGCGGGATTGTTAGATGTTAATCCCGCGAGATCCCGGAATTTGCGGGATCTCGCAAAACTTTAAATAAATTGGCAAATAAGCGATTCTGTGCGGTTAACTTCTGTATTAAAATAAATCCCTAATTATCACAATAATTAACAAAAAAGTACCTTCGGCCTAACTTAGAACTCAAAAAAAACCTTACCTGTGAAGCACAAAAAGTCTTCTAAAGTGCCTCAAAAATCATAGTACATTTTTAACCAAAAAAGTTTAACAATATTATTTAAAAAATAATTCGCCGTTATCAGTTTCACTAACAAAGTAAACAGAGTCGTCCCCTTGGTCGACAAATTCCTCAGTCCCGCATATCCCGCGGGATCCCGCTCCATTTATGTGCGGGATTAATCTCGCAAAAATGCTGCGGGATCCCGGTATTTCCGGATACCGCAATTCCGGTATTGCATTCCCCAGTTTCTAGTGTATACGTTTTATTGAGAAGTCTGATCGAAAAAGTACGAATTGTTTTGGATTCTAGGCATCAAAATTAATAAGAAAAAGTGTTTTCCCGAGAAATTTTGGTGCAGTCGATTTTTGGTAAAAAAGGAAGGTTGTACCCTGCCTTTTTTGAGGCCTTCAAAAAAAATTGTCTCAGATAAACCCGGAAAAAAATTTTTCTTATAGAATGTGGCCTGTAGAATCCATAATTTCAAACAGTTCCTAAGATTGGGCTACTAGTTCAAAAGTTACAGCCCTTTGAATTTTCTTTCGAAATTGGTTTCTAGTCTATAACTTTTGATTGAGAAGTCTGATTGAAAAAGTACGAATTGTTTTGAATTCTACGCACCAAAATTAATAAGAAAAAGTGTTGTCCCGAGAAATTTTGGTGTAGTCGATTTTTGGTAAAAAAGGAAGGTTATACACTGCCTTTTTTGAGGCCCGAAAAAAAAATTGTCTCAGATCGACCCGGAAAAAAACTTTCTTATAGAATGTGGCCTGTAGAATCCATAATTTCAAACAGTTCCAAGATTGGGCTACTAGTTCAAAAGTTACAGCCCTTTGAATTTTTTCGAAATCGGTTTCTAGTCTATAACTTTTGCCCTTTTAAATTTTCTTTCGAAATTGGTTTCTAGTCCTATAACTTTTGATTGAGAAGTCTGATCGAAAAAGTACGAATTGTTTTGGATTCTACGCACCAAAATTAATAAGAAAAAGTGTTTTTCCCGAGAAATTTTGGGTGTCGCGCCGATTTGTTGGTAAAAAAGGAAGGTATTATACACTGCCCTTTTTTTGAGGCCCCCTCAAAACAAATTCGTTCAATCGACGCGGAAAAATTTTTATCTATGTGGCCCTGTAGAATATATAACAGTGTTTCTACTAAAGTCTTATCTGTACATTAGAGGACCGTTAATATTTTAGACGCGCGAATTTTTGTTCTTTCCAGACCTGTATAGGAATTTCCTATCTACTATAATTATATACTTATATCTTTGCGATTCATACGGTACTAGCGAGGCACCAAAAGATTAATAAGATAACAAGTGTTTTCCCCGAGAAATTTTGAAATGCAGTCTGATTTTTGGTAAAAAAAGGAAGGTAATACACTGCCTTTTTTTGGGCCCCGAAAAAAAAATTGTCTCAGATCGATCCGGAAAAAAAAATTTCTTATAGAATGTGGCCTGTAGAATCCATATTTCAAACAGTTCCAAGATTGGGCTACTAGTTCAAAAGTTACAGCCCTTTGAATTTTCTTTCGAAATTGGTTTCTAGTCTATAACTTTAGATTGAGAAGTCTAATCGAACAAGTACGAATTGTTTTGGTTTCTACGCATCAAAATGAATAAGAAAAAGTGTTTTCTCGAGAAATTTTGGTGCAGTCGATTTTTGGAAAATAAGGAAGGTTGTACACTGCCTTTTTTTGAGGCCGCAAAAAAAATTGTCTCAGAACGACCGAAAAAAATTTTTCTTATAGAATGTGGCCTGTAGAATCCATAATTTCAAACAGTTCCAAGATTGGGCTACTAGTTCAAAAGTTACAGCCCTTTGAATTTTCTTTCGAAATTGGTTTCTAGTCTATAACTTTTGATTGAGAAGTCTGATCGAAAAAGTACGAATTGTTTTGGATTCTACGCACCAAAATTAATAAGAAAAAGTGTTTTCCCGAGAAATTTTGGTGCAGTCGATTTTTGGTAAAAAAAGGAAGGTTGTACACTGCCTTTTTTTGAGGCCCCAAAAAAAATTGTCTCAGAACGACCGGAAAAAACATTTTCTTATAGAATGTGGCCTGTAGAATCCATAATTTCAAACAGTTCCAAGATTGGGCTACTAGTTCAAAAGTTACAGCCCTTTGAATTTTCTTTCGAAATTGGTTTCTAGTCTATAACTTTTGATTGAGAAGTCTGATCGAAAAAGTACGAATTGTTTTGGATTCTACGCACCAAAATTAATAAGAAAAAGTGTTTTCCCGAGAAATTTTGGTGCAGTCGATTTTTGGTAAAAAAGGAAGGTTATACACTGCCTTTTTTTGAGCCCCGAAAAAAAAATTGTCTCAGATCGACCCGGAAAAAAATTTTCTTATAGAATGTGGCCTGTAGAATCCATAATTTCAAACAGTTCCAAGATTGGGCTACTAGTTCAAAAGTTACAGCCCTTTGAATTTTCTTTCGAAATTGGTTTCTAGTCTATAACTTTTGATTGAGAAGTCTGATCGAAAAAGTACGAATTGTTTTGGATTCTACGCACCAAAATTAATAAGAAAAAGTGTTTTCCCGAGAAATTTTGGTGCAGTCGATTTTTGGTAAAAAAGGAAGGTTGTACACTGCCTTTTTTTGAGGCCCTCAAAGAAAATTGTCTCAGGTCAACCATGTTCATGGACACAATCTGTATACTCTGAATAACTTTTTTGGACAGTTTCTACAGGTAAGGCTCTATTTAAACAAACCCTGAAATTAGATCTACTTCGTGTTCTTTATAAAAGACAATGTACCTGCTTTTGAAAATATATATTTTCCAAGGATTTCCAAGAAATTTGAATGATTCAAAAAAATAAATAAAAAGTGGCCAACCCTTAGGTGGACCAACTTCCGATACAAGAAGTGGTATAACATTGGAAATTTTTTATCTGAAACGGGCCCATTGGATAACCCATGTACAGAGAGATTCTTTTAAAACAATACATAGGTAAAATTTCCCTGTGTAGCCTTTTTAATGTACTACATCAAAGCATTAGAAATTTCAGATCAGATTTTAGGGAACTGAAATAGCACCTATTGGCCAATGCCCCTTAAAAATAGGAAGAATTTGTAATCGCTTAACTAAGAACGAACGCACACTATATACCACTAAAATTCATAAAATACATTTCAAAATCCTCAAAATACTAAACATATTTTTGGATATTTATTTTTTGTACCAAAATTTCCTTTGAAATTCCAATATTTTTTGTAGGTAAATTATTCAATATTCAGTAGCGTGTAATGTAACAAAACAAATTGTTCTCGTATAACTTTTAAAAGTTAGCATATGAATACTGCGAGAAATACTGTATTCAAAAAACAAAATTGCAATATTTGGGAGTGGAAAGATTCAAAGAAATTATTTTATTAGTAGAACATTGATGGAAGGTTTCAAAACGTGGAGATTGAAGGGCATACAAAGTCGCGGTTAATAAATAAAATTAGAGCACGAAGACTGAAATAATTTAAAGCATCAAGAAAAATTTTCAAGCCAAAATGTCAAAATTCGGGAGTTGAAAAGTGAACAAAAATACATTTTCAATTCTGAAATGAAATTTTAAACTGCAGGAATTGTAAGCTGCCGCAGCTTTATATTTTCACTGGAAAAACATGGTAGAACATTGATGCAAGGTTTCAAAACGTTGAGATTGAAGGGCACACAAAGTCCCGTTTTGTAAATGCAATGCAGTTTATTAGATTTCCACTTTAAACCCTGCACTTAAAAAATTCGAGCACGGCAACTGAAATAATTTAAAGCGTGGATCAAGAAGTATTTTCAAGCCAAAATGTCAAAATTCGAAGTTGAAAAGTGAACAAAAATACATTCTGAAATGGAATTTGAAACTGCCGCAGCTTTATATTTTCACTTGAAAAACATTTCCTAAATTTGTAGTTTTAAAATCTGAAGAAAAACTGCACATAAAATAAACCGATACAACGGAATATCGAATGATCCTCAGTATTACCGTGACTTTTTTAACGGCCATTTATTTTAAACAATAACGCATTAAGATAATGCTTGTCTCTAATTTGTCGAACGTTACCCATTCTATGCTATATCTTTACTTGATTTGGACAAAGTGGGGGTGCCAACTTTTCTATTTTTCTAATGTAAGGTTAGATGTTATACTAATTTGGCAATCTCCTACGCGTTTGCGGTTAGCAGACCTATATATTCACCAAGTTGGTACATTGGAATATATTTTGTTACCCTTTTCCTATAAAAGTAACTAAAAGAAAGCCGAATAAACACGGTATGTTTAATAAAAAGGAACTAAAAAGAAAAACGTCCTCTTTATTGACCAAACGTGCTCATACTCGAACTCGAGGGATATCAAAAATAGACAACGTTGGTCTGCAAACACAGTTAATGCATTTTCGCTTTGCGTATAATGAAAAACATCAATTTAGATTATAATGGGAAAGATGTTAATTAAAGATGGTGCTTGCTCCCGTGTGTTACCGTCTGTTGCTTTCTTATAGTCACGACATGGTAGACCTTTGAGGATGATGATAAACGAAACTGTAGAATGTTAACAACTATTGACAAAGGGTGCTAACATTTTTATATTTTTCATTAGATTGTCAATCTTGTATAACTCACGCGAGGGGTTTGGGGTTTATATATCGCACGAGT
The DNA here is from genome assembly GCF_008802855.1 of Photinus pyralis. Classification (NCBI taxonomy): domain Eukaryota; kingdom Metazoa; phylum Arthropoda; class Insecta; order Coleoptera; family Lampyridae; genus Photinus; species Photinus pyralis. Next base: position 13,292,040 of record NW_022170510.1, on the reverse strand, counting down.
AATGGGTGAACATAAAAAAACTGCTCGTGTTGAAAGTGAATAGGTAATTGTAGTGCGATTACCGAATGTTACGCTCCCATTAAGTGCCCTACACAATTAAATTAAGGGTAACTCTCAGATCTTATCTCTACTTAAGATTGAAAGGCAGATTGGCATTAACACTTATACCGCTTAGAAAAAAGAATTTCAGTTGACAGCAGAATATTACGTGTATCCGGTAATTAATGTTGGCTAACAATTGAACGCTAGTCCCCATTCTGCGGTTCTCTGAAGAGAATAAAGCCTATACCATTAAAATGCACAAATTTCATACAATTTCATTGTGAATTTAACAGCGAAATTGGCATTCTTCCAAATACCGCTACAAAATCGACATTGTCATGTTTGAGTGTTCCATTCGAATTCAATTTTGTAAAAAAAGATGATGCTATTGGTTTTGTTAAATGTTAAAACGGCTATACCTAAGTGCAAGTTGATGTCAAAGCGATTAGTCTCATACAGTTACTACTCGTGGAATAGGAACGGCCCAAAGGTATCTGACAAATTCAAAAAGAAAAGGTGGAACAAAATATCGGAAATTATTAAACAAACTTAAGTATCGAATCCCTTTCTAGGATTTATCCAGAACTCTAGACATGGGGCCTCCAGAACTGTAATTATAATTGCAAAATTGTATAAATCTGGGGGTAACTTCACTTCGCATCGATTATTCTGCCCCCATTTAGAGCCAATTTTAGGGATAGTTTTGTCCATGTAACAGTTTTTTTCAAAAATAAACGTTTTATACTTGTATTAATACGCCAGTAGGATTAAAATCAAAATCGGGTTTAAATCCTACAAAAAAATTTATTGTTTTAATTGCTTCATTTCTAGTCCAATATGACTATTCTACCTCCCCCCCCCCTCCTGGTTGAGAAAATGTACCTACAAAAACGGTATTTTTGTGGTTTTACACGCCCCCCCCCCCCAGAAAAGCACAACCCCCCCGGGGGCGGGGGGGCTGGGGCTGGGATAATCATATTGAGCAATAAATGAAGTCATTAAAAATGTTTATGATTTAAATCCGATTCGTTTAATCATTTGATTACAAACAAAACCAAACATAACTTTCTAGGGAGGAGGGAGGGGGGGCTCGATTGGTTTTTTAAGTTAGCCCGGCTGGCTTCCATATTACGCTACTGAGTGTTGTTAGAAAAATAATAGGAAAGTGGCTGAGGCACACTTCAAAATAGGTAAAGTGTGATTAATATTATGCTATTATGGTTCTGTTTCAGTAGGGAATGGCGGAATAAATCCCTTATCGCCCGCGCTGAAGACAAAATTAATGGATTGATACTTAAATAATCATAATTCAATTATTTTGCTAAAAAAATGTCCTTTTACTAGTTTGTTTATACGTACCAATCTCAAAATTTGCTTATGCTAGCCCAAATTTATTATTGTCTGCTTTCATGATGTCACTCAAAGTTCAATTATAATACAGGGGAGGGGAAATCATGCTGAGAAAAGAAATTGTGATGGAAATTAAGTTGGAGGCAAGTGCGATGAATTTACTGCTCCCTTTATTAGAGATTAATGGAAGATTTGAAACCACCCTGAGAGACACAATACAAGCCTGCTGCATTATTTTGATGGGAGATTGGAATATTGCAATAGGAAAAGAAAATATTGAAGAAGTGGTGGTATAGTTTGGTTTAGATACCAAAAATAAGAAATGGGATAACGGGATAGTGTAACAAGGGCCCTTGGATTAATTTTTTTCGAATTTTCGTTAGAGGAACTTAATGTTAGGGGAGTTGGGTGTATTAGCGAATTGGTATTCGAAAATTTGGTTATACTCAATTTATTTAGTTAGTATTAGAAATACAGAAATATGCAAAGAACAAAAATTGTAGATATTTTTCCGCTTAATAAGATATATTTATTAATAATTATTCTTCTTTTATAATTTTTATAACGCAAACTTAGATTTTTTTAAATAGTAATCATAGTTGGCTGTGACATTTTTAAAAAGTGAATTTTTTCTGTTTTCAAAATTACTGTCTATTATACGAGTAATATTTAACTTGCAGTTAGTTGTGCGGGGGGGCACCGTAGTGTTGAAACCAGCGTAAATTACGTCGTGTTTCCAAATCTAACCCAACCTACATATCTGGAAATTCATTTGGTAGAAAATGAAGATAACATTGGCCTGTCCAATTTTCGTCGTAAATGAAAGGTACCTATCTCACTAGATATTGTTTTTCATGGCCAACTCTGTTTACTTACCTCTCAATAATACGAAAATTACTACAGGGCGTTTATTTATTAAAGTACATTTAGCAAGCCTTATATCGTTATAAAGAGAAAAATTTTTCGTTTTTAAAAATGTCAAGGCCAACTATGACTACCATTTAAAAGAATTAAAGTTTGTATTATAACTCAAAAATTGTAAGATCTAAAAATCAATTAGTATGTTTATCATGTTAAGCATTAAAATGTCTAAAACTTTTATTCGTGTCATTTTGTTGTATTTCTAATAATAACGATTCTACAACAGTTAAATGAAAAATCACTAAATCTGTTTTTAGCTCATATCTAGTGAACTGTGGATTTTTTTCAAAAAACAAAAGCATATCTTAAATAAGCTCTTAAAACGACAACTCTTTCCTCATTTAACCGAATCCGTATGTCTTATAGTTTCCGAGATCCCAATGCTTAAAATGAAAAAAAACTCACCCTGTATATCTGATTGGGGAATGACAGAAGAAATTTATGGTAAAATAAAGATACCGTTGACAAAGATAGATGAGAGAGAGAGATGCTTGGAGAAAGGGGAAAGTTTAAGATTGGGTTTTGTTGACATGGAGAAGGTGTTTAATTGTGTTAAAGTTCATGAAAATATTAAAAAAAGAGGGAGTAAATCGGAGATATGGGGCGACTTGGATTTGGGAATGGTTTGGTTAGCTATCTGCAGAGGAATTAGGCGGAGGCATGGTGTTTCTCCATCTCTTTTCAATATGTATGCTTAGCAAATGGTAGAAGAATGTGGAAATGGAAACATGGGAGGAGGAAGAATAGCTTTTTTTTCGGTTAGCTAGCACCGCCATTCTCTTTTGCGAAAAGTGTGCAGGAACTAAAAGGATTGCTACAACAACTTGGAAAGATTGTAATGGCAAAACAAGAATACACAAAGTGTAATGGTTCGGAAGCATAGACAAAATGAATAACAGAAGTTTTGGAAATGTGGATATGAAGAAATTTTTGTAACAATTGGAGAATACTGGGACTAATGAGGAAGTACTGGAAACTATATTATTGTAACAATAAATAGATAAATAAAGAAATTAGCAAAAGAACGAGAGATTGGTTGGTTTACGTTATGCAATGAACTCTTTACGGAAGGAGTAGAGGAAAGGGGTGAAGAGGTTAGGCGATGCCAACGAAAGTCAAGGAAGATACGTAGCAATGAAGAGGAAGGTTTAACATCGAACGGAGTAAAGGGAGAGTACTAGAACCTGCCATGCAGAGAACTGTTGATTATTTTTGATTTGTTATAACGGTTTTCTTTGGTTTGTATTGTGAACGATAAATTAATTTCATCGACCGTGACACGAATTACACGGATGTGGCTTTCAGGGTAGTTTACAAACGATCCCTTACCGGTTAAAAAACCTTGAAACAAATTAAATAGAAATTATTATCACTTATCGATAGAAACTGCACATACCCTGCCTATGGCCTATGACATTAAGGGTAGCTACCGTTTCAAATAAGTCTTAGGATTATAGTCACGCAATGATTTCGACGTCGAGATAAATACTACCCTTAAATTAACGACGTTAACAGGCATACCCTTGCACGAAAAATGCGAACTTGTCTCACCGCAATCGAAGACCATTATATTCGATTAGTTCATATAAAAGAAAAAGGACACGCTACTCATACAAACTGCTTTAATGATTTGATATTCAAACGCGCCCTTAATAATTTTACAATACGGCGACGGCATTGAATGGGAAAATTCATATAACGGAAATTCAGCAAGTATAGAACTGATATTTTCTTGTCAATTGAGGTGGATGGAGGTTGCGAATTCGTGGGACTAAAAATAAATTCAATCAATACCTACCGAACACTTGCCTTTATTTAGGTAGCTTACTGGTTAATTATGCAAGAATGCCAATGCACGTGTAGTTACAAAAACGAACTTCAAGGCCCCATTGAACTTTTTCTATACTAGTGCAGGGGTTAAGAGCCAAAATAGGTTTCAACCTTGCATTTTGTGATAACTTTATGAAACTTTCAGAGGATGTTCTAGACACCCTAAGGTTCAATTTCAGCTATGCCGCCACCCCCGCAACCCCGGACGGCACTTGCTATAGCGGGTTTCTTAAGTGCAAGGTAGCATTTCAATACCCGCCCATAAAATGGGTCAAAAATGTATGTCCAGGGTTTGTTTTGTATTTTCTTACATCTAGGAAGGTTGAAGGGAATTGTCAAATACCCAGGGAGAATTTATTTAGGGTATTTTACGTGGTTTGCCTATTTTTAAGGCGCTTTTAACAGTGCGGACTAGGGAATGCAATCCCGCAGCAAAATCTCAATCCCGGTATTTGCGGGATTGTTAGATGTTAATCCCGCGGGATCCCGGTATTTGCGGGATCTCGCAAAACTTTAAATAAATTGGCAAATAAGCAATTCTGTGCGGTTAACTTCTGTATTAAAATAAATAGCTAATTATCACAATATTTAACAAAAAAGTACCTTCGCCCTAACTTAGAACTCAAAAAAACCTTACCTGTAAAGCACAAAAAGTCTTCTAAAGTGCCTCAAAAATCATAGTACATTTTTAACGAAAAAAGTTTAACAATTATTTAAGAAATAATTCGCCGTTATCAGTTTCATTAACAAAGTAAACAGAGTCGTCCCCTTGGTCAACAAATTCCTCAGTCCCGCATATCCCGCGGGATCCCGCACCATTTATGTGCGGGATTAATCTCGCAAAAATGCTGCGGGATCCCGGTATTTCGGGATACCGCAATCCCGGTATTGCATTCCTTAGTTTCTAGTGTATAACTTTTGATTGAGAAGTCTGATCGAAAAAGTACGAATTGTTTTGGATTCTACGCACCAAAATTAATAAGAAAGAGTGTTTTACAGAGAAATTTTGGTGCAGTCGATTTTTGGTAAAAAAGGAAGGTTGTACACTGCCTAATGCCTGAATAAATACTTTAGAGCATAGTATAATATTCAATAGAGCAGCCAAAAGAGGTCTCCGTCACGATTTTACTGCCCGCATACTGTTAAAAGCGCCTTAAAAATAGGTAAACCACTTAAAATACCCTACATAAATTCTCCCTGGGTATTTGACAATTCCCTTCAACCTTCCTAGATGTAAGAAAATACAAAACAAACCCTGGACATACATTTTTGACCCATTTTATGGGCGGGTATTGAAATGCTACCTTGCACTTAAGAAACCCGCTATAGCAAGTGCCGTCCGGGGTTGCGGGGGTGGCGGCATAGCTGAAATTGAACCTTAGGGTGTCTAGAACATCCTCTGAAAGTTTCATAAAGTTATCACAAAATGCAAGGTTGAAACCTATAACCCCCGCACTATACGTCTAATCGACTTTTTTGCTGAAAATTAAATGTGCTCTTCACTATCAGTCGTGAAAAATTAATGTACGTCGGTTTTGGAAGCGCTTTGAAACTTATAGAATATTAAACAGCAGAAGCTGGATGTGTTAAAATGGCGTATTCTATTCTTTGTAATCAACCCATTTACTCCACTTGGCGACTATTATAGTTTAATCAGATATAAATAATATATTAGGCGAGGAAAATTTGAGATACGAAACTTTCAGAGCTTTGGTTCAAGCGAATTGACGTCAAAAATAGTCATCCCCAGAAACTTTTCTAGCACCCCTTAAAACCAGCTACGAATCCTTTTAAATGACGCCATATTCCAATGCATGAACTAAACTGATTCGGATTCGGGGGATCTAACGAGGCAGATAAGAAATCAGAGCGTGTTATTATTTATACTTAACATCCTCCCTACTATAGTAATTGTGTGACGAGATTTTGTAAACGCAAATTCGTATAGGGTTGAAATAATATTTAAGCTCACAACAGTTCGAATTTTGAATACCTAATCTCCGCAGACTACCTTACGTACTAGAATAAACAATGGATACTACCGGTTTTCTTCCGCCAGCGTTGTTCACTTCAGAAAATCTTGCAAATTGTAAGTAAAACCTTTGCAAATTTCCCACAGTCGTACGGTGAAAATTCTCAAGGGTCAACTTGTTGAATAAAAGCGATTTATTCTTCATTGTTCGTTCTGTTCATAATTTCTACCCTAGTTAATACACCGACTTTTAAATTTCAATTAGTCTGTTCCGAGCGATTTTTCATGTTTGTAGTTCTAGTAATTACTTGATTCGAAAATAAAGTCATCAACATTCCATTCCAAGGTTTAGATTGAATTAAATACTCGTGGGAATACACCGAAATGCTTCCGATTTAAGTGATAATCGATAATACGTCCGTAACCGTATGTTAAATGTAATTAAAATGTGGATAGGACGGCGTTACCAACACATTTGTCGAATAGCAAAGTAATGTATAGAAACTACCAATTCGTACGGCCCATCAATGTCCCGAGCCTCTCGTATTTTATATTGTGTGTATGTGAGTTAAGCTTATCACACACACGCGCGTACTTTCTATGTAACTAACTTTATCTGATGCAGATCCTTTTGTTTCCTGTTTATAACTAGATTATAAAATTTATGTCTCTTATCTTGTGCACAATGTGCCTCGAAATCAGGACGCGTTTTTTTTGCTACGAAAACCTTTTAGCATAAGTAAATTTATTTCCAGAACAAATTGTCCTAGTCGAACGCAAAATTTGCCGGAGACATTTCAATGGAAACGTATGGAACGCCGTTTTAGTATTTATACCAACATTTCATCATGTATCATTTTAAATAACAGTCAATCTTATGTCTCTAAATTTTTCGTTTGTTGTTTTTATCTTACGTATTAAGAGATTGATTAAAAAAATGTTGATTAATAAAGATGATACATGAATTAAAATGTTTATTGATAATTTTAATTAGGCGCTAGTATACACGTAGTCAAATAGACTAAACTGTAGTTCCTGAAAATTCCGCACGATCAGAGATACGAATTAAAATTATCAACAATCATTTTCATAATTAATGTAACATTTTAATTCAACAATCACTTTAAATAATTCTTGCCGATTTTAACAGCATGAATTCATATGATTGTTGAATTAAAATGTTCTCTGAAAATATTTGTACAATTTTATTCCAAAATTTTACAATGTGCCATTTTAAATAACAGTCAATCGTATGCCTCTACTTTTTACGTTTGTTGTTATTGTCTTACGTATTAAATATGATTGTTTAAAAAATGTTACTTAATAAAAATGTGAAATGAATTATATTGTTATATTGAATGAGTGTATATGAAACTGTATTTCCACAAACAATTAATAACAAACAATTAAATTGAATTGCAAGAAATACTTCGATTAATAAAACGATTTTGTCCAACAAACATAAAAATTCATTCATTTTAAATGTGGAATTAAAATTATCAACAAACATTTTAATTCATCTGTCATATAAATTCGACGATTTGAAAATTGAAGTCGAATATTTTCAACAATCACTTTAATTCAACAAACAAATAAATTTTTATTGTTAGACGAAGTAAAAGAATCTTTTAAAATGATTGTTGAATTAAAATGTTACATGAATTAAAATGTTTGTTGATAATTTTAATTAGGCGCTAGTATACACGTACCCAAATACACTAAAGGATAGTTCCTGAAACTTCCGCACAATCACAGATACGAATTAAAATTATCAACAAACATTTTAATTCATGTAACATTTTAATTCAACAATCATTTTAAATAATGCTTTCCGATTTTAACAGCACGAATTAATATGATTGTTGAATTAAAATGATTGTTGGGAATATTTGTACAACACTTCAATAATTGAATTAATATGATTGTTGAATTAAAATGTTTGTTCATAATTTTAATCCCACATTTAATATGAATAAATTTTTATGTTTGTTGAATTAGTTCTAGTTAGTTATATTACTGTTCGTTTATGTATTCGTTTGTTGATTTGTATTGTTAAACTTTCGTTATACACATTGCTATATAATTCATACATCATTTCAATTAAGTGAAGTTTTTTAAACAAACATATTTAATGTTTCACATAAAAACAACAAACATAATAAATCGGGAAATAAAATTAACTGTTGTTTATAATGTTACATTGTAAACTTTCGTAATAAAAAGTAAAACGGCGTTCCATAGAAACGTGTCAAGCGGCTTTCAATTCTTTGAGTTACTATTTTTATTATTATTTGCTAGAAGTGCAGTACAGATAATTGCTACTTTCAACCCGGAAAAATGAATTGATCGGAACGAGGACGGTTCTTCCGATTAGTGTAGAATTAGAGACAATGCAGCAACGTATGAGCAAAGTACTTGTACGATTTTACCAAAAGCGACAAAAAAATTAATGAACAGTTTGGTAATCTTGCCCTCTCAAAATGTTGCCCGAAATTGATAAAAAATTCTGTACCGATAATCAACACAAATTAAAGAGGTGAAATGCTTTTGTGCGTATTCATTCCAGGTCAATTCCTTTAACACACTATTTAAAAAAGGTGTAGTTAAAAAAGGTCGCCGACAAAGAAATGGCGACTATAATTCATCCGTAAAAATTTACGTGGTGACTTGAAAGCGTTACGTCTCATTGAATTTCCAATATTATCATTTCAGGGTTGGTATCTGTCTATTTAAACTCACCTATTGTTTGCATGGCGAAGCCGCTTCCTGAAACAAGAAATTATGTTGTTAAAAGCAGTTTCGTATTGATTTGGCATAATTTATGTAGTAACAGTAGAGTGAATGAAAGATTCACGGAAATGTCCATTTTCCATGAAATATTCATCGACGAACAATAATTATTGTAAGTAGGTACGTGTATGCAGGCCAACTTTAAGTTGACTATTTGGGAATATCTAAGAACAGGGGGTGCAACTGCTGCGGACTCGGCACGGACCCGAGGTGCCTCAACGGTTTATGTATGTTTAAAATATTAATTAAGGTACAGGAAAAAAGAGAGTGCAAAGTTGATAAAACTTATAAAACTGAATCTTGGAAAAAAATCGAAAAATTGCATATTTTCGACTGTTGCGCCGCTCGCACAGGTATTTAGATGTCGAAAACTGGGATTTTCCGTATCCATATTCACCCTAACAATTTAAAACAAAAAATAGATATAACATATCTGATGTAAGGAATGGTCATTTTCTGTCTACTATACAGGGTGTCTTAAATTGAGTAAGATAACATGGCCATCTTTGTTATTTTTATACTTACAGAAAATTTTAACACCATGTAGCTGAAAAACTAAGAGGAATCTTGATATAAACTGTTCTTCTTAAAATCACCCGAGGTTCACACCCTGTATTATCGGGACTCAATTAATTAACACCCTGTATAATATTTTCAGAAATGTATTCTAATAACAAATGAAGTCAGCTCTTCGCGCATTTATTAAGTTTCACGAGTTCGGTTTTTATAAACAGAGCAAGCTCTTTGTAACGAAATAATGAGTTCTTGGGGACCAACGGCTAACGGGCACCTACCATATTAAAGATCCTATTCTCAAGAATACGTTTTACAAAATATTACTATAAAGCGTGCATCTTGTGAAATTTTCCATTGGTGATCTCCGAGTGGGAACTGCAGGAAGTTGCGCTTTACGTAGGAAAAGGAATAATAGCAGGAGAAAATGCTGCTTGGAATGTGTTGCAATGTGGAAAGCTAGAAAATCTAATTTGGGAAATAACAAGGATTAAATGAAGTTTCTTGAAAGCACTTGAAAATTCATTTCAACTCTTAAAGGCTTTCAAAGTTTCTTTAAAATTTTAAAGACCACGAAAAATTACAACATCTTCGGAGTCTTTGGAAGTTCCTAGAAACTAGAAACTTAAGGTCCAGAAAGCCTTCTCAAAGCACTTTTTAAGATAAAATAAAGATAAAAAAAGTGCTCGGTTTCGATCTCCTGGAGCCCTACCCTAAAATTGAGGTTAACTTTCTCTGGTACTGAAGTCTCAGGTGACTGAAATTTGTACACTACTTAGTCGATATAATCGTCGAGATCTGAAAAATTTAGGGAGTTTGAAGGGGACTTTTTTAGTTTTTTAAACCCTACGGCTCTTAGGAAGAGCCCGACCACGAATCTAAGGCCATTTTTTGATGCTACACACCCGATTTACTAAAAAGTGTAATTTTCATAGGATTGTAAGAAAATTTTTGAACTCTTACTTTGTCTGTGAAACGTCCGTGTGCCGTTGTTACTTCATATCGGAAATGTAAATTTTGAAAATTGCCAACATCTTTTCTTTATTAATAGGTGGCATAAAATCCTAGTACTTAAGCCCTAAAGGGTTGAAAATTAGCCAAAAATGACATGATGCAACCCCTTATTTTTTGAGTTATCGACTTGCGGTTTTTTTGTTAGACAAAGGAAGGGTGAGAGCGTGTATTGTAAAAACTTGTTTGAAGTTATTTTTCTCGTTATTTTTAGGGAAGTTTTTCGCAGCCCTATCAGCAATAATTGAACGCTTTTTAATGCACATAAATGTGTACTTCATATGCTTCTAGAAAACCCTGGGAGTCTCTTAAAGATTCTCGGGATCCTTTGAAAACTCATAAGGACTCGCAAGGACCGATGGCAACTCTTAGAGGCTGTCAAAGTTTTATAAATGCTTCAAGGACAACAATAGTTATTTATGCATCAAGGGCATTAAGGCAATATTTATACCGAGGGCGACAAATTGTAAGTCGCCCGAGGGTTAAATATTGAGTAATGCCTGAGGTGCATACAACATTTTATTTTTCAGCGTTCCAAAGAATGCATTTTCAATATACAAATGTCATGATTATTGTTTGCCCAACATTAAAGTGCTTCATACGAATCAAGTTGCATCTTTTTTATTACATAATATAACTCCATCAATCAATTTGACAGGCCCTTTGAGGGCATAATGAGATGACAATCCATTATGCCCTCTCATTATGCCCTCGGGCATAATACACTGCTGTATATATCACATATGACAGATATAATTAACATAATAGGCAAATGAAAAATAAAAGCTTTTAGGAAACTTTACAGGAGCGTTTTCCAGTCCTTAGAAACCATTAGGATCTACCGAACACCCAAAAAAGTAAAGGTTCTCAAAGGCCCTAGAAAACCTTTGCAATTTCTTGTGACAAGGCGGTAGGTTAGTTAGTTACTTTACGAACACGAAGGTGCCGGGTTCGATTGCCGAGCCTTTTCTTCTTCAACGTCGACTCAGCCTCGTTAAAAATGAGTACTTGAGGTTTACCTTGGGGTAATAATAGCCGACTTTGGAGCGTAGTGCTTGCCACACTCCCTGAAAATCGTTACAGTTAGAGCTGGGCGGTGTGGTCCATATCCACTAATAATTCCTAAAAAACCTTTCGAGACTCATAGAAACTCTGAAAGCCTTTACAGACTTTTTAGAAGCTTTTGGAAGTTTTTACAAACTGTTGGCTACTTTTAAAAAAGCTGATAAATTTTAATTGATCTTGAATGCATTTATATATCTTTAACTGTTCTAAAGATTCTTTACTTTTCGAGATTAGGATATTAAACGTAAGGGACACTGGTACTAAAGACCGTAGACGGTTATAGAATATTTTAAAACAAAAAAGGAAGGGGTATGACAGATTCTGTTATAGTTTGTGTTTTGTCCGTCGTCGGTCCGTCCATCCGTCGACGCCGGAATCCACTTCTGCCGTGTTTACCTACTTTTAGGGGATTGGTCCTAGAGTCCTGGAATTTTTTGCAATAGGTAGCCTATACCTTGAAGGTGTTCCAGACGAATTTTGTTCTCTTAAGGGGTGGAGGCACCCCCCCAATTATTTTCCGAGATGCTGTTTTTGAAAGAATGTATAACGTGCAGAACTTTTACATGGGAAAGTTTTCATCGAAATCAAGTTTTATCTTCCATGTTACTTACTCTAAAGGTCTCAACGGAAGCAACTGTTTTCTACCGCCCTTTTCTTTTACCCCTTGTTAAAATTGAGGGGGGAGGCACCGGTTTTTGAAAATTCATGATGAAATGAGTTAATTTCTACCAACCATACTCCTTTACTGGCGGTGTGAAAATGTTGGAGGAAGAATTTCTCTAAGAGATTGATTCTTCTTGTACTATATAGTGTTGATTTTGAAGGTATGCCAAGCGGCCTTTAAATGTTTATGTGTTCCCTCCTAGCAAGATATACTCGTATAACTCAACTATTTACTATGCTATTTCGGATTAAAAAAATGCGCTCTATCTGCCCAAGATTTGTGCACAATTTATATTTCTTTACTTTACAAAAAAACTAAGTAGTAAATACGCGTGGTTTGCACTTTTTCAGAGGAATTTGAATATTGCAGTGTTTCTAACGTACCTTTTGTTTTGATAGTGCGGAATAATTTATTTTCTTTATATACCCATCAAATTGATTTTTTGGATTTTTCAATACAGATGATTGAAATGATGCTGCACTATAGTTTTGTTTGATTTGGCTAAAATACCAATTATTCCTTTTCTAGATATAGACACTAAAATGTAAAAAAAGCTTAAAATGATGAGTTATTTATTTATTTGTTTATTTATTTTTCATGTTAAATCATACGATTGTGACCGGTATTCTCTCCTGGCGAGCATAATAGTTAATATTTAATCTACGACAGTGTCCTAGAAGGTGTAATTATGACAGATTTAGCATGGCTACTCGGATGTCATTACGGCTTTCATAATAGCTCTATACGTCGTTTTGTATAACAACAGTCCCAGGTAGCCGCCCACTGCAAAACTTCTGTCTTTTCTTTGCATGGGGTAGATAAAGATGAAAATATAATAGCATAATTTGTGTACAACCCACAGGCGACCAGTTTTGCAGTCGGCGTCTACCTTAGATGATTGGGGTGACTGTTTTTATACTAGAAGACGTCTAGTATTATTATAAATTATTATATTATAGTATTATTATATTATAGTATTATAGTATTATAAAAACGCAAATTTTAAATTGAAGACAAACATGTCGTTCTTAATTTTTTCGGAAGTAGGATATCGATAACGTTTTGAGTAATCTCTTCGATATCTGAACTAACTTCAGAATCAGAATCGCTGATATTGATAATTAATACTATTTTTCACCGCTAACGTCAAAATTGAAATAAACACGATTACTATGACATTCACTAATTCATATAATTTTGAATTTCAATTTAAAAACCGTTTAGATACATCAAAATGCAAATAAAATCTATTGGGCCTGTAGTAAATTAAATTTTGAATGTACCCAAGTAACGTCCTATTGTAAAATTGCTATCAGTATTCTGATACACAAATGCGAACATCATGTATATGAAACATTTTAATTTATTGGACAATACAGTTTCACAAGTCAGGGAAGTTGGCCTTCTTAACCGGATGAAGTTTCAGCCACTCTGCTCTACCAATACCTTCACAAATATCCATGCTCGAACCCGGATTCGACCCAGAAACCACTCCACTGCCCTAAGCACTTTTATTTTCGTTTAACTCATTCATTGAAAGACAAAAGTCAAATTATACGGTTCTTTTGAAACATGTAAATCATGTTCAGAGAACGACAATAAGTATACTTTTGTAATGTAATAACGTGTTTATACATCAGTTGTGAAAAAAAATATTAGGAAAAGCGAATAATGAAGCACACAAAGCGCGCTTCTGTTTTGATTTGAAGCGCTTTCGATATTCGCTCTTGCATTTCAGTTATGGAAATTATTTTTTTTAATGTCTGCATAAATTCATAAACAAAACAGAGAGTATTGAAAATGTCATTATGTTTCATTCCCAATAGCGATCCAATTTCCTCTTTTTAATGAACTAATTTAAAATATTGACGCGAACTGATGCAGCCTAATTTTCCATTGCAAGTTGCCATTGGCAGTATTTATAATTGTTACCATTGTTTTGCAGTAAGTTAGACGTATTGGAAGGCATCTAGTTTTTGCCTTTTTTCCGTTATATCTCGCTACACATTCAACATTGATCCGTTCGCATTTACTGTGGCTGTACCAAACACCTTTATTGCAAATTAGTAAGTAACGTTTCTGGCGGATTGATTATTTCCGCTTTAAGGCAATGCGGCAGCCCGCCGCTAAGCCAATTTCCTGATTTTCGACGATTGTCGTCATTTCCATTCCTAATATATATGTCTCGTACCTTTTTTCACCCGATGTTTATTAGAGCTTTACACTTTGGTAATTATTCGATTTTAAAAAATGACAAAATCTCAAGATGTGAAATACGAAACTGTACAACTTCTTCATAAAATAAACCACGTTCGCAATTTTATTAACATCCGACAAACTTCATAAATCGGAATTCGAAGATACTGAAGAAAATGAAAGGAGAACCGAATAGATCCGAAAAACCCGAAGTACCCGCTGAATTTATAAGGAATCGAAACATGTTTATAAAATCATATTATGAAGTAAAATAATATGAAAATTGAATATAAACAGGTAAACAGTGTCTCTAAAAGGTGTGAAGAATATGACTTGAAAAATCAGAAGAACCTGAAAAATCTGAACCATCCGAAGCAACGGAACGCCATATGTAAAACACACGCATCCCATTACAAGGGATGCATAACACAATCAAACAAAATTCACTCTTTTTGTAAGACAGTTACAACAATAATATTTCTTCAAGGCACGTTAAGGAAATGTGTTTTCAGTGTACAGTAAACGTATGAGAGTGATTCAACATGGTCTAATATGTTGTTACTTTTGTAACCGAACACATAGGAATTATTAACGGCCCTTAAACTCGTTTATAATTTTGTGTTATATCCGATGGCTTTGAAAATTGATACAGGATATAAAAGGGTCCGTTAACTTGGCCCCCTCACTGAGAGATTTGATAGTCGTATTATTTTAAAATGAATGCGCTCGTTATGCGCCACCGATAATAACTTTTGCGCCATTATCGTTTTTTAGAAATCCGAAAAAAACATTGGTACGTATTTTGTCGCTTGTAACTAGGTCACCTGATACATTTGGTTATGCGCTCAATTGCGCCACTTCAATTAAAGCTTGCGCCATTACGGTTAAGCCATAAAAAATTTTTAAAAAGTGGAGGGTCTAACTTAGCGTTTTCAAAAGTTACGTTTTTTAATATTTTTTTTCTACTACATCGTACCTTTCATCATGCGCTAAAATGAGCCGTAAACATAAATCTTTCCGCATTATAGTTTTTGAGAACCTTTTTAAGTACCTATAGAACTATAACGCTATTCATTTTAAGAAGGTAGCGGTAGAAAGCATAGGGACAGTTTAACCTTCACTGTGATTGGTTAAAACACGAGTCACTATTACCCTGAAAAATAAAACGAGTGACGAATTCTGTCTGTTAGAAGTTTCAATTACGAACTAAACTGTCGAACTGTCATTAGCTGTCAATTTCAAAGATCCAAGCGAGATGTCGTTTGATTTATAATTATATTTTCCCAATTTTGTGCCGTTTTATATTTTTTCTGTGTGTGTCGATCTTCAAACACAGCGCAATCTACTACTTTCTTATAATGAATACAGTATATATATATGGGTATGAGGTGAAGTTATGTTCTAATTGTGCAATTTTAACTCGGTTTGCAATAATCGCCAACAACTCATAGGTATTAACTTACTTGGTTTGGAGTTGATGCATTATGCCGCAATGTAGTTCATGTATTACCGATCCTCGAGATAGTTTATAATTTTGTACTGCTGTATGTCTGCCCGTCTGCCAGTGCACGATAACTTTGTTTAGAAACGTCCGGTCGCTTTGAAAATACACATGTTCTTAAGGTCATAAGAAAGGTCGCTATTGTTTTTTAGTTACGTAGACTAATGGGCCAAACAGTTACACCCCAAAAACTGCTCGAACCTTCAAAGAATGGTATCTTTTATAATAAATTCTTGTTACAAAGAACATATAAATGCCCGGTTTACTGTGTCAGTAAATATTCATTACCAAAACCTCAAAAAGTTTTGAAGATGAAAAAATAATGCATGCGCAATCTAATTTTTGTATTTGTTAAGATATAATAATAATAATAATAATAATAACGCATTTATTGAAAACAACTTAATATAATGTTCAATGTTTAAGATAAAAATAAACAAAAATAAAATCATACATGATGTTCGAAGAGTACAGAGTATTTAAGAACTGCCTCACTTATTGTTCCCAAATGGAGTGAGTTCAAGCAACTACTAAGTAGCAGCTTGGTCTTCCACTCAACCCAGTTTGATTACTAAATAACATTAATTATGGCATTACGAGTGAAAAGAAACTTATCAAGATTAAATTTTATTTAAGAGGTGTATTGATTAAGTAGATATAGTTTATGTAGTTGAACTTTGAAATGTTGTATAGGAAGTTCTTTAATTTCAGGGGGTATTGAATTATAAACCTTAGACGCGTTATAACTAAATGATCTTTCATACAAGGAGGTTTTATGAAGCGGTGTTATAACTAAATTTTTATGTCTCAAGAAAAAATCACGGATGTTATGCCGAAATCGAAGCTTATTGAAGATATTTAAATGAAATACTATTAAGACGATGGATGTTAGTGCTATTTGATTTGATCGTCTGTTAATAGTAGTAATAGTAATAGTAAGAAAATGGTCATTCAATTAAAAAAACTTGAGTTTTTAGTCGTTGAAGTTTCATAACTTTGGATCTCCATAGGTGCGGTTGTCCGCAACTTAACTTTTTTTTAAGTACACTAAATGAAAGCCCTATTCATTCTCTATGCACTGATAAAAATGGGTTGCTATGACTACAACCGTTTTCAAGTAAGTAACCAATTATCAAAGTACCATCTGCATCCGCCATTTTTTTCTTAAAGTCAAAATAACTTAAAAACCATAAATGGTAGATATCGACATGTTGATATCAAAAGAGCTGAAATTTGACGTAGAATCCAAAAATGTAATAAAAAATAGGTTAAAATAACGAAGTTACTAGCAACTTCGGTATTTCCGGAAGTGCGTCCATTTTGAAAATATTTTACATCGATTCGGCCTTCGGAGTAACTCCTAAGTACAAATTCTTAAAAACCTACCTATTTTACTTTCCCAGAAACGTTTAGCTAAAGCTCCCAAAAAAACACCCTGTATAGTGTTTCTGAAACACTATAATGGCGCAAAGATTTTTGTTTACGGCGCATTTTAGCGCATGATGAAAGGTACGCTGTAGTAGAAAAAACATGTTAAAAAACGTAACTTTTGAAAACGTTAAGTCAGCCCCCCCCCCACTTTTTAAAAATTTTTTATGGTTTAACCGTAATGGCGCTAGCTTTAATTGAAGTGGCGCAATTGAGCGCATAACCAAATGTATCAGGTGACCTAGTTACAAGGGACAAAATACGTACTGGGGGGGGGGGGCTACGTTCACTTGGCCCCCCCAAATGTTTTTTCGGATTTCTAAAAAACGATAATGGCGCAAGAGTTATTATCGGTGGCACATATGAGCGCATACCGAGCGCATTCATTTCAAAATAATACGACTATCAAATCTCTCAGTGGGGGGGGGGGGGGCAAGTTAACGGACCCGATATAAAAAAGGTTTTTACGAAATTTTAACAGAAGTTGCATCTTGCACAAATGGGAAATGAATACAAATGGAAATCCGCTTTTTGCTTTTTTAACTTGGTTTTTATAGTATTGGGAAAGCAACAAATTGAGTATTTAGTGTCTAGTAATAACCAGTTTTTGTTTCAAATCCACAAAATTATCATTGCATGAAGTAGGTAGTGTGTTGGAGCATCGCCTTTTTAAAGTAAACCCTTTCCAGTTTCTAAAATTTATATGCTTAGCATAGGTCCGTTTTGATTTACGCGCGACAATAACATAATGCCCCAAACCCGCGTTAAAAAGTTCACTTATCTCAAAATTACTTTCCTACAACAAGCATTTCAATCTCGTTCCGTTCAGAAGATCCAAAACGAAAAAGTTTTGTATCGAATGTAAAACGTCCTTATCTCGTTTCTAAGTTACTTTTCGATTGAATTGCTGAAAATCATTAAGCCTGAATAACTTTTCATATCTGATAACGCTCACACACGCATAGGCAGTTCTGTGTGGCACATTATTACCCACATTTATTTAATTTCAGAAAATCGATACTCATTATGAGACTTATCATTAATTTCGAGAGAAAAAGGTCGAAAGATACATTCATTTATTTTTTATATTAGAGCCCATAATTAAAATTTACCTTTCCCTTCTAAAAGCTTTTTCTGTTAATACCTACTATTGTGTAATGGTTAGTTACTTATATCGTTAAAATTAATTCCTTTTTGTTCTGTTACTCTTATTCTAAGTACAAACTCGCCCAAATTTAAATTCGACCAATTTCAAAATGGATTACACACTTCGATTTTGTGTGGATATATGAAAGGAAATTAGAATGGGGGTAAACTCCCTACTTAAGAAAAACAAATGACTTGTAATCACTTTATTGGGGATTGTTTGCATCTGACTGTCTTGATGACGTGGAAAATGTCATTCATGCAACTTCCGGCGCTCAGTGTTAGAACATCTCAGTGAAGGATGGCCCAATTGGAACGGAAGAGATGCGTCTCAACAAGACCTACGAGTTTTCCTTCACGGGTACTCACGTTACGAAGATATTCACGTCTAAAGTTTTAACCCCTTTAATATCAGCGTCTTGTCCAACTATTGGTTTTTTCTTTGTTGTACCCCCTGCGGCCTTTCCGTTTCGGGGATCTGTGTAGCGGAAAGTTTGACTATCGAAGCCTATTACTTTCCCTTTGTCGGTACCCAGTATTGAAGTCTAGAGCGCATATGAGTGACCCCTTGGATATCGAGGCAATGAGTTCTGTCGTTTTTCCCAAGAAAATTAATGCACAAATCTAAATTTTGTTGACTTCCGGTCAAACTAAAAACTCAAATTTGTTACAAAACAGAGAGAAGATATTTACTTGGTTCCACACTTTTGCCAATGTCAGTACTATATTGACTATGCGGACTATGCCTAATTTGAACGCGGACACGAGCTTGATATTTTTAGTGCATTGAAGTTTGAACCAACAATTTTCGGGAATCCAAAAAACAGAAGAAAAATTGATTGATGACTACCCATTTTTAACCCCTTAGTTTAGATGATGGAGAAAAGTACATACTTCTGATACTGATACTTTTATTGTTAATTTGCCATTCTATAGAAAATCTTGTGGAAATTTCAGTTTTTTTAGCTGCGCTGATCAATTCGCGTCAAAATGTTGACCCACGTGACTTTTATAACACGATTCCGCCTCTGATTTATGAAGACACCTGCCTTCCTAAAATTTTAATTAAAGGTGCCTCTAATGAGGGCAAACGCTATGTCTAAAATTACGTGTACGCATTGCGACAAAATGCAGATCCAAGTTTGTTATTTGTGGATAATTTGTTTACGAATATTATACGCCTTCAAAAGGCCCGGAAAATGCGCTAACGTTATACTCGTTTGTCATTCGTCTTGTTGCACCCGTGAAACCTAATTAACCCCGTAGCTTTTGGGATACAAAAATTAGAATCGGGATTCATAATTACAGTTTTTATTGAAAATCTGCAAGGAAAGAGTTTTTATCAAATAGAACAGTAAGTAAGAAATGAACATTCTCTTAGATACTCGTATTGTGCTTTACATTTGGGGCATGAGTGAGTAGCGATTACTGCCTTTTTCAATATTTCTTTCGCGAGAACTTTTATTGATGAGAACATCTTTCACCTTTTGAAATGGGGGAAAAAATAATAAGACTTACAAAATCGATGACCTGAAAGTTCGAGGAAATCGCCATTGTATTAAATCTAAACACACTACATATATCTCGGGAAAATTCTTTACTTACGACGTGTGGTAAATCTTAATCATCTTAAAAATTCTATCAGTGGGCGCGAGACGCGATTTCTTGCATTTAGGGCTTTACGTGACAAATTTCGAAGATCTCTCCTACAACCTTATAAGATTGCGGATTACATATACCATAACGGATCATTGTGAGCAATTAATTGATCTCGATTTCGGCTACGTCGAGCGTTTTATTCCCAATAGGTCTGAGGGTGAAGCGGTTTCAGTCAAACATGATATTTTAATATAAACGGAATTATGGCCGCCGTCAAGCGTTAATACGATCAGGTTTAATTTGTAAGAGATCTACAGGGGGGGTCAATTCCAACGTAATTTTAGTCGAGATAATTGGAGCCGTAAAACTAAAACGCTTTATTATCGCAGGGCAAGGAGACCTACTAACATGCACATTATAATGTCGGCAATTACGAATTGTTCGTATTTATATTCTACCGTGTGCATGCATGCATGGTCAGCCCGCGTGAATTTGCTGACATTGAGAAGTTAGTGCGCATTGGTCAATCAGGATTGTCCCATACCTAATAATTCCCGAATGTAGGACGAGAAGATAAAGTATTTCGAGAACGTTCCTATTAGCTGTATTGGATTTTCAACGTTATCTTAATCTATCAGAATTAGTTAAGGCACTGTGATAACTGGCGCAAGGTTAAGGATGTTCTTGCACGCAACACTAAAGATAGAAACTTATAAATCTACCCATCCAACTTCAATCAATTTTAAAGACCTCAACAGAATATAGTTCATTTTTTGTGATTTTCTTTTAACCTAAAATCGTTTCCAGCCCAAATTTTGTATTGTAAGTAAAAACGCAGAAAGAAATTACACATTTTTTTTGCTTTCAGGTGATGATTGGACTTTCCACATTGTCTGAAGAACCTCAGCATTTAGAACAAGACGCAACTGCGTTTGTTATGAACATTGAGGTTGCACTTTTGAACAAATTCATGGATGAACGTCGCTGTTGAAACTTCGCCACGATTTTATAAATGTTTTAACCCTTAAAATTCACATACATTTACGAATTAATAATCTCTTTAATTTCAAGTTGTTTATACAGGATGTAGCACCTAAGACCCCTCGGATTATAATTCTTTGACCATAAAAGATACCGAAAAAAAAGGCTGACAGACAAATTGTGCGCATTTACCATCGCCATATTTCTAAAATATTTTTGATCACCAGGGGCGTGTGCTCATATTTTATTACTGATTTGCAACGTACTTGAAAAACACTTATTTTTTTATGTAACATATTATACCCCTAACTTTAACGATTTCGCTGTTATAACCTTTTTTCTTCAAAATTTGACAGTTTTTCGAAATTTTTGTTTGAATCGCACAGGCGACGAAGTTTTGGGCTC
>NW_022170510.1:12978064-13270526 GCF_008802855.1 Photinus pyralis | reverse complement strand
ACTTTTATATTCCTATTGCAATATTATTTGTACGTGCTAAAAGGTTTCCAAATGAAAAAAACCTTGATTGTGAATTGGTACAATAAAACTGGGTAAATAGGTTCAAGAAATGTCAGGTGACAGTTTTGCTGATAGACCGATACCAGCGTTTAGCAGCATCCGTCTACTTGTGAGCATGAGTGCCTGGACAATTTACATCACGGATGAGGGTCTTTTTGCCTTTTTTTTTGTTTTTTTTTTACATCAATTTTCATTCATGCTACCTTTAGCAAGTGTTCTCCTGTTTAATACGGACATTACAATAAAATAAGTACTAAATTCCAGATTTTGAGTGATATGGATGCTATTAAAGTGACCTAATATCTCTACTGCTTTGATACGATCCATTCCATTTAAAAAGGTACATAGGATTGTACGTATGAATTCTTGCCTCATAAATACTATTAAAAAAATTATTCCTCTACAAATTATATGGCTATTGTTTAACCAACATAAATATTTAAGTGCCACATTAAAATGCCAAAATCAAGGAAAATATCATCAAAAATGAACTTGTCCCTGAGGCTAAAAGTTGAAATTTGATTTGTTACAAAAAGTTGATAATGGATATGAGATTTAGGCGCTGCCAAAGAATATTATTAGTTACTCTTTGGCGGTGCAAACTATGCGGGGCGCGTAACAATGGAGTTCGGTACAACGAAAAGGGGAAAGAGATACATAATCTATGAAGGATACATGTACCTCTTTGCCAAGAACCTTAAACTCCAAAACTGCTCATCATGGCTGTGTCGAGCGAGAAGAGCAAAGAAGGATCCATCGGCTCTTAGATTAACATGCAATGCCAGGATCTGGGTCAACGATGACAAGGTAAGATTAGCTAAACCGAGCACTGATTTTGGAAGTGCAGATGGTTTCCAGTTTCAAAGCCCTTAATTGGGTATTTTATTAATTAGGATATCGTCTTTTGACCTTTTGACTTTTTTATACGTAAGTTTCATCGTTGCTTATACCTTCGTCTAATGTTAGTTTTTATGTTCGGCCCTCCCTTGCAAAAAATTTAGTTTATCAACCTCTTCAAATTTAAATTTTATTCTGGAACCAACCACGGATATGGTCGTTGGGCTTTCCAGTTTTACTGCCCTTTTGGCTTTTTAATTGTTTTCCATCTATTGTAAGTTTTATAGCTATAGAATGATCTCTACAATCTTGTAGATCACCTGAAGATGACCGTTGGTCGAAACATGTAGTGTATCACTTCGTTTTATTAAATTATATGGGAACGGTTTAGAAAACTTTTATTCAATATTAATAAATTATCCCATTTAGAGTTTGAACACAAAATGGACGTCACGATTCCAAATTATACCTTAATATTGAAAGTATCCAAATTTTAAATGTAGGTATACGTCTATTATGCACAAAGTAATAAAACGTGATATTTGTGAGTAATATTGGAGATTTCAAGCTCTGAGTTAATTTGAATTTAACAGGAAACATATCATCTTTCATCCAAAACTTTCTAACCAATCGTACAGCAAGAGTTTTGGCTAACAATAAAATATCTAGAACCATAGCGCTGGTGGACGGAGTTCCGCAAGGGGCAGTTCTTAGTACAACCCTATTTAACTTGGCTATTAATGACTTAGGAAAATTTTTCCGCCCTCCAATTAAATGTGCCCTCTATGCAGATGATCTGATAATATACTGCACGGGAAAGGTAACAGCAACTTCCTGCAGTTTACTTCAAAACTCAATAGATGAGATTTCCCGTTGGTCCAGAATGACAGGTTTCAACTTTTCGGCTTCAAAATCCAAAGTCATGAAATTTAGCAGACGGAGAAATAACTTCAATCCCCACGTAACGCTGAACGGTGTCCCTCTTCAGGTAGTAGAAACGTACAAACTCCTAGGCCTAACTTTTGACCATAAACTGACCTGGAGAAAGCATATTGAAGAAACAAAAGCGAACTGCATGAAGAGAATGAACATACTCAAATCACTGGCACATCATCAATGGGGAGCTCAAGAAACAATGTTGCTAAGAATATATAGGGCATTAATACGATCAAAACTAGATTATGGCAGCATAGTATACTCTTCTGCTAGTAAATCTGCCCTTAAGATGCTTAATGCAATTCACAACACCTCTCTCCGTATCTGCTTAGGAGCGTTCCGTACCAGCCCAGCAGAAGCCCTTTACTGCGAAGCCCATGAACTTCCTCTCCACCTTCGTCGCGAACAGCTTCTTCTAGCTTATTTCTCCAGAATATCCGCTAACCACAAGAATCCGGTTTACAGTGCACTGATGTCAGCGCAGATCAATAACATTACCAAACACCCCTTTCCAGTCACTAAAATATTAAGAGACCTGGTAGGAAATACTGATTTATCCAAAACTACTCCACATCCAAACTCTCTCTGCCCTCTATGGACTAAGCAAATGCCTCAGATCAGCAAAACCTTATGTAAATACAATAAAACTGATACTCCTAACCTAGTTCTTAAACAATCATTCCTTAAGTTAATAGACAAATACGGACATTCAAACAACACACTATACACAGATGCTTCCAAAGACGACAAAAGTGTTAGTTGTTCAGTCACGACATCAGATTCCACAATAGCGAGATACGTGCTACCAAACTTTTGTAGCATTCATACTGGAGAGCTATATGGAATCTTAATGGCGCTAAACACAATTACCGGCGAGAATAAGAAGACAATAATATGTACCGATTCCCTGGCAGCGATACTTTCCATCGACAATATATTTACCTACCCAAAATTGGCTAGCACAACAGATCCATGACTCCTACCAGCAACTTGTTGCCAGGAATAACACTGTAACTATTGTCTGGACGCCTTCTCACGTAGGGATTCCTGGGAATGAAAGAGCTGACCAAGCCGCAAAAGAAACTCTAAACATGGATTTGCATTTGCCCACAGTACAAATTCAACTACACACCGAACTCCAAAACTCTCTTTACCAGCAAATGGCAACATATTTGGAGCCTCTCCAACGCCAAACTGGCCCAAATTCAAACACAAATAACTGCACATAATCTACCCTTAATGCCGAGAAAGGATACCATAATAATACACAGATTAAGGATTGGTCATACTGGTGTCACGCATGGCCACATCTTGGACAGTCTCGATCCACCACGGTGCGAATGCAACGACATTCTTACTGTAAACCACATTCTCTCCGAATGCCCAAAGTATGATGAAAATAGACTAAAATGGCGGATAGGGACAGACCTGAAAGAAGACCTTGCAACACCAGAAAATATTGCCAGAGTAATTAATTTTCTGAAAGACATCAGATTGTATAATTGTATATAGATACCGTCCTATACTTATTATGTTAGCCACACTTATCTTACTGTAACTGTGCCAATGGCCATAAGTAGTCGAGGCACAATAAATTAAAAAAAAAAAAAAATACTTCACAGCCGACTTTCTATGTTAAAAGTCAACCATACACAAAATACCCTCTCAGGGGAGCGAAATTCTGGTACGAATTATTCCGGTGCGAATTATCCGGGTGCGAATTGTCCGGGTGCGAAATATCTTTGGTGCGAATTTTCCTCGGTGCGAAATGTCCGGGTGCGAAATGTCCGGGTGCGAATTATTCGGGTGCGAATTGTCCTACAACCCATTTAGACCCCAGTGCGTGAAGCCTCTACCTACTGTCTGGTCCAAATTAAGGTGCTATGATCCCGAGAAGCCTTTACAAAAAAAACTCAAATATACCTACAGGCTTTCGAGTGCCCTTTTTTGTCCACGTTTTATGTGAACTGCGTACTTTAAGAAAAGCTATACAGTATTAGCCGCGGTAATCCCATTGTGAAAATAAGTTGTTATAATTATAAGACGATTACTCTTTAATTAAACGAACTGATTACGCTAACCCTATAGTTATCCAACCCTTATTACTTTCGAGGCTCCGACTAGACATGTCATCTGCAATTTTACAAGAATAAATAAAGCAAGCGGACTAACAGGTTTGAAATGTTCATTTTCTCAGTTATTAATCACAATTTGCAACCAGTTTATTAACGTACCTACATATAAATATTTTAATTAACTTTTCCAAAAAAGTGATATAATCTATGGCGGCCGACAGTTTTATACTTTGTTAATTAGTTAGCGTTGCTGATTAACAGTCTTGTCAAATTTCCTACCCTCTTCTCAGGCGATTCATGCGGATAAAGTTCAAGCTTTCAGTGTCTTACTACCCTACTTCTTATTTTATTTTAGAGAAATATTAGAATACAGTTACAGAGAAGGGAAATGATCGTATACCTTCATTTTTAGCATTCCATTGGACTTGAGCTCCTTCCGCGTAATAGTAAAAGTATGCAGCATCCTCGTCATATGAAACTTTACAAACATTGAAATCTTTTAATCTTGTTATGCCTTGGAAAAAGGGTTTTCTGACTTTAATCCAAATAGTTTTCATAGGGAAACGCTTTTCCACGTCTTGCCACAGACAAAATAGCGTGGGCACCTTTGATTGTGCTGTTATATTGGAAAAATTTGCATCGATATCAATCGGTAAATCAAAATTGTCGATGGAATTATGAGTGGTAAAATTAGAAGGTATTGTAAATATTTGTTTTGTATTCAGAGGAAGTAAATTTGGTATATTAGGGGTACCGTAGAACTTTCCGCAGATTTCACTTTATTAAAAGAACCATGAAATTATTCCAATTATGTAAATTAAAAGTTAACAAATTTTAATTAGACGGTAAGCATTTATATTTTCCTGTCTGTTAATAGTACTGGGGGAATTAATTTTTGAACCAGTTGATAATTTAATTTGTTAAACTTACCCATTTCACTGTCAGATTGTGATTGTTAATTTAGAAAATAATACGGAAATATTTAAACAAGACTATGCAAAATCTTTAGGGTATCTAAATTGATCCATAGATTTTGTACACTTTTTTATAGCAGTAAATTTGTAACCTTAAACTAAAGTAATTTTTTAAATAGTAGAACTAAAATGCTTCTTTGTGATCCGCTAGTCTTGTCCCAATTTAATTTTTGTGATTCTGTGTATGGGCCCTATCTTGATAGTGCTACCGAAAAAAGAATTCACAAAATACAATTCTTGCTTACGATTAATTTTTGGCATTCGTAAGTATGAATCAATTGAGATAGTAGTAAAATTATATCATCTATCGTGACTATTGCCATTGCGTCTAAAATCCTTATTTTGCTAGAAAAGAAAACGTTCGATGAACTGCCGGCCTCTGAATAAGAAGTGTAATTTTCGGATGCTGTCTAACAACATTTAATTAGTAATCTTGAGCTTTTTCCGTAATTTATTTATAATAGCATTAATTTTCCGAAGTAATTAAATCCTGGACTCTTCCTGTGAGCCTCGTTTTTCAAAAGCCAAATCGCTATCGGCATTTTACTCTGAAATTGATCTGCCCTAATTCCTTGTAATTGACACCTATAACTTGAAATACTCGAACGGCACAATCTCTAATTTTAAGGAAACAATTTTATCCGAGATTTTATCTGGATTGCAAAGAGAGTGCCAAAATTTAACTAATTAATAAAATAACATTCTCGCTAACATGCTAGCTTAACGAGTTCGCCTCTCTCTATTTCCTATCTATTGCGAGTGTCAAATAGGATTGCAGTAAGTTAAATTAACGGTAGGACAACAAAATAAACAAATAAAGCAACTGGAACATGAAATCGATAGGGACAATTTGATATACCTACCATTACAGTATCTTGTAATACCTTAATCCTTCAAACATATTCAGAAATCCAGGATCGTACGATGTGAATGTGAATGCTTTTATTTCGATATTGAATTATGTATTTATTTCAAATATTAATTACGTTGCACTACGGTATGTGCATTTCGTATACTAATGAATGGAGTAATTAGAATAATAGTGCAATTTATCAATTACAAACTGGAAATCCTATATGATACCTTTTAACGTGTTTTAAAATCCCTATATTGGCATGTACAGCCATAGATAAATTCATCGCTTTAATTTGGGGATTTAAACTCTTCCATGCGTACAGTTTAATAATGGGATAATCGAAGAGGTATTTTCCTTTTTCTTTAGTTTCCATAGTTTTGGATGATGTTCAATTTTAAACGCCATTATTTGTATGAACCACGGTCAGTTCGAGCTTTATTATAAATATACATAAAATCTTTTACTATGGTAAACCTATGCAATTCTTGAACATTCACGTTAACAGGACTTTCTTCAAATGAAAAAAGCTGGGCCAACGTATACGTTCGCTCGAGAACACTAGTTTCACGAATAAAGTCACGAATTAATCTAGACAATTTTGCATTGGAAGGTACATTTTTTAATTAACAATAAAATTTACATATACGAATGCATTTACGTAAATGAATTACGAGTCTTCCATAAACGCCTGTCCTTTCAGCTTGCTTTGAGCGGATCACTTCATTAAACTACTTTCAGAGCAACGTAAATTTTAATCATGAGATGTTTAAAAGGATCGAGTGTGATGTTTTCTATCTGGCAATAAAGTTGCATAAAAAGACAATTATGAAACATTTTTATCCAATTTTATCTACATTTGATTGTTAATACATGGGAAAAAGTCCATTTTGCGCTGCATAACCTTTATGGTGTGAGAAGAAATTATTATGACAGTTTTCACTAAAATGGTCGTTTGGTTCACACACAAAAATTTACGGCACTTCGCCCAACCCTTATTCAAATTTTCTTTAATGTATGTTTTTCTTTTTATTAAATTGGCCCACAATCATTCTTGTATACCTAATAAAATTGAATTTTATGTGTGTTTTTCCAAATTATGCCCACGGGTACCATTAAATTAGGCGCAAATGGTATGGTATTGCAAAATACACTATTTGGGTACATCGTAAATGGGGAACTACCAACAATAACAAAAAATAAATGGTGCAACTGTCTGTTTTGTTATTGACTCGCAAGGCGCAATATAAAAATATGGAAAGTATAATTAGTAAATTTTGTGACACCGAAAAACTACCTGAAGTTTTTCCTGAATTTGAAAACGATCAAGTTGCTTGTGAACATACTTTCAAAAATTCTTTTGTCAAACTCAGCAATAAATTGCAGGTTGAACATCCCTTAAAGAAAGATATTTCAGAATTAAATTTGGCGCGGGTGACTCATTTTCGGTGGCCTATAGAAGATTTATCAATTTAGAAAAAAGGCTTAAAACTAATAGTGACTTATTTAAGTAATACAATGATTGACCTAAGGCTAAGCGAATGCAATGTAAGTGACGGTTCCAATTATTTTATGGCACTTCACTACATCATAAGAAATGATAAAACTGATCTATTAAATTTAGATGTGTTTTCGATGGGAGTATGAAAACAAAAATTAATGTTAGCCTCAATCAGTGTATGTACATTTGTACAATGGCCAGGTTGTTCTACTCCAAAGTGTAACTTTCATGAATGTGTTACCAAGCGCCAAATTTTTTGTATTTGTAAATTTTATGACCCATTGGGACTTATTGGTCCAATTTTGGTTCCAGCAAAAGATATGGTTAAGCAAATTTAAAAGGGAATTATAAGGTCCCAAACGATTTAATAAAATTTTGGCACGACTGGGGAAAATTTAAAAATACCAAGAAATTTAAGTAGGTATGACTAATGCAGATACAGTTAATTTAATAGGTTATTGTGATAGTTCTATAAATGCGTTCGGAGCAGTAGTTTATATAAGAACTATAAACAGGTAATTTTTTTTTTTTAATTAGGGTTCGACTGCTATGGTCATATCCCCTTTCAGCACAAACCATCTCTCACACTCTCCGCCCTATATATCTTATACATATTTATTTGCCTTATAAAAGCTAACGTGCCTCTGCAGTTTGTCTAGATTAAAAGTTTTCAGAATTAATTTGCCCTTATCTTATGTGTCGCGCGTTCCAAAAACGTATATGGACAGTTCCCATTAAGTGAGCAATCGTGAGGTTGTTCTACACCGGTCGCACTGTCGTGGATGCTCACGTTTTATATATATGCTTATGCGTGATACCAGTAATGTCCAATTCGTAGTCGGTGCATCTTCACATTTATTTCTCTGTCCCCGTCGCGCACCGTGTACAGTTTACCAACGTTCGCTTTATTTGCATTAGGTGAGTATTACACCTTTCCCATCTCTGTTCCATTCCAGTACGCTCTTTCTTTCAGATACTTTTTCGCATCTGTAGCCATAACAAAGTTGACGTCCACACGAATCTTTTACATATCGCCGTTCGAGCAGCACGATCCGCCTGTTCATTTCCAGGAATTCCGACGTGACCTGGTACCCACATGAGAACTATTTCAATGCGTTCGAGTATGGGGTTCAAGCAGATTGACACCTTCTAGTCATAACGTCATCAGAAAATATTTGCGACAGATTATTGAATAACGCTCAGGCAATCGGTGACAATTAAAATTTCCTTCAACAACATGGAACAATACATAATGCCTGCCACAGCGCATATTGCTCAGCAAAAGTATGGAAGAGACCGACATAGTTTCCATTCATGTGGTATCCATCGATGACGATTGCGCTCCCAGCACCACGTTCAGTTTTTCCCCCATCCGTGTATATGATCTCATGTGCAGGATACTGGTTACAAATGCTTTGGAACTCCCGTAGGTAAGTATCATTGTCAGTAGTTTCCTTTTTAAGCCTTACCAGGTCTTTCCTTACTCTAATGATGGGCATCGTCCATGGTTCAAATTCTAGCATATTTTCTTCTAGCAGTATAGGCAGAGTTATATTCCGCCATTCAAGATGTTCGCAAAACCGCACATAAGAAGGGCGCGTGATGGTCGGGCGTGTGCGATATAGGTCCAAGTCAACGTTAAACAGCACATTATTTGGATGATCCGGTAATGACTTGATCTTTATGATATAGTTAGCCATTAACTGCTTTCTCCTAATGTCTAGGGGAGGAACTCCCGATTCACAATACAGACTGTCCACTGGACTTGTAGGAAACGCCCCTATGCAGTATCTTATGGCAGCGTTGTGCACACAGTCTAGCGTTGCAAGCAGCGATTTTCGTGCGGACGAATACGCCACGCACCCATAGTCAATTTGGGACAGTATCAATGCCCTATAGATCGTGATGAGACATTTTACTTCCGCTCCCCATTTAGTATGTGCCAATACTTTTAACACATCGAGACGCCTGATACACTTCGTTTTTAATTGTTCGATGTGTGAGATCCATCTCAGTGCTTTGTCAAACGTAAGCCCCAAGAATTTGGCAGTTTCAGTACATCGGATAGGATTGTCGTCCAGGTAAAGTAGCGGATCATAGTGCGGAGTTCGTAGTCTGCAGAAGTGCACACATTGGGTTTTCTCCCGTGAAAAGGTCATTCCAATGTTTGCTCCATTCCCAACAATTCGATTGATGGCCGGTTGCAGTTTACGACTAATTTGACCGATTGTTTTTCCAGAGAAAAAAATGGCTATATCATCCACATACATACATCTACTGACAGACTCGGTTACATTTATAGTAATATCGTTGATGGCCATTGCAAACAGCGTGCAGCTAAGGGTGGACCCTTGAGGTACTCCATTTTCCTGGATCTTAAGTTCAGAGAACTTATCTTGGACCTTCACACGAAAACGCCGGGCAGATAGAAAGGATTTTATTAAAAGCGGTAGGTTGCCTCTTAAATTTAGGTTATGGATTTTTTCAAGAATACCATGTCTCCAGGTCATATCGTATACACCCTTGATGTCAAAAAAGATGGCAACTAAGTGTTCCCTTTTACGAAAAGCTTCCTGTATAGCTTGTTCCAATAGGAGAAGGTGATCGGTGGTGGATCGATTTTTCCTAAAACCAGCCTGACACGGTACATACAGGTTGT
This sequence comes from Photinus pyralis, assembly GCF_008802855.1. Classification (NCBI taxonomy): domain Eukaryota; kingdom Metazoa; phylum Arthropoda; class Insecta; order Coleoptera; family Lampyridae; genus Photinus; species Photinus pyralis. The sequence continues at coordinate 13,260,631 of NW_022170510.1, read as the reverse complement.
TTTTTTCAAGGTACCATTGCAGCCTATTATTAATTATTATTTCAAATAATTTTCCCATACAGCACGTAAGGCTTATTGGACGATAGCTGGCAGGATCTAAAGGAGTTTTTCCAGGTTTACGGACCGGTATAACCACCGCCTCCTTCCATTCATCCGGGTAAGTACCTTCATCCCATAGCTGATTATATAACTGTAGTAGAGCTCTTGTCATTTCAGGTGTGAGATTAATGAGCATTTCATTGGAGATGCAATCGCGCCCGGGTGCTGTTTTTTTTTTTGCAATGTCGAAGCGCAAACTCCATTTCTTTTAATATAAATGGTGCATTATATTCTAGGTGACGTGCTGTAGCAAAACATAAATCGGTTTCCCTTTCATTTTTTGTTTGAGAGAAGATATCTGGGTAGTTAGCAGAACTACTCATATTAGCAAAATGATTGGCCAACGTGTTCGCGATCTCAAGGGAATCTTCAGTAGTTATATTTTGGGAGGTTTGTATCGATTGAATTATTGAGCTTTTATAATTTCCATTAATTGCTTTGATTTTTTTCCAGGTACTGTTCATATCAGTTCTTGTTGTGATACTTGATGTGTACTCATTCCAACTTTTCCGCTTGCTCTCCAGTACGATACGTCTGCTGATGGCTCTGGCTCGTTTAAACCCAATGTGATTTTCAACTGTGGGATGCCGTTGGTAGTTTCTGAATGCCGATTTTTTATTTTTCACCGCTTCTTTAATTTCAGGATTCCACCACGGAAGAGGTCTTTTAATAGGTTTGTCTCCCGATTTTGGTATGCTAAGTTCTGCCGCATTTAGTATTGACGCCGTCATAGTTTGAACACTTACATTTGCTGGAACCCGAAGACTTTCTCGAAACAGCACCCAATTGGCTTTATGGGCTAGAAATCGTCTAGCTACGGTCTTTTGCGGCATAATCGTGTCCGTTTCAATAATTATGGGGAAGTGATCACTGTTGTGCAGGTCATCAATCACTCTCCACGTCAGTTTAGTCATCAATATGGGTGAAACCAGAGTCAGATCAATAGCGTCGAATGTATTCGATCGAGCATTATGATACGTAGCCGATCCTGTATTAAGGAGGGCCACGTTATCTCTATTTAACCAGTTCTCAACAATACGTCCTTTAGCATCATTTTTCAAAGAACCCCACAGGAAATTATGCACGTTAAAGTCCCCTGTCACAACAAATGGTGCAGGTAGTTGTTCGATAACCGTCTCAAGATCCTCAATATCCCAATCCTGATCTGGAAGGTAAATATTACATAAGGTGATCTTTATTCTGATGGCGACTGCCTGAAGTCTAGTCCTTAATGCTAGTGGTTCAAAGTACACTCCATTTCTAATGAAAATAGCAACCCCACCCGATGCTCTTTGACCGTCTGTATAATCCTTTCGGATCAAGTCATATCCTCGTAAAGAATATGGTTGACGTACTTGTAAATGTGTTTCTTGAACACACACGCACATAGGATTTAAATCATGTAAGAGCATTTTAGGTCCGTATATCTTTTCATAAGTCCCCTACAATTCCACTGTATAATACAGTTGTACATCTCGAATTTTAGACGTTTATAGTGTTCAACAGTTAAAAATGCTCGTAAATATAAATAAATTAATATTATATACATTTAAAAAAGCAAAAACAATGCGTAGAAATATCACAGATTGGTAATTCAATAAAAAACGGACTACTATAATTAGATAATTAATAATTATCACAGATTTTATCACATTATTATCAATTTTTCGGATCAGTGTTTCGCTGGCTGCTCGACTCCCTTGACTTTTTGCCTGCTTCATCACCGTCTCTCGGTTTTCTTGGCTTTCCAAGCGGCCAACCTTTTTTTTTTCTTGGATTTTTTGCTTCTGCTACTGCATTCTCGTCAACAGACAAAACACTCGAGTCTGTCGATTGTGTTCGTTGTAGCGAAGTTTTTCTTTTTGCACCTCTAGATTCTTCATCCATCAGCAGCAGGGCTACATCTGAATGAGTCTCACTATCTGCAACCATTGTTTGTGATGGTTGGTCTCTACTTGGTGGAGTTAGGAATTGTACAGTGTTTGTCGCAGGGACCAGCATTGCCTTCTGAATGTAACTTATCATAGAAGCTGTAAGTTGTTTCATTTCCTCGTTGACGATTTTTTTTATTTCAGGGATAATATTCTGTTGAGTCGAGTCACTATTGTGTGCAGCAGCATTAGCATAAGAGTTATTCATCGTAACTGCACTACCTACCAAACGTCTTGCTTCCGGATAAGTTACCCTCCGTGTAACTTTGATTTCCTGTATTTGCATCTCCATTTTATACATTTCACAGGATCTGGAGTTTGTAGGATGATTTCCTTTACAGTTTATACATTCAACTGGTACTTCACACGGATTTCCTTCATGCAATGGTTTTCCACATACACATACTTGAATAGGATTCTGACACTTTACAGTAGTATGTCCAAACTTTTGGCATCTGTAACAACGCATTGGTTGTGGAATATACGGCCTCACCCTTAAAACGTAGAAAGCTGCATCAATTTTTGTAGGAAGTACAGGAGAATTAAACGTAAGTATAATGTTGGGGGTGTCTACAAGATTTCCACTAATTTTCCTCTTAATTCTTTTCACCGCAATTACATTTTCATACTGAAGACCTTCGAGTATTTCTTCCTCACTGCAGTTTAAAAAATCCCGACAGTACACAACGCCCTTAGAAACGTTTAACGTTTCATGTGGCTTCACATTAACTTCAAAATCGCCAAATCTCACAATTTGCAAAAGCCTCCTTGACTGTTTGTTACTTACAGTTTTTATTAGTAACATACCTTTAACTTTTTTTATCTCGTCAACTTTTCCAATTAATCCATTAATTACTCGAGCTATTACGAAAGGGCTTATTTTGGAGAAATCTCCTTCCTTTCTTTCAATAAACAGGAACCGGGGATAATTATCCTCCTTTTCGCTGTTTACTAATGGGAGCGAGGGAAAACTTCCACTCTCTCTATCAAGTCCAGGTCCATAGCGTAAGTCGTCATACGTTCCAGAGGTATTTACATGCTCCGTGGCCTGGTTCCCTGCCACGGACGCCGAGCAGCCGCTTAATATCGACCGGGTGAGGCCTGCCCGCTCCGCCTCGCTCCCTGCCGGCTCTGGGGACAATCCGAACCCCTGAGCAGTAAGATGTGGGCGCCCCGAAGGGCTCGAGAAATTTTCCATAATCATATAAGGGGTCGTTACCAATTGCATTTTATCGCTACTGCCAGCGGGCCATGGCCTTTTTTTGTGATTTATATTTTATAGGACATGAAACAAAAGACAAAGGACTAGAACTATCAAACAAGACAATACAAACGACCTGGGACAGCTTAGCTTCACCACTGCTGGCAACAGTGGCTACTGAGCCCCCCCACCACGACAAGGTGCTTCCCTTGGGGGGGCGGAGCAGTAGGTTATATAAGAACTATAAACAGGCGAATATTTTTTTTTAAATATGAAATTACGGGCGCGTTAACTGCCGGAGGTCTTTTTGGCGCCACCTAGTTCATTATTACAGTCTTCTTCAAGCGAGATTCGCAGGGCCTTTAGGTACTGTTAGAAGATTACTTATGTTTTCTTTTTGTTTCTCTATAAATAGGTAATAATTTTGCAAACAAATGCAGTGAATGTTATGTTTGCTTTTCGTCCAAAATCAAGAGTTGTGCAAATTAATAAGAAATTAACGGTACCCCAGATTGGAACTAAAATAGTGCGGTATACAGGGTGTTTTTTTGGGAGCTTTAGTTAAACGTTTCTGGGAAAGTAAAATAGGTAGGTTTTTGAAAATTTGTACTTAGGAGTTACTCTGAAGACCGAATCGATGTAAAATATTTTCAAAATGGCCACCCTTCCAGAAACACCGGAAGTAGATAGTAACTTCGTTATATTAAATGGCAACCCCTATTTTTTATTGCATTTTTGGATTCTACGTAAAATTTCAGTTCTTTTGATACCCACATGTCCATATCTGCCATTTATGGTTTTTAAGTTATTTTGACTTTATGAAAAAAAATGGCGGATGCAGATGGTACCTTGATAATTGATTACTTGAAAATGGTTATAGTCATGGCAACCCATTTTTATCATTGCATAGAGAATGAATGGGGCTTTCTTTTAGTGTACTTAAAAAAAATTAAGTTGCGTATAATCGCACCTATGGAGATCCAAATTTAAGAAACTTCAAAGTCCAAAAACTCAGTTTTTTTAAATGGAATGACCATGTTCTTCCTATTGCATGAGATAGAGAATCGAAATTGGAATATTTTGATATTACATGTTCCTATAGCTATCTTTAACATTTTCTGATTTATTCCCATTTCATTGAATTGATGCCATTTTTTTTGCATTTTCATTTTAGTAGTTGGCCATGATTTTATAACAATCGAATTTTAAACAAATCAAGAAAAGGATTCTTTAATATCATTGATTCTAGTCTAAATAATTCATTAATAAATAAGTCATTTATTAAGGATATAGGACGGAAATTTTTGAGAAATCTAGACAGAGTCGTTCAACTGAATTTCTTAAACAACGTATAAGTCTAAAAATTCAGAGAGGTAATGCGATATCTGTTCTAGCAACAATTCCATACAAAAAATGTTTCAACGAAGTTTTTTATATTTTACATTGAATTTATTTTGTTAATCTTGCATTTGCAATTCAATTCATTTTCTTAAATATTCTCTTGTAGAGCTTTGTATCACTTGTGCTTCAACGGTTTGTAGTGCATTTGGGGGTACAAAATTTCCAAAATTCATACAATTTCGTTCCAGTGTTCGAATGAATGTACGGCAAGCACGTGCCGCGATTCTGTCCATTTCACCATAAATAACAATTAAATTCAAAAATAGGTGAAACCACTGCGAGTCATTTTTCGATTTTTGAAAAACTTATGTTAACCTATAACAGTAGGTGACGGATTAGTGTCACTAGAATTGTTTAAAATTCAATTGTTATAAAATCATGGCCGACTACTAAAAAGAAAATTCGAAAAAAATAGTGTCAATTCAATAAAATGGGAATAAGTCAGAAACTGTTAAAGATAGCTATAGGAACATGTATTGTCAAAATATACCCATTTCGATTCTTTATCTCATGCAATATTAAGAAAATGGTGATTCCATTTAAAAAAACTGAGTTTTTAGTCTTTGAAGTTTCATAAATTTGGATCTCCATAGGGGCGGTCTTACGCAGCTTAACTTTTTTTTAAGTACACTAAAAGAAAGCTGTATTCATTCTAAATGCACTGATAAAAATAGGTTGTCATGACTACAACCGTTTTCAAGTAATCAATTATCAAAGTACCATCTGCATCCGCCATTTTTTTTCTTAAAGTCAAAATAACTTAAAAACCATAAATGGCAGATATCGACATATGGGTATCCAAAGAACTGAAATTTCACGTAGAATCCAAAAACCCAATAAAAAATTGGGGTTGCTATTTAAAATAACGAAGTTACTATCTACTTCCGGTGTTTCCGGAAGTGCGGCCATTTTGAAAATATTTTACATCGATTCGGCCTTCAGCGTAACTTCTAAGTACAAATTTTCAAAAACCTACCTATTTTACTTTCCCAGAAACGTTTAACTAAAGCTCCCAAAAAACTGTATTTATATTCAGACTCTACAATAACGTTAGCGTGGATAAAGTCTGACCCATTAAAATTGAAACCCTATTTTGCAAACAGAGTCCTAAAAATTTAACAAAACACAAAAAGTTTTAATTGCTTTGACACAAAAAGCAATCCAGCTGATTGTTTTATTAGGGGGTTAGACGTGATAACCATCTGTGGTGCTAAGGGTCCCTGGTTCGAATCCGTATTCGGGCATGGATATTTGTAAATGTATAGTGGTTTGGTAGAGCAGCCCTGGCTGAAACCCCGCCCAATCAAAAATAAAGGCAAATAAATAAATAAAAAAATAAATAAATAAAATACTCAACCAGGTTCTACCCAATAAATGAGTGAAGCTTTTACTTGACTCAAAACTAATTTGGTTTTGACATTGTGATAAACCACTTCATTAGGCATTCTCCCAATGCTTGAATATTTTGTCCCGAAACAATGTGCATAATCTAACTCGCCGGTTGAAAGCATACGTTAAATAATTAGGTATAAAATTTCTTTGAGCCATCACGAACTTACAGGCTCCAGTATCAACTTCGAATGATATCAATTGTCCCTCCACCAGTAATTCAACGGTATGTGGCCGAACTACCCCGCCGGAAATATTGTTTAAAGCCAACAAGTCCTAATTAAAATCCTCGTGCATTTCCTCTTCATTACCACCTTTTTCTGAGACCACATGGATGTTTCTGCTGATACAAAACTGTTGCATGTGCCCTGTAGCGTTACATTTAAAACAACGCCAATTTTCAACTGGACATTTACTCCGCGGATGATATTGTATTTAATTGTTTTAATAAAATAATTTGCTTTTCTTTAAGATACACACATACATGAGAGAAAACAAAATACTATTTAACATTGTCAACAAATTTTAGGTTACCATTTTAACAATTTGTGCGGTGACGTCACATTCTGAAACTATGACTTAAAAAAAATTGAAAACCGTGGCAAATATTTAATCATTCAACTTTTATTAACAACTTTTTTTGATATGACCAATAGTAACGGCTCCAGCATCAATGTTCCTCACTTTTTATTCACCTTATTAAATCTTAAGATAAACATAAAGATTAGGGAAATTCTCTCATAAATATTAAATTGTAAATATAATGGCGTTTTAGAAATATTTAGGATTTTACGGGGTCAGTCATGTCATTTTATGTTTTGCCACTAACTGTGAAATATTCGGTTCTGTATTGTAACTAGTCCTTACACTAGCATTTCTTTATCAATGAGTTGTTATTGCTAAGGGATAATTCCCTTTTTAATAGCAGCTTTTATTATAAAATTACGTATCTCATTTACTTTTGGTATCAAATTGAAAGCGCATAATTTGCATGAAATTCAGTTGGAATATTTCGTTAACCTGGAACTTTAATGATAAAATTTTCCAACAGGAAATTAAAAAGCTGCATAGTGTATGTACCTACCAACCCTCCTTAATACGGTATTAAACCATGACATACAAGCTACTAGCTGCGGCTTCAGAATATTAACTTTAGCTTTAGCTACGCTAATGGATTGTCAAACATTAACAAAATTTCGTAAACATTAATATTTCCACATTAAATTTGAATTCCACAAATTCGTCCCTTTGATGTATCTGAGAGTTCTTCAAAGTTGAGACTTTTCCATTATTGAATCGCCCTAATTTCCTACATTTATGAACATAAATGAAACGCGGATGTCAGTTCCGTCGTGTTTACCAAGGTAATTGCAAAGTTAGTTTTGCATGAAATTCAAGGATTTTAAAACATCCGTATCTCTACGGCAAGCTTTTGTAATTTGCCAGTTGGAGAGCGAGCAATTCATTTATGAACGCGCACTTAAACTGATTGAATGGAGCTAATTTTACTATCAGCTTCAGTGTTTCTTTTTCGTTTTTAAACCACAAATCCAATACGATTCATGGCACACTAGCGAACAATGTAGTAACTAAACCTGAACTAATTTTATCACTTATAATTGCACAAGAGGTTTGTATTTTACCGAGTAAATTTGGGTTGTTTAGGTAATGAAAATCTGTTGCCTAGCAATTAGACGAGAAAAACTGTCAACTAATAAAAATGCGACACCGCAGGTGGAGCATTTTTAGGTTGACAGTTTTTCGAGTCCAATTGCTAAAAGGAAACAGATTTGAATTGCCACAACCCAAATTTACTCGGTTTAAATACAAACCTCGAGTGTAATTCGGCAGGACAATTTAACGAACAAGAAATTCACCAACTAATCAATTATTGACAGACGTCAAACTAGTCATATGGGAAAGGATAATGCGATAATTGGTTCGAAAATGAATAAGTGAAAAAACCACTAGTGCATTTGTCGCTGGAAAAGTTGCAGGTAACTTTTGCCGCTGTCAAAGTGACAATTTCACTGCGGCTTATGCGATTTTTTATACATGAGTTGAATTGTCAGTGTTACTGAACCAATGGGCATAATTTTTTCCTAAAATACAAGATAACAAGAAACGTATTGAAGAAAACGGGCGCGGTTGCTTTGGCTTTAAAAATTCTCAAATGCGAAAATAATACGAATAGCGTTCAAGGTTGACAATCGGTTTTTGGTCAAAAACTCAAAATTTTGAAATGGAAACCATATCTTTACTATGCATAAAAAACGGATACAAAATTGTACTTGCAAAATTTTTCTAAAGAAAAAACTAAAAAAAACTGTCCAATTTTGCAAGTTTTTTATGCTCTTTCCATTGATGCACAGTAAAGATATGGTTTCCATTTGAAAATTTCGAGTTTTTGACTAAAAACCGATTGTCAACTTTGACCGATTATTTGTATTATTTTCGAATCACATTCGAAAATCAGACAGTTTTAGCTGTCCATTCATGATTTTGCTAAATTGCCAGACAACAGTTCCAACAGGTCAAGGGCCTTTTTACAATGCAGAAAAATACATAACTTTAGAAATAAACACTTTTGAAATTATTCCTCGTAATTCACTGCTAACAGAAAACTCTACAAATTGTTTTTCTAGATAAAGGTTTGGTTTTTATTGCTCGAATGACCATTCGAGCAATAAAAACCAAACCTTTATCTAGAAAAACAATTTGTAGAGTTTTCTGTTTCTATTGGGAAAAATTTAGACGAATTTGGGGATGATGGTGTTAGGGTAGTCAGTCAATTCCAGTCTATTTGTTCTTTCAATAAAAAGATGTTATCAAATTTGTTCCAGAAGTGGGTGCGTTAGTTTGAACTCATTCTTTTCAATTCTGATGACTGCAATGATAATTTCAATTACCAATAATTTTCATTTTATACGAAGCTGCAATAATTGCAAGTAGGTATCGCGACATCCTTCGTACTAAATATGAAACTCCTTTGCTAAGGATCACTTACTTGTTAAAATTACCTACCCTTATTAGAAACGGTTCTTATGGAGCCGAGTCTGTAGAAATCAACTAATCGTCCCACGTCGTTTCCCATATTTAGAAAAGTTTACCCTTAATATTTGTTTATCTCATTCTCTTTCATTTTCTCAGAAAATATTAACCCGATAAAATGGAGCGTTATTAGGACACGCACGGATTTATATAACATAGTGTGCCACGTGTAATCTATGTACAATTTGTAGAAGTAGTTTAGAAGCATATTTTGTCTCTAGGGCATCATGCAAATGCTACAGTTATCTCGTTCCGTCCTTGTTTCTAATCTTTCTTTATACGATGATGTGCGATCAATCGTCTTCTGGTTAACCGAATTGTTTTCAGGCAGAAAAAGTACTCCCATAGCTAATTTTGTGAGAAAGCTCAACAAATACTCGCAGACAGCAACCGCACTTTACTTGTCAGAACATTGAAAATAATGCGATATTCATGAGGAACGCAATTCGGCTGAATTAGTTACGAGTTTTGGGCCTGTTGAATTGGAACATAATGGTTAGTAAGAAAGAAAAATTTTATCGTGGAAAAGACGGTGCGGAATAACATTCGATATTAAGTAAAAGTTGTTTTAAATGTAAATTTATACACAATAACTCGCTAGAAAACCTTCAAATAGCAGAGTTACCGTATTAAAATTGGTGTAGAGTTTAAATATCGAGGAAACCATTGAAGATTTTTAAATGAATCATTGAATTTATTGAGAACTTTAGGGTTTTGGTAATTGTTATTAATGAAAGTATAATAGGTACGCTACAGTGGAAACATTGTGATATTTTAAGCTAACCCATTGATTTAATTTGAAATAACAGAAATCTATAAAAAGGTCATCTTTCTCAAAAGCAGACGGAAAAGACGGGGAATCACTAGTTTTTCAGCGGTTATTATGAATATATTCAAATACAGTTCATTAGCATATAATTAACTAGAAATGCGCACAACGGGAACGCGGGCTTATAACTTGAATCGCAAGGAATGTCGTTAGTTTTGCCACTTAGAAGCTTTTGAATCTGCGTTAACGTAATTCTAAGATAAACTTTTAACGAGAGACAATGAGGAATGCGTTGCGAAAACAAGAAGAGGAAGTTCTAAGGCGAAAATTCGGAGAAAATTGATTAATAAATTCGGAAGTTTGGAAGATACCTTCAATGGTATTGTCTGCTTTCGCACGCTTTTACAGCCATTTGCTTTGTTTTCGCGAAAGATTTACGGTTTTGCCTCAAAATTACTTATACAGTACACAAGCACAATTCCAGTCTTTTGCTCTAAAATTCAAAACCGAGTATGAAGTAGGTGTATTATAGAATATAGGTAAACTTGAAAAGAAAACTTAAATCAACGCTACCTTCACCTTCTAAATGTTAACTAAACCACAACGGCACTACGTACGTAGCATATAGTCGTTTGCTGTTAGAACACCACCAAATCTACCTACGTTATTACTTAAAAGTTTAAATTCTGAAAGTAATAGCTGCTAATGAAACCCTTCTTCCTGTGATTGATTACTTTGTCTAATGTATCAGCATGTTTCAACCCCCAAACCAAAATAGTCGTTTCATTACCTTCATCTCCAAGGTATTGAAAAATCAATAAAATCCATCCTATTTGGCATGCACGTCAGGCCGATCTATACGCTTTGATAAGTGTAGGCGATTCTTGGGTTATTTTTAATAACTTTTAATAAAATTAAACCGATGTCAACTCCTCTAGAATGTCATTAAAAAGGATTAGGGAAAATTCGACTCTTATTACGCATTTGTCCCTTTGGTATGTTGCTTTGAAACCTTCGAATGAGTATTATATTGTATACAATTTAGCAAAAGTATAGCTTTAGTAAGCCATGGTGTTGTTTGTAGGAGTCCTAGCCTTATATATTTACTCGTAAGGTAATCAGATTTCAAAGCTAAAGCTTGTCATAAGCATAATATTAAAGTAAAATAATTTGTAACGGACACTAAGTGTTACTTTTGTACATCATACGAGCTTACTTTGATGCTATAGTAATGCGTTTCAGAAGCAATCTCGCGAAAATGCTGAAATAATGCCTTGAATCGGTTTAAAATCGCTGAAAGAACGTCGCTGTCTAAATGCGAGTACTTTGATATGATAAAGCTTATTTAGCCGATGGTGGCGTGTAACTTTTTGAAATTCTGTTTGTATAGCAGTAATTAAAATGTTCTCGTAGTGTACTTTTTAAATTTGCTTAAAGCGACTTTTCTCTCATGTATACGCAACCTAACCTAATCAAAACTAACATTTGCTTGATTACTTTTCCAATTGCTGCCACTCACTTGTGTAGGGTCCTGGATTACATAAAATAATTGTCCATTAGTTAATTACATTTAATCAAACAAAACGAAGTTACACAACCACATTCGGTCAAGACAATGTCAACCGTCTCCCCTACATCTACAACAAGTTAATAGCAGACCACCTCGACTCTGTCCGAGTGCAATCGACTACACTTGTGTAGTCAGAAGATTGGAATTACAAAGGAAATATTTAGAACATGATAAAAAAAATACTAAAAAGCCTCTTAATTTTTCTCCTACTTGGTTCACCACACAAGTTTTACGAGTGTTAGGGAACTGTTGGGGGACTGTCTAGAAAAATCTTCATCGCTGCACCAGAAAATCTGTTTTGTATGCCTTAGTGGTAAAAGTCAAATCCTCCATCTTTTTCCTATTATGGACCACCAGCCAAAACCTTCTTACAGAAACCACTACCGGGATCCTGAATCAGAACTAAAAAAATTCTCAAATATTCCTTTGGCACTTGGAATACGATAAGGTTTCTTAATTTTTTTTATTATAAGGTTTGCCTAAAACACCATTACGGAAATATCTTGTTGATATATTTCGAAAATGTTTTTGTGGTGAACCCTATAATAAAAAAAACTATAAACTATATTGCTCTGTTGCAGTCTCTAATTTATTTAAATAGTGCATTGGATAATAACACACTTATTTAACAATAAATTGATAACAGGCTTGAAATGAATTGATTTATAACAGTTAAAGTATCATTTATCACTTAGTACAAGAACTAAGGGGGTCGACAACCTGGGGGGGGAGCACATTACTGAATGCACTAAACGGTCACAACTCAATAACGGTGATAGATAGAAGTTTCAAATAAACTTTGTTTTATTGTACAAAATACGTTTTTTTAAAAAATGGCCTTACAAAAAACGAAAGCTGTCTTAGTTTTTTAATAAAAAATATTTTCTTTTAAAATCTATTTAATAATAATAATAATATACTTTAGTGCATAGACCAACAAAACGTATCTATAGCATAAGTCAATTACAAACTAACAATTAGGTAACAATTAAAGATTAATAAATTCACTAGTGGTGTAAAATGGGTTAAGAATCAGGTACTTTAACAGGTTTTGTTTGAACAGTTTTAGAGTGTCACAGCCTTTTAAGTAGTGAGGTAGCTTGTTATACATTTGTACTCCAAGAACCATGGGAGAGTTCGCGGTTAATTGTCTTTTAAAAGTGGGGATTTGGAAAAGGTCATTATCACGTAAATTATAGCTATGTGTGGTCCTTGTTCCTAATCAGTTTTTGAGAATAAGTGAAGATTAATTTACAATTTTCAAAAATTAATAAACTAGGAACCGTTAAGATTTCCAGATCTTTAAAGAGACCTCTGCACGAATGAAATTTTGACACGTTTGCAATTGTTCTTATAATGCGCTTTTGGGCAATGAAAATAGCATGCGAGTGAGTAGACGAACCCCATAGACATATCCCATATCGTAGGATGGACTCCACAAGCGCGAGTGGTATATATTAACGAGTTGATTTAGAGTTAAGACGCGTCTGAGATTTCTAATTAGGTAATTAACCGAACTCAATCTAGCTGCGAGTTTGGAGCAGTGTACTTTCCAGCTTAAGTGGTTGTCAAAATGTAGACCCAAAAATTTAGTGGTGGAAACATCTTGCAGAGTGTTGTCCTCTATTTGTAGAGCGACAGGGTTAATGGTTATTAATAATTTTTTTTCAATACCTACATTGTTTCATTGAATTTAATCCCTAATTTTTGTGCATTAATAGGTAATTTTAATCCCTAGGGATAAAAAAATTTTAATTCCTCATTTTTGTGTTTTTGTGAAAAATTCATGGAAAAATGGATGTAAATCCGTCGCTATTGGAAAAAATAGTATAAGCAACACTGGATTAAACTAGTTCTTGTTACCTTAAGAATATTAAACCATTGTCTCAGGAACAAAAACTCTTTTTAATCCCTTGTTACTTAATTTACTTTGTTACTGATAAACAGTATCACTGTCCCAACTTTGTTTCAATGTTCCTACCAGAATTTCGAGATCCCCACTTACTTTTTCCTATCCAATTCCCCCTACTAATTTGTTTTATAAATGTCCAACGATTAACATGTCACAAAACTTCAATAACATCTGTCACCGCTGTGATATCAACTCAAACCCGCTTCCTACTATACTAAGTTTTACTTGTGAGTAAATAATTCCAATCACTTACTCATTTCCCTTGATTTCCACTCATGGCATCTGCAAATTATTAATTTAATTAACATATTCTGTCTCTTCATTCTTTTTTTTCTATAATGTTTTATACTATTATTTTATTTTTTTTTTTTTCTCTTGTGTGATATTTCTTACACTGCAGTTTATACTAAATTTTTATATTGTTCTGTTACTGGAAATATTTTCTGTTGAACAATAAATACAATTATTATTATTATTATTATCACTCATACTTTTGTATAGGTACTTGCTTATTACACCCTATATGAATTGAATGAAGTTTATGGACAAGACCATCCAAAGAATAATGTAGAAAGAATGAGAGAGAATGAGAGAAAACACAATAATGAAGTATATCGTTCAATTAATACCTCGACGCTTTCTATGTTTTAACTGAAATTGTTACCCCTTCTGATTGAATGTTAGACATGGAAACAAAGCGTGGTCATCCATCTTAATCTTATTCGTTCTTCAACTACCCGAGTTTTTGCCTATAATTTATCACATTCAACTACGTATGAAAGAAAGAAATCAGAGTAGGTACCTACTGCAAAGAATAGACACAATAAGAAGTGTTTCTGAAAGAACTTTTTACTTAGCTTTTATTTATTCGAAGTGAATAAGGTATGAGCTTTTTGCCGTGGCATTAGAAAATATTAAAAACGTAATTGCTGCGCTATTAACCTTTAGTTAGTTCAACACGCCGTGATGGATATCACCTGGCTAAGGATCTTTCTTTGTTAGACCATAAATAAATTACCTCAACGCTCTAATTAAAAAAACTCATTTTTATATGCCCGAGATTAATTTTTCACTTTCACTCTGAAATTTTCGAAACACAATTGGGCTTAGCCACTTTGGATTTCTAGTTTCTATGGAAGTCTTGCAATTGCTTTCGTTTGCTAACATTAATATAAAGCAAAATACGCAATTCTCAATTATTAAAGATCCCTTTGATGAGACAATAGTTCGCTTTTGACCCCCTTGTTGTTGCATCTCTCGACAACTTACCAAAGCAGTTGCAACTAAAGCTTTTGTTACTCATGTAGACGCTAATGGAGCTTTCCATTCTCATGTCACTGTCAAACCTCTGAAATCTATAAGGAATAACAAGAGGGAAGCCTTCATCTAAACATTGTCGATTACATTTGTCGTTGTATTGGGGACCGCTGGGGATATAAAAATATTCTTGGGTCGTTAATATTGAAAGCAGTTTTATGCGAATCTCTTTCATTCGCCTACAACTTTCAGAAAGCTTTTTCCTGGGTACTTTTATATACTTTATATGCTTCCCTCCCGCTGGTATGCTGTGCAATTTAAAACGGAGTAGCTTTTAAATGACGTCCCTAATTTGTGGAAGAATGAAATTTGTAAGGGATGGTACAATTTTAATTCTTCTCCACTTTTCTGTCTATGGTTAATCTTCCTATATCGGAATTAAATTGGGGTGGTTCTTTTCATAGAATTTTATATCATAATAATCATCTTTTGGCCTCTTAAGGAAAAGGGGTAAAGAGTAAATAATACAGTCAATAATCTTTATTAACGAGCTCCTAGTGAGTTCATAATTTTTCAATGCCTGTCCGTCTGTTCTTTAGCACAATATCTCCGATTACGATTAAATTTTGCAGGTGGATTCTTTATCAAATTTTTAGATCAAAATTCGTGAATTGGCAATGTAAGCTGTTTTACTCAAACCGTTACCAAAAAGTATTTAGACTTCCATTAATAATTTAAATCACAAAATTTGCATACCAACATAGTTTTTCATGATGTATCGAAAGATTAGAGAGATTTACAGTTGTTGAACCCGTAAGATCAACAAGGGTAAACCATGTGATGGCAGCCCAGCACTGCAAAGAATGATGTGTATATTTGGAGTACCGAGTACCGTATTTTTTCTAGTGCATATTCGTAATGAAGATAAAATAAACTTTCGAGCGATGAGATGGCGGCCGTGTCAAAAAATAACTCCTCCATCCTTAAATACAAATCGTAGGGCTAGGATTTGTTAATAATAATAACGGATTTATTGTCTAACATCTTTGAAAAAGACAAATAACAAAGACAGCATAAATCATACGTATACCAAAGAGAAAAATACACAAAAAATAACAATTATTTAACATGTGTCTTTCGTATACAATTAGAAATTAATATTTTGCAATTATAAAGACAAACTAAAAATTGTATTTTTTTAACAAAACTAGATGAAATGATGAAGTATGAGACGAGAGATAGAGGGAAATGAGGAATTGTTAATATCGCAACTGCGCGAGATGCTATTGTAATTACTGCACATGGTATAAATGGGGGATTTGCGCATAATGTCTGTTCTAGCAGTAGGGAGATAGAGGGTAACAGGGTTTCGGGTGTGCAAACGTGGAGAACTTTATGTCGGGTTTTTTTTTGGGTTTAAAAGCCTTAATTGGCAAAATGTTATTTGTGTAGGCGTAAGTTATGAAAATCACAAGTAAAATTATAAATACGTATGTTAATACTTATTGTCCAGATTCTAATGTTATTGAAGTGCACTTCTAGAGCACTTTGAATGTTTTTTACTTCCTCCAAATTAATTATGTCCATTTTTATAGGTTTAAATTTTAGTTGTGATTTTTGCAATTGGAATGTATCATTTATTTTTAATTTTGGAAATCCACTTATTATATTCCACTTTTTGGACTTTTACATTATTGATTGACTCGGGTATTTGGCGGCCATTTCACGTAGTTTGGGAATATGTTAGCATTTAGTCCTCACATGAGGCATCTTGTTCTTTCTTGATTGTTACTGGGTTTGGTTTCACAGATGTATTCTCCTGACGTGATTTCTCGGTATTTGTTGTCGAAGAGTATATGGATTAAATATTTGGATTTTGGAAATATTTCTTGGAATAGATTAACTGTAGGTACCGGAAGGGAATATAGATGGTAATAATTATAATGTTCTCTTTCTACAGGAACTTGTAAAACAAAAACCGTCTCCTTTCCCTTGCTGTAGCTTTTAATTTCAACGATTTTTTCCAAAACAGTAAAATATTATCTAATGTGGGTTCAAAGGGGAGTTTATTTTGTACCATTTGCTGATTTATTAAATTCATTTCTTGTAATTAGTCATTTTGATCGATAATTGAGTAATAGCTGTCTCGATTTTCTCTAAAACATCCCTGAAATTGGATAAAATTGCTTATAAATCCTCAGAAATCTTTTCGAAATCTTGTTCAATTCTTCCCCATACTTGCTTTTGACACTCGATTTCAATACTTTATTACCGCCGCTTTCATATAGAAAAACCTATACGCTTCCTCATACATTCTCACAGGTATTATAAATTAAGAACAATACTTGCGATTGTTATATTTCAATCTACTGCGTGAGTAAAACAATTATAAGCTACAGTTTATTTTTGAACGAGCCAAAGAAAGCTATTTCAGTGACAAACTGCAATTGGAAGGTAGACAAGGAAAGTCAGATTTTAACTTGTTCCATGTGAGAATGAAAATTAATTCAGAACACAGTCTCATGGGTTAAAAAAATGTAGTTCACATGTCATATTTGATCAGGAACGGCTTCATTCGGTACGGCAAAACAATTATTGAAAGGTAAAAGTGACCGCACGTGCAAATAAGCGCATTAGCTACTTACATTACCGCCCCTCCATAAAAAATATAACTTATGACCAAATCATTCGATCGTGTAAACGCGAAGTGCAGTACATCTTGTGCGGAATGGTCCCCAAAAATTTCAAATGGTTCGAAGAGTGCCTAGTACCGAAAGCAAGAAAGCTAAGGGTGAATTTTGAGAAGCACAGATTAGGTACCGCGTAAAATGCAGTAAGTAATTTGGATTTTTACATTTAAACATTGGGCATACAATGCAAAATGATTTTGGAGTTGGACAATAGGTGAAGGGTGACTAAATAGTGAGTATGGAAATTTACCTCCACACATGTAACTGCCGTTAGTTTCAATCAATCATTTTCCAAATCAAAAATTTATTCACAATTACAATCATCTTATCTATCCGAGTCCAAAATTGGAAACACAGTGTAGTACATTGTGTCGACGGCGTCGGCAGTTTAAAGAGGTGTTTAGAAGTCTGTTGATAATTTCATTCTTAACAAAAACCGCACTTATAATTGTCGCAGAGTTTACTAATTTCGATTTAATTTGATACGAGTGAACCGAATAGCAAATAAGTAACTCAAGATTATTGTGTCACCTCATGTCTAAAAACTGTACGAAAAGGGTGACTAGCAATTTCATTCTTTCTCTCTGCATTCATGTTAAATCCGGGTCCTTATTAGAGGCATTTAATTGGTCCAAAAATTCATTCAATATAGCAACGTATTCACAAACTTCTTCGAGTTTGAGAATCGAAAACTGGATTTTCCATTTTTCGCATATTCAGACCAGATAATTTTGTCTTGAACTTGTATTATTACCTTGCGTGAGTATTTAATGGTATTTGTCTAAGCAATGGATGAATGGAACGATTGAACTTGCGGCTACACCCAGGTTTCCGGCGTGCCTTTTCTGATCTCTAAAATTCCTACCCAAGGAGGTGCTTTTTTAATCCCCAAAAGACGCCCATAGGGATGTTGTAAAGCTCATTAGAAATGATGTAGAAATTCAAATTCATTAGCCCATTGCGTAAAGACGTGGTTTGGGTAAGTGTAATATCTAAAACGATGTTTTAAATTTCGGGGTCTATTTATCAAACCAAGCTCATTAAATTTTGTATGAAAATTTCTGAATTTCTGAAATGAAATTATTATGGTGGTAACGATGTCATTTGGGAATAGAAGTTTTGGTGTTGTGACAGAACTACGAATTTTAAAAATAAAGAATTAAATTTTAATTTGAGAGTAAGTTCTCCAGTTGGGACATTTAATATTATTATTAATAATAATAATAAGATCTTTATTCTTGAAACTGTGCATCACAGCCATTGAAACGTCATACAGAGTGAAAAAATAACAAACTTTACGTGCAGGTACGAACAACATTGAGTGAACACATAATAAATAAATTAGCAAGTGGATTGCTTAAGTGAATCTAGCCGTCATGAACTCTGTGAATTCCTTGACAGAATAAAACGTGTTATCTTGTAGGAAATTTTTAATTTTATTTTTAAATGATTGTTGGTTGCAGGTGGTGAACTCTAACGGCAACAAGTTAAACAATTGTGAACCCATCATATAGGGGGATTTATTATAGAAAGAGTGGTGGTGCTTCCTTGTGGAAATTTTGTCCTTACCCCTCGTATTGTAGGTATGGGTATCTCCCACTTTCCCAAAACTGTTTATATTTTTGTGTATGTAACAGAGCAATTTGAATATGTAAATACTGGGGAGGGGTAAGATTTTAAAAGTTTTAAAAGACCCTCTGCATGATTGGAGAGAACTTAGATTAAATATTAAGCGAATTATTCGTTTCTGCGCAACAAATAGTCTGTGCAAGTACTTACTGCTCCCCCAGCAGACAATGTTATAATTTATATGCGAGTAAACTGTGGCATAATAAACCTTTATTAAAAAATCTTGGTGAAACTGTTGTTTCAAACGTGATAACAAATAATATGATTTGTTGATTTTAGCAATTAGATATTCCATATGATTTGACCACGACAAACAATTATCAATTTTGATGCCTAGATACATGGTGGACGTGCTACAGGAGATCACAGAGTTCTCTACGTCAAATTCGACAGCAGCATTTTCGTGTGTTTTATTTTTGGTCATTTTCGTAATCACGGTTTGCCGAGAGTTAATGGACAGTTTATTTTCCTGGCACCAAGAAACAAATTCGTTTAAGACACATTTTAGTTTGTGTGTGGCAGCATCATCATCGTTAGCACTTACTACTACTGCAGTGTCGTCTGCGTAAATAAAAGTCATTCCATTTAGGATTCCTTGGGGCGTAGGTCATTAATATAAATCAGAAACATGATAGGCCCGACGATGCTACCCTGTGGCGTACCGAGGTCCAATTTATATTCCGTTGACAGTTTATTGTTGTACTTTAGGGTATATTTCCGATTCGATAAAAATGAAATAAGGAAATCGCGTGTTTCATTTCTGATACCTGCAGCGTCCAACTTTTCTGACATCTTATTAATGTCAATGCTGTCAAAACCTTTTGCTATGTCGAAGTATATAACAAAGCAAGTATTGTTTGAGTCCATTTCATTGGTCATCTGTTGTACTAATTGAATTGCGGCATCCTCGGTTGACAGGCGTGGTCGAAAACCAAATTGTCTGTCGGAGAGGACGTTAAATTTATCAAAAAAGTGTATCAGTCTGTTGTAAATACATTTTTCGAAAATTTTTGACAAAGTACTCAGTAGTGATATAGCCCTGTAGTTCGAGACATCTGATGAATTACCCTTTTTTTGAATCGGTACCTATGACACATGCAGCTTTCAATGCACTGGGGAACAGAGTTGGACTGGGTCAAGCATAGAGTGACCCAGTGACCCGGTGACCCAGTCAGTTTACTGACCCAGTGACCCGGTGACCCAGTCAGTTTACTGACCCAGTGACCCGGTGACCCAGTTGACCCGGTGACCCAGCGTGACCCGGTGACCCAGTTTGACCCAGTTTGACCCGGTGACCCAGCTTGACCCGGTGACCCAGCTTGACCCGGTGACCCAGCTTGACCCAGTGACCCATCTTGACCCAGCTTTACTTAGTGACCCATCTTGACCCTGTGACCCAGTAATTAAATTCTTGTTAGGTATCATCCAAAACAATTTCAAGTAACTTTTAATTTTAAAAAAAACTTCCTCAATAATATTCGCCAACAAGCACGTAGCCCAATTTCATTCAAGAGAACTAATACCTAAACAAATCAAATGCATTTGTTTATAGTTTGTAGTCAAGTAGTCAATGAAAGTATTTAGAGAAAGGATTTATTTGGATTAAGCTAACTAGTAGAAGAAAATTAAATGTGAATGAACACCTGTAAGCAAACTGGCAAGCCCTGAAACAAAGAAATGAAGGAGGGAACTGTTTAAAAATAACATTATTCTAATACAATTCGGGACATGGAAAGTTTTTTACGGCAGTATTAAAGCAAACATCACAGAAATGGCAGTTGTCAAGCAATCGAGTATTATTTTCAACATAAACCAGCATCTCATTTATTTCATAATCTGTACACTTGAACCGAGGGCACTGACTTAACTGCGTTATTCGATCAAACTAGGTTACTGGGTCGAATTGGGTCCCCGGGTGAAATTGGGTCGCTGGGTCAAACTGGGTCAAGTTGGGTCACTGGGTCAAACTGGGTCACTGGGTCTAACTGGGTCACTGGGTATAACTGAAAAGAGTATGACGTGACCCAGAGACCCAGTGACCCAGTTTAATTTAGTGACCCAGGTGACCCAGTTGACCCAGTGACCCAGTCCAACTCTGCTGGGGAAGACACCTTTTGTAATACAGGCATTAACAATGCTTGATAAAGACGGCGCAATAAACATGGCGCATACTTTTAATAAGTTGTTGGGGATCTCATCCAAACCCGGAGAGCAGTTGGATTTTAGCGTATGTAGCAGGGTATTAGATTGGTCGACTTTGCGAATAGTGTCAAAGGATTAGATTAAGTTTAACGTTGAAAGCTCAACAGCCATTATGCATTTTCTATAAGAATTAAGTTGTTAATTTGAAGTATAGATAAGCTGGTGTTAGGTAAGGGAGGAGTTTTGGTTGCTTTTCGTTATCCCAATACAAGATCACAAAAAATAGAAGTTTATTTCGTCTATTCTAATTCGGAATCCACAAGAAGCATCGTAACAGGGTGTTTTTTCACGACAAGTACCTTACAAATTCATTAGTAACTTGACCAAAAGACGTGGTTTTGGCAAGCATTACACCCAAAACAGTGTTCTTGGGAACTTCACAAGTTTGGGGTTGGTGTTTTCATGACCTTACAATTTATATGAAAATGAAATATACTTTCGCTTGCCAGTTATTAAGTAAGGGGTAAGGCGGACTGATCTTTATGGCCTAAACGTCACAAATTGTAGATAACAATGCCTCAGCAAACGCGTTTATTTCGAAGTGCACGCTCACTAGTCCAGTATGCGGAGCAGTCAAAAGAGGTGATTCTTGCAAAAGGTGGTGGAAACGATTTTATCGGAGGTAAATACACAAGCGCTTGGTTTTTAGTCGGATAATTTTATTTTCACACGAAAGTTTTGTTGCAACGGAAAAAACTAGAGATCAAAAGTGTGCTTTTATGCTTTTGATCGAGAGCTTTTCCAGGAGTTGTGATTTAAAAATAAAATTATCCTGATTTAAAACCAAGATTTATTTCACAACCACTATATATTTTACGCCTTCCTACACGCATTTTTATCGCTGATAAAAAGTTACCTAGCTTTTAATCGCTTAAAAAATCATGTGATTGGTTAGAATTTGAAACAATCACCAAGCTGATTGGTCATAAATAAATAAATGGTCCATTTGGGTCCAAAACATGTATTTGAAGAGTACACACCAATTTTTTCCCGACTCAACTTTTGGCAGTCAAAAAACTGTTCGAACTTTTTTCAGTGTTTCGCTTAAAACTCGAAAACGGTCCACATTTTATGAATAAAAATTCTTTAGTAAATTAAAGAAAATAATATTCTGCATCAATTAAAATATCAACAAAGTCGGTCCAATAGAAACATTTTTACAACATTTTAACAGTAGGTAGGCGCAATAGCCTAAGGATTAAAATCTATATCATGGCAAAGGACTTTCACCCTGGAGGTGATTGCCACGGGTAGTGGTAATTTTTATTGTAATTTTAACACAGAAATAGATAGAAACATTAATTCTAAGCAAAAAGTGTTCCATACATTTATTTCGGAAAGTTAATGCTTCTCCAGTTATTCGCGACCAAAAGTATGAGTCTTTCATAGAAAAGATCAATGATTTTAATTGGTTATTCGCGAAAAACTCGAAGAAAAGTATTCATTTTATTTAAAAAAAACTGGGGAGAACAAAATCGTAGCATTTAAAAAAACAAGGAAAATGGTTTTTTAATGCTTGCCGTATGACTAATACGAACCGAGTTGTTAAAAGTTAGCTTTTGTTCGTCAAACGCTAAATTAGAGGGTTTGACAGTGAAATAACGGCAAAACGATGGATTTTTCGAGAAAAACTTGTAGAATATTCTTTAGAGTATTTAAAAAACAAGCTAGATCCGTATGTTTTTCAGCGAAAAAATCAGCGCAAGTAACCCCCTAATTACCACTCTAATTAAAATTAGTCCTTCCCCATTTCCAGTGTTCGCTAATTACGTATTATTAGTACATTCTAGAAGTGTGACCAGTTTACAAGACTTAATTTTGAAATAATTCAAGCTAAAAGTGAAAAACGAATTTCCCGTACTACAAAAATTATGTGAGATATAGACGTGTATTTATATGGGAGCACTACCTTGTTTTAGCCCTTTAAGCTCACAACATTTTAAAACTAGGGATTTTAAAGGGATTTAATGTAAATGGGGCTGATTTTTAAGGGTTGAAATCTTCTGAAATAATGTTCCAAAGCCTCTAACAATCAGTACTCAACTCATCTGAACAAAATTTTACCCACATTAACAGGGTTGGCAAAAATCTGGGTTTTTGTATTCTTTGGGTGGGGTTTTGGGTATTTGTGTTGGGTTTTTCTTGGCTATTTGGGTAATTTTTGGGTATTTGTCGAATTTCCGGAACTCTAACCTCAAATTATAGAAAAATAACATTAATTTTGAACTTAGACTGCCCGATAAATTAGAAAAGCTTGTAAAAATAATAAAAATGAGCCACTTTAAAAAAGAGAAAAAGTTGTTTTAGGTTTTTAATTATTATTTTTATTTTATTTTGTTCCTAGTGAATATGCCGTTTCGTATTTTATATTTTAATGTAAATTTTTTTTGAAACTAGGAATAAGAATATAAAGACTGATCTATCAGTACCTGTCTGTTTCCAAGTAAACTACATTATATTTTGTTATTAAATACTATATAAAAAGTATCTCGATTTTGTCTCATTTTGTGTCTCAAATTCTTTGGGCTTTTGTATTGGTTTTTGTGTTGGGTTTTGTATAGGTCGTTGGGTTTTTTAAATGGGTTTTTCGTTTTGCCAACCCTGCACATTAAGCTTTAATATGTAGTTTTATGGGTTTTGAAGAGGAGTAGTTTCCACTCCTAAAAAAATGAAGAGCGTCCATCGGCATAATATATATTTTGAAGTGGAGGGTAAGTTGAACTTTCTAGGGGTGAACTATCCAGATTGGGCTGGAATACGGTGAAATGCTGTCTTGTATTATACCTTGATCGAGTATTTTTTGAATTTGAGATTTTACTTCTGTTTTGTGCACTTCGAGGTATCGGTAACCTTTGCTAAACATATGAGTCACTTACATTTATTTTATGTCTGATTTAATTTGAAAAGGTCAAAGGAATTTTGTCACAGTAAAATATGTCTCTGATGCTCATATAATTTCGAATGGCTTCGTTTTCTTCACGGTTGCAATGATTTAAACGGAGGTTTTTTAGGTTTTATATTTGTAAATTGTCAGTAGGTTGATTTAATTCAGTATCGACTTACATTTTTTCTACAAAATTGAGTTCGTTAATATTGAAAATTTCGATGTCTATAGGCTGGTTAATTGAGAATCCGAACTCAACTCAACTGAATCGTACGAAGCTCTGGATAGGACACATAGGAAATTATTTTGTAAATTACAGTTGTAACTGGGAATTATAGTTTATAATTTACAGTTGTAATTGGGAATTACACTAATTTACAGTTGTAACTGGGAATTATGCTAATTTACAGTTGTAACTGGGAATTAGTTTATAATTTACAGTTGTAATTGGGAATTACACTAATTTACAGTTGTAACTGGGAATTATACTCATTTACAGTTGTAACTGGGAATTATCCTTGACAGTTACAACGGTAAATTAGTTTAATTCCCAGTTACAACTGTAAATTAATGTAATTCCCAATTACAACTGTAAATTATAAACTAATTCCCAGTTACAACTGTAAATTAGTATAGTTCCCAGTTACAACTGTAATTTACAAAATAATTTCCTATGTGTCCTATCCAGAGCTTCATAGAATACAATAGAAAAAGCACGTATAATTATAATCTATTCTTATTTAAGAAATTTGCTGATCTTGTCTGAACCATAACTGACGTATTTTAACTCAAATCTCCTCCGAGCTCTCCTCGCTTTATGACCGTTTCATTCCAATTCTGAATATACACACGTAAATTAGTGTGCATTCTCTTATTCTATGTGCATCTGAAATAAAATTGAGTTTCTAACCGCGATTGTTACTTTACATTTCTAATTCCCTTTTTGCTTCTTTACGGTGAAATAAAGGTTACGAATAAATGAAATAATTAATTTCCTTGCAATGCTTAAACCCTACATTCGCTCATACACAATTATCCACATTTAGCCTGTGCATTCTTACCAATTTCTGTACAGGGAAACCCCGTTAAAAGTTATGAGTGAATTTGGTCAGCTAAATATTTAACCTTTTTATTATTTTTTAATGAAAAACATTGAGTTTTGAAGGATTTTGTGGCCGAGGAAACTAGATAAAGCAAATGCAATAACGAGCTCTCAAAATTGCAAGATGTAATGGATCCAGGCAACTCCCGTAGTAACGACTAAATTTCCAATTATTGCAGTAATGAAGTATGTTAACAGTTAATAAGCTTCGTTAACAATTATTACAAGCATATCGAACGCCGAATGGGATTTTGCACGTGGAAATGCAACCAATCAATCAATTAATGTTAGCGCACCGAGGTGAAGTACACAGAATTTTACCGCAAGCAATTCGGTACTAAAATGTGCAATGTAAGGCCAACGGATGTAGTAACACACATCGGTTGGCTTTTCTCCAATCATTTTCTGTGGAGGTTTAATTTGGCTACCACAATCGAAAAAACGCAATCAGCACAAAGTGGGAAGAATTATACGTGTAACGAGTTGTAATTAAAAAATAAAATACGGACGCGCACTTAGCTTCCTCCAACAAAAGTAGATCATTTCCATTTGTTCTGGACAGCGAAAAGGAGTTCATTTGGATCGTTGAGCTGATGCAGTCAATAAATGGACATTTTTAATTTTTCTTGTGTCTAGATTGTTCCATCGGATTTATAGGAATCTTTGTTTTACTACTAGAGAATAACCTCGAGGTGCGAGTGACGTTTCATACGCTAAATTCACTGCAAAATTTTTGAGTTTGTCATACTGCAGAGAGAAACGTGGACGAAGTTCAACAATTTCAACTAAACTACTTTTTGTCCAATTTCCATAATATTCATGCATTATTAAGGCCAATGTAATCAAAAAGTTTATTCGTAAATGTAATCTGGTAGTTATCAGTTTGAAACTTTTTGCGCCATTTAATTTATGCGCGCTACGCGTATGAAAAGTATGAGGGAGATTACCATGTTTACTTAAAAAACCCTTTTTATAGAATCGTAACGTATCTACCTAACAGTTAACCACTTCCGTAAACATATTTCCCCCCCTTTTGGTAAATAATAAAGTCGAGTTGGCGATGACGTAGATGTCAATTGCAGTTGTAGCCGAAGAAAAGGATTTAATTTAATTTCCATTATCCTATACACACAGTTTTCCCTAACAAAAGATTCTGAGCGTTTAAGGTTGGGACCGGAAAAAATAAAATTACAGCTACTCGTAATTGAAACCATCCTTAACGTGCCAATAACAAGCATTGTTATTGCGTGAATTTGCTAATTCTAACGTGAAATGGTTACATAATCCCTGAAAAGGTTTCTTATTTGTAAAAGTGATCAAAACTTTTTCAATTAGATTTAAATTCATTAATTGAAATGAAAAAGAACAACAGATTTCCGTTCAGTCCCCAAAGTTTCATTCTTTGGTGGGTAACAGGATGCCTTTAAGAGATTATTGGAAAAGTTTGTGTTTTATCCTGACTTCTGCATCGTTTCATTCAAATTTGAAAAATAAACAACAATAATGAAAATAGTTTTGTTACAGATGATCAAAATGATGGTTACTGTGGTGTTCGTTTTCACATTATGTTGGCTTCCATTTAACATACTTTGGGTAAGTATAGTGACCGTAGTTAGTGATATTTTAGCGTGAAAATTACTACAAAGCAAATGATAATATAATATTATTGATGCTAATACAATAGAAATGCTTACAATCGTCACAGTAACACATAGTTAGGTTACAAAACCACCAAAATTGTGCTGAAGAAACTCCCCTATAATATAGAACGCCTTAGAATGACAGTGTTTTGTAGGTACTTTATATCCTAGCATCTTGCTTAGGAGAAAATTTGATTAGAACCTGTTACAGGAGTCAATCTTACTCTGCCTCTTCATCGCTAAAAAACCGCCTTTATGCTTTAATAATAATATAATAATGACTTTATTTGGACACACTATGACAAATATATAAACAATACTAATATTATGCATACAACTTGGCGTCCAAAAGGCGAAATTCGCTAATAGGCATGCAGCTCTGTACTCTTGCACTTAACCCGTTTAATAGCAAACTAAATCTAAATTAACAAGAAAAAAAATACACAAATAAAATTTAGAAACAGAGTAACTTGAGTAGATTAGTAACTAAGGTGTTAAAAATCGTGGTAAACTTTTTGTTTGAATTTAGATGGTGTTAGTTGTTTAACGTTCGACGAAAGTGAGTTATAGATCTATGGCTATATTGTATGAAAATGATTTTTTAAATAGTTCTAAGTTATGGTTAGGAATGCTAATCAAATGTTTCCGACGAACACTAATATTATGGACATCTATTCGAAATGTAATTTTATTATACAAATAAGGTGGTGATTTGAACAATATAATATTGTGAAATGCAGTGGCAGAGTGGAGAAGTAAAAAAAAACTTATGAATTATGTTACATACAGGATGTCCCGACTACTATTGCCGATATTCAGATCGAATAATTACGTTAACAATCGTATTTTTACACTACAAGGTGACTCGGCATTGTTTCAACCTAGAGAAACGACACCCCCCATGTAGTTTATACAAAAATATACAGACTACTTATCATTGTTTAAAAGTTACTGATATAAAGACATTCTTGCAAAGTGATTATTTTTATTTATATATATTTATTTTTAAAGCGTAAAGTACTGGTAGCTTAAATTTTGAAACCAAATGTCTGAAATTGTAGTAAGTTTACGCCGTAAGCAGTAATTTGAGCCCTTAGTTATGAACCTAGTGTTAATATCCTTACTAGTCCGGGTGAGAAATTCAGTAAAGCGCATTGTAAGGTTTCTAACGGCAAATCGTGAAACAAACAATTTTAATGTGCTTTTAGGATAATTGGACACTGATAAATCCGATTTTCAAATCAAGATGGCGGTCAAAATGGCGACTAAAACTCACTTTAACATTTTTAACAAGAAGGTTGTCATGATTTCTATGTAACACATACTTTTTTCCACTTACTACTATTTTATGAAAAATTTTGAAGCCTACAACAATTGAAATGGCGGCTGAAATGGCGCTCCAAATACCGAGTTTTGTAGTAGCCTTGATTTGGTTTACTTGAAGTGAGCAAAATTATTATAATTTGCTTGAAAAGTGCCTGCTTAAGTGAAAAATAAATACAAAAACTTTATTTAAACTTTTTCAAAAATGGGGGGCAAGATGGAGAGGACAGTATGCGCTTAGTTTGACTCTTCGTATGCGATATATAGTATTGAAATAATTATTATTCGTTTAAAATCATATTATTTATTACCGTATACAAGTTCTGCATAAAAAAATAAATCGAAAACAAAACAAAATTTTAAAAAAACTAGAAATGTGCAAAAACATGAAGACGATTGATTTTAATTTTGCTGATGTAATTTAATAATTTTTATAGCACGATGGGTGATATACCGACGACTGTTTATCAAACCTCAACATTGATACTCTTTGGATGACTTGAGCGTTTTTGTTCCGGAATAGATTTCTTCGACTTTCAGTTGCACTTAAAATAGTATTACAATCAATTAATTGCAAACTGGACATTTTTCCCAAGCGTTTGATGAGCACATAGGTTCCATTTTCAAAAGAACTTCAAAGGGTACCACCTTTATTATTTATTATTTATATTAGCTTCCTAGCATGAGCTAATTTTTTTGCTGAAACTACTTTAGAAATAACTACATTCATCTCTAAAAAGGGTGAAGAAAATGTGATTTTCTTCTCTAGTGAGGAAAATAAAAAACAATTGCTGCGTTAATCTTAATAATGACATTTAAAATTGAAACTTCATTATTGCATACGATAATTTTTAAATTTTGATTGTAGTTTCAGAAAAAATTATATGTAAAACTTGAGAAGAAAGTGTTTTTCAACTCTCTTTGAACTCCAGTTGAAAAACTCCACTTTCTTCTCTAGTTGTACAAATAACTATTTCCGTCTGTATATACGTGCGTGCGAGGTTACGGATTAACGGATTTTCTTCAAACTTTGGATGTGAATATTGGGCATACAGAAACGAAAAATAACGGGCCGGGTTTTTGAGAAAAATTTTGGAGCGCCGCAACGGCATCGACTTTTTTTTTCAAATAGCAACCTAAAATTTTTATTAAAGTATTTTAAAGACCTTATTTTTCTGTGTATACCTACAAAAATTGTGCCGGATTTTATTATAAGAAAACCTCGAAAAAAACAGAAACAAAATGTCAAAGTTAAAAAACTAAAAAAATTTATTCGCAAAAACGGTTACTATGATTTCGTTAAAATTTTGCAAATGTACATTAGGCATAAAGGATGTAAAACTGTCAAAACTTTTTTTAATATCTTTCTATATCCGTACCCTCTACCTACCTAAAGATGTGCTGTTGTGATGGTACACTTACATGCGTAAATGCTTTATATCTGCGGGTAACCGGTTATACAATGACTGCGACTGGAATGTTATGCTATTCTATGATTTGGCTAACCTACAAAACGACAATCGAAGATTATCTTTTAACCGGGTATCATAAGAATGCCCTTCTGATTGCGGTTTCGCCAAAGCAATATGTTTTTTAATGTAACACAATGCCTCCAGAATGTAGAGGCATGGAAACGTCAGGATTTTAAGTTCAGTAAATGATTTACGGCAATCATCCCTGAACTGTAAATTGGCTATGATTCGAACGGCCTTCCGTTGGAGTCGAAATATATCTTTCCAAGGTGCAGTATGTCCCCAAGTCAATATTGCATATGATAAATTGCTTTGAATTAGTGCATAGTAAGTCGAACACACAACACATTACTTTAACCGAAGTATTATTCCTTAATCGCTTAAGTAAATGTATAGATTTATTGATTTTCTTTGAAACCTCGTCACAGCGAAGATGGAAATTTAATTTTGTATCAAGAAAACATCCAAGAAAGGATGCACCTGAGAGTCCACAAATGGCGGTATTTGCTTTAAGTGTTACCGGCAGAATATTAGTTTTGCTTTCGTTCAATTTTAATCTATTAGAGAGACACCATTTAGTCACATGTTTAATATTGTTCTGTACTTCACGAATAGCAATATTTATATCTCGATCAACTGCAACCAGTGTAGCATCATCGGCGTAAAGAATGCAGTTGATTTTAGAAGATAATGCCAATGGAAGGTCATTAATATAGATTTAGAACAAGACAGGGCCTAGGATAGATCCTTGAGGGACGCCATGTTGCATGGGTAGCTTGTCAGATAAAGTACTGTTAAATATTACGTGCTGATGTCTTCCCTTCAAAAATGACGAGATTAGCCCTACACTTCGATCTTCAAAATTATAAGCTTTTTTTAACTTACGTGATAAAATTTGGTGCGATACACAATCAAATGCCTTTGAAAGATCAACAAAACCCGCAACTCTAACTCAAACTAAGTCGCTCGAAACATTCCAAAGCGCCGTTCACAAAACTAATAATTGCATCTGCAGTACATCTGCATTTACGGAAACCATACTGCTGGTCGAAGAAAAGATTATTTGTTTCAAAGAAATCAACAATTTGTTTGAGCAGAATTTTCTCAATAACCTTGCTAAACACAGGCAGCTTAGAAATAGGTCGGTAGCTTCCAAAGTCATTTGCAGCATTCCCTTTTTTGAATAAAGGTACCACCAAAGCTAACTTAAGACAATCAGGAAATACTCCACTTCGAATGATAATGTTGATTAGCATAGTCATCGGCCTTACCAGCAAACTGATATTACGTTTGAGCATGGTAACACTAAACCCATAAATGTCTTTAGAGTTACCATTCCTTAAATTTAATATTGCTTCGCGAACTTCAACTTGAGAGACGGTATGAAAGTCGAAAGTAGAGGAACTAACCAGATTTGATTTGCAATATGTAATATGGTCGATACCAGCCGAGAGAAGATTGGATACAAGTCCGGAAGTTACGTTCGAAAAATATACATTAAACTGGTTGGCAGATAAATTGCATATGCAGGTTCGATATTCAAATTTTGATGCGAATTTATTATCGACCACATTGCTTTAGTGGAATTACTTGCATTTATAATAAAATTATCATTGGCTACAACTTTTGCTAATTTAATTTCTTTAAGGTAAGTAGAACGCAGAGATCTCTTAGCTTCAAACAAATTGCGTGTACCGTATTTGGAATACAACTCGCATATCAGTTGAAGAGTATCTCTCAATTTACGTAATTTATTTGAGAACGACTTAACATCACAAGAAGTATTACTTTTTCTCATTTTCTTTTCAGGAAAGCAAACCAGATGCGCATTCAATATAATTTCCAAAAAATTAGAAAAAGAGCGGTTACAGTCCTTTTGGGTACCATCACCGATAACACCACCCCAATCACAATCTGACAACATATTAAAAAATAAGTTCATTCCGGTATTTGTTAAAGGACGATGCACCACTGTTACAGAAGAACTATTCGTGGGGACCTTTACGTTTTTTATTATAATATTTTGTGCTAAGTGATCGGATAAACCAATATCAAGTGTATTGACAAAATAACTGTCCATTGAAAAATTTATAAAAATATTATCTAAACAGTTTTTTCCACGTGTAGCGGAGAAAACGGTTTGAATAAACTTATTGGATTCTAAAAATGCACATAGGATACGCGATTTTTTATCACAGCCAAAACGCACATTAATCCCTCAATAAAATAATGTTGAAGTTGATTAATTTGTCTAGAACTAATTCAAGGTTGTTAAGAAAAACGTCAAAATCACCAAGAGGTGGTCGATAAATGCACACAACTACAGTCTTATGATTAATTTGAACACAACAAATTTCACAGTGAAATTCAATGCATAAATCATTAACATATTTTAATGGTTTAGCAGATGATTCAGATTTGCACATAATAAGAACACCACCATGGATACCGGTAGTTCTACAATAAAACGATTTAACAGACCAACCCCCAAATTTCAGACAATCTAATTGATCTGGTTGAGTGAACCAATGCTCACTTGTCAATGTCAATATTTTTATCCCAAAGGAATGTTTCCAATGCGTTTAACTTATTAGCTAATGATTGAATATTAACATTGTAAAATTGATACACGTTCATCTACGTTAGAATTGTTCGCTACACTAGTCCTTAGGTAATCAATGGCGCCATCGGTCTTCGGAAAAAAAACGATTGACGCACACACCACCAGGCCATATATCAGGGGTCATAATTTTGTCTAAACTTGACATATCAACGGTTACTTTAAAAGACGAGTAAAACCGAGGATATTTGGAGCTTTTCACAGATAACATCTGGAAACATAGGCTGCAGATACTTTTGTAGAGCCTCTTCTGAAGTAGATGGATCCAATTTAAAGACATGTACATAAGCCTTTGAGACAGCTGCTTTAATGGTGCAGGATTCGTCCTGAATAATTTTCCCTAGAACTGGGACATTGTTTTTTCTTTTTTTCTTTTGAACAGTTGTCCAATCATTTGAGGGAGCGCTGGCGTTTGCCGCTTCTTCATGAGTAACTCGTAGAGGAGTTGTGACGCTGATGTCTTGAGGATCAGATGTCACAGTTTTTTCATTCGGAGGTGGCTTGCCTGTAACTCCCTTCTTAACTAGGGGCAGTTCGACATTACCAAGATTTTTTGAAGACTCATTCCCACGTTGATTAGTGTTATGTTGAGCATTCGCATTATTCGAGGCATTACTCCTTTGACGGGAATTTTCGTTCGCAGTTATAGATACAGGCATAGAATTCCTATCATTGACCTTCCCGTTATGACACTGGAGCTCGTTTAATAGTAACATTTGGTTTTGAAGCGATTTAATTGTTATATCCTGATTGAAAATCAGTTTGTCTTTTTCAGAGATTAAGTCTTTCAAAAATTTAATTTCAAGTTCATATAATCGAGTGTCAACATACCCGTTATTATCATCAGATGGAGTGGCATTGGCAAAAAAAAATGGTAAAAAAACGTGCGAAGAAAAACGGTGAAGAGTTGAGCTCGGAACCTGTTGTGTCAAGAATTTGGCACATTTTCGAAATTAGTTAAAACTTGACAGACGTTTGTCGCATCTGTAGCCAGCAGATTAACGTTGTCGCCGTGCCAGAAGGTCCTTTCGATAATTTGCTATTAAAATATCATCAAGTCATAAAAATACCTGTATTTTGAGAACCATCTTGATTTATTTTTTTCGGAAATTATTATTATTAACAATGGTGGATAGAAAAACTCATTTTAACCAATTTGTACCACCCCCATATTAAAAAATGTAATTTTTTTCTTTGTAATTAAAGAAATTAGTTAACCCAAGTTTCTACCGCCATTTTGGCCGTCATCTTAATTTTTTTTGGCTACACATTTTTTTATAAAATAGCAAACGTCCCTGATAGTGTCTACCAGGGACGCATCCTCACGACAGTTGACTGAATCCTGGAAAAGGCGGCGACGCCAGGCATATGTCAAAGTTTCAGGTTTCAAGTTTCATTCAAATAGTAAAACGTATGTACTAAATAAAA
Organism: Photinus pyralis; assembly: GCF_008802855.1. Classification (NCBI taxonomy): domain Eukaryota; kingdom Metazoa; phylum Arthropoda; class Insecta; order Coleoptera; family Lampyridae; genus Photinus; species Photinus pyralis. The sequence goes on along the minus strand of NW_022170510.1, from coordinate 13,227,061 downwards.
ATCGTGATAATATTTTTGTTTACAACAAGAAAAGGAACTTATAGTGAGTTTTATTCCCCATTTTGGCCGCCATCTTGATTTGGGGCTTTAGCAGCCGGATAGGTAAATTTTATTGACTGATACTTTGAATTTAGTTAAGCAACAAATCCTGAGAGGAAAAAATTTTGGTATCAGTGATAGGAAAGATCATCTACGTAACGAAATCAAACTTAAAAATTAAAAAGGTTACCTAGCTATAAACGGAGATAAGCTCCTTGTTACGTCTTGTTCAAACGATTTGTCGTACTCAACTGCCTACGTCAATTTAGTAAAATCGTTCAGCATCCTATATCCAAATCGAGTGATGAGTTGGAAAGATACTCACAAGTTGAACAATATAACATAAGTGCATGTAAAAGAAACAACTAAATCTCAATTTTTAATCGACCATATCATTTCAGGTAACTGCGGAAAGCATTGGAGACGAAATTAAGCCCTACTTATGGTTCGCCGCCCACTGGTTGGCGATGTCGCACGCTTGTTATAATCCAATTATCTACTGCTACATGAACTCCAGATTTCGTACGGGCTTCCTGCAAACATTAAGCACGATTCCATGCTGTAGAAAGTGCATACCTTCGCTAACTATGCGACGTCCAAGATCTTCCACAGGATTTCCGTTGACAAGTAAGTCCAAGTACGTAGCTTTTTTTTTCATTGTTCGTACGTTTTGGAGAGAATACGTGTTTAAAGAGGCTCACTCGAGCCTTGCAGCTTTTTTAAATTAACAACGCGATTTGTTGTTCTAGCATCTAGCTTCAATAGAAATGTTAGTACAGGTACACATTTACGTTTGCTGAAAATAAACGCTTTTTCTGTACGGCTTTATGCAAACATAAGGTACAGACTATACGTGAACAATTTCAATAAGGGCACGAAATGAATTTAGCGCATATCACGATGTGCAGTATATTCTATTCATATTGCGAATATGTTGTTTGAGGAAAGATTATGTTGGCTACTTGTCGATTTGTGCCATTCTCCAACGGAAAACGACAATTTGACAATTTAAAAAGACGGAATTACATTTGCGAGAGCTTCACAAATAGCCGAGTGTTATACATTTACGAAATAAAACAAGCTACTTACTTATTCTCCTAATCCAGTAATCCGAAAGAGTGGACATTTATTAATCAATTTGGGAAGAAATGAGAAAGAACCAGTGTAATGGACGACTTTCTGTCTAATCTCCGTTCCGTTTATGTGTAATGTGCCATGCAAAAAAAATCTTTATGTTATTTAGCTGAGAATATGAGAGATTTCATTATAACTTGAAGTCGAAGTCCTCTTACTTAATTAGGTAGAGACAACTCATTTTTCGTTAAACTGCAAATTCGTGTTTATTTATTAAAAAACCTACTATATCAGCGATTTCTTCATAATGTACGGGTGTTTCAGAGAGTACTGAATTCTAGTTTGCGTAGAAATATTTCACTTTTTGAAGTATTAAAGAGAGTACGCGTGGATTAGTTTAGTGCTACACTACCCACTACGATACTGATCCTATTTTTGCAAGCATTTTCTAAATACAGTACTTATCTTTTACCTGTCTAAAAGAGAACTTAAGAATCATTTCTTCGCCAGGTTTCCCAATATGCATCTTATAATTAAGGATACACTGTGTATACTGCTTGACTGATAATTTCTCAGGAAAAGAGACTAATTAACTCTTTTTAACTCTTTTGATGTGCGCCCTAGCGAAGCTCTTGAGAATCTTGTGTCTAAACTCGTTCGTTTTACCGTCTATAATTTGGCTATTAATGTAACTTTAAATTTAACAGAATTAATAGTAATTAAAATTTGTATTTTAATGTGCGAAGTTGGTCTGCAAAGTTTTATTGTGATAAACTTCTTGAGGTGCCGCAAAAGCCTCGAACATAATTTGTTGTCTTTAAATTTTCAAATTTTCTAGAAATTAATTTTTTTATTTTTTTGATGGTTGTTTATGTTTATTTCAATTTTATTAAAAAACTGTGCCTAAAATAATGCAATTAAAATTTGTTGTCTATGATCATTTTATAGGCCCGCTTATTAGGTGTTAAAACATGCCAAAATAAAGGTTTCTTTTTCAATTGTCGTAGTAAGATAGGGGTGGATATGATATTGTAATGATTTTTTCTTTGCGTACACGTTATTTAGGGTAATTAAAATGTCTCCTTTATTATTATAAATATTTTATGTCTTACTAACCTATCATAGCACATTTTAATCCCGAAATACCGGGATCCCGCAGCATTTTTGCGAGATTAATCCCGCACATAAATGGAGCGGGATCCTGCGGGATTTGCGGGACTGAGGAATTTGTCGACCAAGGGGACGACTCTGTTTACTTTGTTAATGAAACTGATAACGGCGAATTATTTTTTAAATAATTGTTAAACTTTTTTCGTTAAAAATGTACTATGATTTTTGAGGCACTTTAGAAGACTTTTTGTGCTTTACAGGTAAGGTTTTTTTGAGTTCTAAGTTAGGCCGAAGGTACTTTTTTGTTAAATATTGTGATAATTAGCGATTTATTTTAATACAGAAGTTAACCGCACAGAATTGCTTATTTGCCAATTTATTTAAAGTTTTGCGAGATTCCGCAAATACCGGGATCCCGCGGGATTAACATCTAACAATCCCGCAAATACCGGGATTGAGATTTTGCTGCGGGATTGCATTCCCTACTAGAAACCAATTTCGAAAGAAAATTCAAAGGGCTGTAACTTTTGAACTAGTAGCTCAATCTTGGAACTGTTTGAAATTATGGATTCTACAGGCCACATTCTATAAGAAAATTTTTTTTCCGAGTCGATCTGAGACAATTTTTTTTTCGGGCCTCAAAAAAAGGCAGTGTATAACCTTCCTTTTTTACCAAAAATCGACTACACCAAAATTTCTCGGGAAAACACTTTTCTTATTAATTTTGGTGCGTAGAATCCAAAACAATTCGTACTTTTTCGATCAGACTTCTCAATCAAAAGTTATAGACTAGAAACCAATTTCGAAAGAAAATTCAAAGGGCTGTAACATTTGAACTAGTAGCCCAATCTTGGAACTGTTTGAAATTATGGATTCTACAGGCCACATATTTATAGGCTTTTTCTAGACACTACAACAAATTTTCAGGCGGCATCCTTTAAACAAAAAAACTATGATTTTGCTGGCTAAAGAAGAAGCTAGCTGACCACATTTGCGATTTGCTTCTAAGACGAAAAATTCAAATCACAAAATTATAGGCTATTTATAGGCTTTTATTAGACACTACCACAAATTTTCAGGTGGCATCCTTTAAACAAAAAAAACTATCATCCAGATCAGTTTGATTTTGTCCCTCTCGGAGATGTAGTGGATAAATAAAAATTATTTATTTATTCCCTATTTATTGTCCCTCTCTTGTTCTGGGCCCTCAACGGGCTTTCGCCCAATTAATATATTTATTTAAACTCTAACTTATATTTCAAAAATCCGATACAACTGAATACCAAACAATCCTCGAGATCTTCACACATACATCATTTTTACAATACACCCTAAGGCAGGGGTGCTCACACTTGAACTGCTGACGATCTACCAGGGCGTCGATTCCCGAAGATGTGCTTTGTTCACATCGACTGACCTTGATGTGAACGTGAATGTCACTGCATATTAATTACAAGGCAAAAATTTTGCGCATGCGCATAGCGTATCGCACATGTGATCAGCTAGCTTCTTCTTTAGCCAGCAAAATCATAGTTTTTTTCTTTAAAGGATGCCGCCTGAAAATTTGTTCAAGTGTCCAAAAAGGGCCTATAATCAGTCTATAATTCTGATGTATTTCGTCCTTCATTTTTAGCGCATTTCCACAAAAATAAAAAAAAATGCGCTATTGTGGCCACTTTGTCCGTCCGTCCGTCCGTCCGTCCGTCCGTCCGTCCGTCCGCTAACTTTGCGACGCTACTAGTTTTTTATCTTAAGAGCTATTGTTCTACTTTTTTCGCTATTTGGTTCGTTATGGTGTCGAGTCTTGTACCAAGGAAGGATTTTTTTCTGTACCGCTTACAAAAAGTTATTGTAAAAAAAACAAAAAAACCGTTTTTTACATGTTCCATAATTTTACACTTTTGCCGTTATTAACGATCCTAGGGATCGTTTATAATTTTGCATTGCTATCTGTCGTCTGCCTGTTGGTCTGTCCGTCTGTTCCTTTGTCTGTCTGTCCATCTATCTGTCCGTGTGAACGATAACTTTTGTTTAGAAAAGTTCGATCGCTTTTACATCTCCGTTAGTTATGAACTGAATTGCATGAAATTCAATATGGGCATAGCTTTAGCCATATAATACGCAATGCAAAAAGTTGAATCGAATCGATTCAAAATTCACAGTGCCCTTTTCGCATCTCGACCATTTATAAACCGAATTGCAAACTTTTTACTTATAAAAGTATTTGAATGAAATTTGATACATAGGCACTTGGAATAAAGGAAAATCAAACGCCAGTTTCAAAATTTGGTTTTGCGCATGCGCAATGCCAACTTTTTTATTTATGGAAGAATTTAAATGAAATGTGATACATAGGCACTTGGAATAAAGGAAAATCTAGCGCCAGTTTCAAAATTTTATTTTGCGCATGCGCAGTGCCAAATTTTTTATCTATGGAATCATTTAAGTGAAATTTGATACTTAGGCGCTTGGAACAAAGGAAAATCTAACATTAGTTTTAAAATTTAGGTTTGCGCATGCGCAGTTCCAACTTTCTTATTTATTAGAAAAGCATTGAAATGAAATTCTTCTCATAAACTGAAATTGAAGTAGCACGTCAAAAATGGATTGCCCATGTGCAACGCTATCTTTCATATTTGTGACCGGATTTTTACGATTTTAATAGAAGTTGCATCTTACAATAATGGGAAATGAATGCAAGTGGAAATGCGCTTTATGTAAATCGTTTACGATTACTTTTTAACTTGTTCTAAAATGGCTCTGCTGGCTTGTGGGACCTCCAAAAGGTAACTATTCCGTGCTATTATAAATTAAAAATCAAAAGTTGCTTTTTTTCGTTCCACCCTAATGTACACACGTTGTTTGGACTCAAATATCCGATTTTATTCAATTTTAAGGGTGCGCATCAATACGTGTCGATTTTGTGCCTTTTCATAACAGATAAATGAAAAATGTATTAATCAGGCGGGTGTAAGTAGGCTTGCCACATTTTTCTTAGCTATAAACTGAATTCCAAAAAAATGAATATTCATTACAAATAAGAACTAAACAAATTAAATGAAATGACGGTACCGATATCTTAAAAAAAATCGAATTTGTACCGAGCAATTTTGAAATGCCCGTGAGATTCTTGTCAAAACAACCATGATGCTATTATAACCTGGAAAATTGCGTTTTTATTACCTACCCTCATTCAAGTTCTGAACATCAATTGAAAAAATTGTCAAAATATTTGGACAACAACGAATGATGACGTTCTGAGATGCGGGTGGATGCCAATATGTTAATGAGCTGCTGATTATTGAAATTGTTCACGGAGGCACAGAACTGTTAAAACCGAGTTGACATACTCATACGCTTTTGTAATTTTCCAGGTTACGAAGGGACGGAAAACACATTACTGCATCGCAACAACACCTCTACTTCGTATATTAGTATGAGACGTAAAACTACAAGATCCTCTTCGTATAATCACATACCAGTTAGATCAGTGTCGTTAATGCGAAACACAAACATAAGTCCACAAAATCATCATTTAGTCAAACGGACGAGACGTTCGTCAAATTACGTATTGGAAGATGAAATATAAATCGATCGACCGACGTTATAGTTTTATGTGTCACAAAACAAACAATTAATATAAACGCGATTAATGTTCAATGTACTTTTGTGTTTACAGTAATTATTGGTCGACTAGTTATTGACAGCCTTCTTGCTACATTTCCGGGGAAAAATCGTTACCGCTTCTACCATTATCACTTAAGTCACATGCATGGACGCATTTTACAACCCCTAACTGAACGTTTCCAACACAATGTTGCCTAAATACTTCCAATCGTGATCGACATCCGATAGCTTTCCTTTACGTTCCGTAACCGTAAAAGCGGCGTTCGATTGGGGTAGAGGCTCGAAATTGATCAATTTAAAGTTGCTTATGCTTGGAGTTTTTCTGCGCTCTCAGATTATTTATTTATCACTTATCTACCATTTCAGTTTTGTGACTAAACTACAACGTACGTGCCGACCTAATCCATTTATAAGTTTCGTGGATAGGTAAGTTCTAAGGATTTTATTTTTTACTTTTCCTATTGATATAATATCTACTTTTTTTTGTTGAGTGACAAGGCCAAGGGTTAAGCTTAGGCGGCATCCGAACTATGGTTATATGTTATACGTCTTTCGCTATAGAAACCGTTGCACGTCATTGATTTGTGTATCAATTTCAGACATATGCTGCAACACTGCAACATGTACAAAAAAAAAACAAGTGTGCGAAATCTATAGAAAACTTGTCTGAAATTGATTCATAAATCAATGACGTGCATCGGTTTTTATAGCGAAAGACGTATAGTATAAAATCAACCCAAAATGACAGAATGTAATTAGGTATGGTGTTAATTTACGAATGTCCGAATTCGTGATGTAGGTTTTTTGAGCTGTGGAATCGAATTACTTGAAACGGCTAAAAATCATAAACAACCCTTCAAGGCGACCACCACCGCAATCGCCTGCAAATTCGACAACCTTACATTAAAAATCCTCCCGGTACTTTGGTCTATAATTTATTTGATAAATCAAAAATATGGGACAATTATTTTTTGTATTTTCTTTGTAATTGAGGAAGGAAATTTATTGTTCTCTATCTAACCTGAGCAAAGTCATCGCATACTGAAAGTAAGGGGGGTCCGTTAACTTGCCCCCCCCCCCCACTGAGAGATTTCATAGTCATATTATTTTGAAATGAATGCGCTCGTTATGCGCTCATATGCGCCACCGATAATAACTCTTGCGCCATTATCGTTTTTTAGAAATCCGAAAAAACATTTGGGGGGGCCAAGTGAACGTAGCCCCCCCCCCCAGTACGTATTTTGTCCCTTGTAACTAGGTCACCTGATACATTTGGTTATGCGCTCAATTGCGCCACTTGAATTAAAGCTAGTGCCATTACGGTTAAGCCGTGACAAATTTTCAAAAAGTGGGGGCGGGGGGGCCAACTTAACGTTTTTAAAAGTTACTTTTTTTTAACATCTTTTCATACGAAATTGTACTCTCAGGTATGCGCTGAAATGCGCCGTAAAAAGATATCTTTGCGCCATTATTGGTTTTTGGTTATCCTTAAATATATTTGGGGGGGCCAAGTGAACGGAATCCCCCATAACGCATTTTGCTACCGGTATTTGTGCCACTTGATACATCTGGTTATGAGCTCAATTGCGCCACTTAATCCATAAAAACTTTTTAAAAAGTGGGGGGGGGCTAACTTAACGTTTTCAAAAGTTACGTTTTTTAACATGTTTTTTCTACTACATCGTACCTTTCATCATGCGCTAAAATGCGCCGTAAACAAAAATCTTGGCGCCATTATAGTGTTTCAGAAACACTATACAGGGTGTTTTTTTGGGAGCTTTAGTTAAACGATTCTGAGAAAGTAAAATTGGTAGGTTTTTAAAAATTTGTATTTAGGAGTTACTCCGAAGGCCGAATCGATGTAAAATATTTTCAAAATGGACGCACTTCCGGAAATATCTTTTGAAAACGCTAAGTTAGACCCTCCACTTTTTAAAATTTTTTTATGGCTTAACCGCAATGGCGCTAGCTTTAATTCAAGTGGCGCAATTGAGCGCATAGCCAAATGTATCAGCTGACCTAGTTACAAGGGACAAAATACGTACTGGGGGCTGGTGGGGGGGGCTACGTTCACTTCCCCCCCCCCATGTTTTTTCGGATTTCTAAAAGACGATAATGGCGCAAGAGTTATTATCGGTGGCGAATATGAGCGCATAACGAGCGCATTCATTTCAAAATAATACGACTATGAAATCTCTCAGTGGGGGGGGCCAAGTTAACGGACCCAAGTAAGGGTGTGATACCGATTTACTCTTTGATAAAGTTTTCAACACATGAAAACTCGTAGTGTCCACGGTTCATTTTAACTTCAATTTTGACATTGAAACAATAACTAACTCCGTGTGTAGTTGGTAAATAGTTACATTGTGGTCTGACACCTTGTATTACAACTATTTTGATTAGTTACGCATACTTGTTAGCATCCCATACTGAGAACTAACGCCGCGAATGTCAACAATTTGCATTTCCGATTACACTAAAGCACTCCAGCTTGCAATCACCTGTTCCAAATCCAAATTCCATCTACCAAATTTCCTATTGAATTTGATCTATATACAAGAAGGCTATCAACAGTGGTCGAATTGGGCGAATTCAAGTTATTGTTTGAAGCCCTCCTCAATTTCGATGAGCTTAAACTTTGTATAAAATGAAGCCGAAGATTCCTTTTATTGGACAATTAAGTGTAAATTACGGTTTAACTACGGTTTCCCGTTTGCCCATCTTACAGGCAAGCTATGCTGTAGAGCTTAAAGACGAGCTTTTATTACAATTTCAGTAATGTCCTTATTTATCTAATTATACAAAACAGTAAATTTGCTGAAACTTATTACCTAAAGACTGGTAAACAATAATAATCAGTTACTTGTTGTGGACCTTTCTTACTTAAAATGTCTAAACGTTTTGAAAATGTCAAATTAAGTAAATATTTCAATGCAAGGGAACAAAGTAAATTTAATTACTGTATATACCAAATCAATAAACGTATTTCAACAAAATTTCATTTCCTACTAACCTTTTTTCTGCAGGCAATTTTCCAATGTGTAATTAAGGTGCAGCATAAGCCAGCTGAGATCTACGATTCGTTCCATTGTGCTGCTCTGAAAAGCTGAGAACTGCACATGTAAGTACCTACCTTTTATCATTCAATTATAATGTGTCAATTCGTAAATCCAGATTCACACTTGATAATTAGTAGGAGGAGCTTGCATGCAAAACCGGCTATATCCAAATTAAGCAAAAAAAAATTTTTTTCTTCTATTTTAAACTTTCTATCGATTGGTGAAGTTATTTATATGCAAAAGCGGTTATTTCATGAGTATATTTCCGTTTAAATAGTAGCTTTTGAAGCAAACCCGGTCAAATCCACTGTTTTGCATCAAACTCGGCTATATCTAAAAATGGGTGGGATTGGAACACGTGGTCGTTTTTCACTCCGTGCGTTTTATTTTCTTTTAGCCGCCGACCGATGTTTTGGAAGAGTGGATAACGTTTTATGGAAAAACCCTTTTGAACTTCCAAAGAAAAATATGTTGTTAAACATCAATTGGAAACTTGTAATCGATTACAAGTTCTGGAAAAACATGGACCTTGATACAGAAGCAATGGTAAAAAACTGCCAGGTATGCGCACCATCCCAAAAAATCTCTCTCCATCAATTGGATGATCCACATCATAATTTTGAGCACGTCCATATTGATTATACTAGGTCGCTCTTGATTTCAAATAGAAGTGGGCTGATCATCAAAGTCTGCAACTATCATAGACCTGCTATTGGACACTTTTTTCGCTTGATGGGTTCCCTGAAATCATGGTATCACATAATTTTTCACAGTGACATCTTCAAAATCTTCTGCCTAAAGAATGGCATTTTGCAAAAGATTATGGCGCCAGGACATTCTGCAACCGCAACGGTTTGGCCGAACGCTATATACAAACCTTGAAATCAAAGTTGAACTGCATGATCTAGCCACGGGGGACTACTATAAATTAAAATTGAAACCTCATGATCCACTAATTTTGCTCCACTACAACGGATAATGACTTTTTTATGGGACGGTTTTGGTCGTTTTGAATAAATAATTATAATGTCCTAGGTGCTAATTTAAGCATCAATTAAAATGCTATTTCAATTTGCATCCCATGCTATGCAATTACAATCATCATGAAGTGATACGAGTAATTGGGGTGCTTGTTGTTGTTCTTTTATTCCACTTCGCTTTGTTCCGCTCTGAAATGTTCTAAATAAATACAAAAGATTTTAAAGTAAACGGAATGTCTGTTAATTAAAAACTGTTTAGTGATCACGGAATGCTGACATAACTTTTTAAATTAAAAAAATTACAAGAACTTCACTCGCTTGTTACGTGATGACTTATATATAAGCCTAAAACAAAATAAATTTCGGGATCTCGTTTACCATACAAAAAAAAACTAAACCGTTCTTGTATATCGCGATTACTGGCTTTCGTTCAAGACTAAAATGCACAGAAGCAGCAATCCAGTTTTCTGCAATTGAGTATTTAAAGCAACGGATAGCGATGTGTTTTAGGGACAGATCATTATTTAGTGCCGTTCGTAAAGCACTTACTGATTGGAAATAAGGAATGAAAAAAATTATTCTTCTATTAATTTCGTTGAAGATTCCACTTACTGATTCTCGTCCAAATAAAACGCTGCATTTTTAATTAAAAACCAATTAAATCGAATTTGCCACTAGTTCATCGTAAATTTTTTTAAAAGGTAAAATGTCAAACAGAAAACAAAGTCATTGTGTTGTATTATACAGGGTGATTTTTTTTTCATTTTAAGCATTCGGATCTCGGAAACCATAAGACATGCGGATTCGGTTAAATGTGGAAAGAGTTGTCGTTTTAAGAGCTTATTTAAGATATGCTTTTGTTTTTTGAAAAAAATCCACAGTTCACTAGATATGCGCGAAAAACAGATTTAGTGATTTTTCATTTAACTGTTTTAGAATCAGAAAAGAATGCACTTTTTAAAAATGTCACAGCCAACTGTGATTACCATTTAAAAAATGTACGTTTGCGTTATAACTCGAAAATTATAAAAGAAGAATAAATATTGATAAATGTCTCTTATTAAGCGGAAAAAAATATACAATTTTTGTTCTTTGTATATTTCTGTATTTCTAATACTAACGATTCTACAACAGTTAAATGAAAAATCACTCAATCTGTTTTTCGCTCATATCTAGTATGTCCGGAAAAGCCGAAACTTTGCAAAATCGTTTTTATTTTTTACTGAAGTTATTTAAAAAAATATTTCGAAATAAATGATACATTATTATGGCCACTTTTTTTGTTCTACAAGATTTTTGAGTTTGACGTTTCGTCTCCAGTCAACCATCATCAACTTTGTTTTTTCTAGTGGCCATAATAATGTGTTATTTATTTCGAAATATCTTTTAACTTCAGTAAAAAATAACGATTTTGCAAAATTTCGGTGTTTTCCGGATATCTCCGAAAGTAGTCGGAATTTTTTAAGTGTCAAAACTGCCTTTTGTTAAGCATCAAAATACGCAACGTTGCCAAATTTAAACTACCTATCTATCTCTTACAGTTCCCGAGATCCCCATGGTGGCCCTCGAATTTGAATCAGCATGTATAAGTTAGAAAAAAAAGTAGCGTCCAATGGGACGACATCCAGTCTTGCCAAATTTAGGCACCTGTTCTACCACTTAATCCCAAAATGAAAATAAAAAGACACTGTCTACTAATTAGGAAATGGCATACACGTAATTTAAAATGATCAAAGGCAAGAGCCTAAAGTTTTGGATGAATCCGGGAGCTAATTATAACACTTCGCACTATTCTATGAAAAACATCGCTTGTATAACTGCGAATTATAGTTAGGGGTAATAACTAAATTTCTATTTCATCATGAATTTCTGATGAGAACTGTAGTTTATTATAGAGGTACAAGGGAGTTTTGCTAGCAACTATGTTGTGACATAGACATGCTGCATGTAGCAATCTTCTATTATACATGTTTAACCAATTTATTTCCAACGACTTGTACTCAATTTATTCGTACTTACAATTCCAAAAATTAATTGTAAGCGAGAATTTTGTATTTTTTAAATTCTATTTTCGGTAGATTAAATTATAAAATGCGGACTTAGAAACCTCCATCATTCCTAATAATTACTTCGTCAAGAATTCAATTTATTTTAAATACTAACACAATTTTAAAAAAAAATAATTTCTGTTTCTAATTATATAATTTTATTTATTCACATGATACATTGAACTATTTACTAAATTAGAACATATTTTTAAAAAAATATAATACATTTTGAAAATAAAGTCTTGTAGACGTTATTTCGGTCTAAACTCCAAAAATTATGACTGGACATACTGTATATGACGAGGTATATGACAATATTTCAATTTATTAAGTGTAAATCGGGAGATTATCTACGAATAAGCACAGATGTGATTTTATTTCAATTTGAGTCAAGTCGTGAGGCCTTCTATTAAGGTTCTCTTATTAAAAGTTTGTACCGTCTGAAGGGCCACCGGCAATTCGTCATTTTATTCATCAAGTTAATGCAGTTTGTCATTAATTAGTTTTGTGTACAGAACCTGTCAGCGTTTGTGCGTGAAGTTAGTTATCGCAAATTTTTTTACGACCAGGAGAAAAAACTGTACGTAATTTAAGATTTTTAATATTTGTAACTATCAATCAACCGCCTGGTGCGGGGTAATTTATCTAAACAAGCTTTGTAAGCGATTCTTTCTTTCGCGAATTTTGTTTTAATTTTTCGTTTCAAGTGTTTCGGAATAAATTTTTGTCACTGTCAATCAATTAATGGTGTGTTTATTCGAAACCTTTGTGCGAGCCGGATAGAGTTTTCACGTCAGATTTTTCTTCTCGTGTCCAAGATTTGTGTCAGGTGTTAATTACAATTTGTGTAGTTAATTTTTTGGAATTTTTGGAAGTGATCGAGGATACTGAGTCTCCCAAACCACTAATTTAGGTTAATATTGGGATTTTTCCGAGGATTTTTCTTTGTGATTCCGGAAGTGTACGAGGAGAAATAAAAATTCTATGTTTGGTGTTTTGTGGTCGGTGTAGTTGATGGCCGCATTCCATTGCAAACAGCAATCCTTTAACATGAAAATAAAGCACATGATATACTTTTAAACAACTAAGGGCCAATCTATCCTTCATTCGATAAATTTATTTGGCAAATAACTAAGAGTCTTGACAACGATTGGATCAACAATGGTGTCCATAGAATTTATTAGGAGAATAAAGTTTGTGGAAAAACTAGGCCTTAAAGTAATTTTTAACGGAAAAATATTTAATTTCGGTGTTTGGTCATTTAGCCTCGCCCATAACGCGTTATGTGCGTTATTTTAGCGTTTTCGATATTTGTGCGAAACAGATATACGTTAACATCACTTCGGCACATGAAAAATTATATGAAAAACCGTAATATAACGAAAAAAACACAAACAGCATATAGCAACCAAAAATGTAGTGCGAATAGTGATTGTTTATTCACTTTATTCGTGTTGTTAGTATCAGTATGAATAGGGTGCCATACCTTTTCGATTAAATGATAGAATGCCATATACTAAACCAGCATTTTATTATATGCACCGCGGAAATAATTGAATGTTACCATCCTTTAATTCATGAACTATCAATGTGTGCAACTTTCTACTACAGTAACAAATTATCTACCACCGATAAAGAAGTTGGAAATGCATTTTGAAATAAGAGGTGCATTCTTGGACGATAGGAAATCTGGGACCATTTCATTGAATCGCCTCGAGATTTGAAGGATGTCAGACTTTTTGAAATGAAATTAATTGCCTTACTTTTAAACTTCTGACACGCAACGCTCTATCCCTACTTTTACAGTGCAAGGCAATTTCCTTGAATTTAATTAGTTCTCAAAACTTTAAAATCTATTGCGTCTGACAAGAATAACTTTTCGTATGCAAGGTTCTTTATTAGTCATTCGTATCTACAGAACATTAGTCGTGGTTTACCTTTACTTTGCTAAAATGCTAAAATAAAAGAAACGTTTAGACGATCAGATTAGAACGATTCCTAAATACACACAAACCAGATGAGTGGAACCGCCTGATACCTAACGTGAAAACCTAAGTTTTCCTGATCGTCGTTATTCATTAGCTAACTTTCTGATTTTATGTACTGCTAAAAACTCGCTTCGGTACCAATCAGTCAACGCATTTTCATTTTCTAGTTTCTGAACCATTGACTGCACACACTTACAACCGGTGTTACAAAGTCGATTATGTGACCAGCAGACGCACATTCTAAACAGAAAAAAGGGCCTCCCTTCTCGTATTGCTTATACGCCGTCCGGTAGCAGGCACGAGATAATAAAAAAAATAGATATAGAGAAGACTCGAAACTTCGACACTCTTAATAGAATCATATGGGGTAACATCATGCTACATGCATTTCCTCTCTCATGACTACATAAATAAATTCTTGATGAAGTAATATAAAAGCATAACCACTTTAATTGAAAACAACGCTTGATCGGGAATATTAATCATCAAATACAGGGTGTTTTTTTGGGAGCTTTAGTTAAACGTTTCTGGGAAAGTAAAATAGGGAGGTTTTTAAAAATTCGTATTGAAGAGTTACTCCGAAGGCCGAATCGATGTAAAATATTTTCAAAATGGACGCACTTCCGGAAACACCGGAAGTAGATAGTAATTCCGTTATTTTAAATGGCAACCCCTATTTCTTATTGCATTTTTGGATTCTACGTGAAATTTCAGTTCTTTTAATAGCCATATGTCGATATCTGCCATTTATGGTTTTTAAGTTATTTTGACTTTAAGAAAAAAAATGGCGGATGCTAATGGTACCTTGATAATTGATTACTTGAAAAAGGTTATAGTCATGGCAACCCATTTTTATCAGTGCATAGAGAATGAATAGGGCTTTCTTTTACTGTACTTAAAAAAAAGTTAAGTTGCGTACAACCGCACCTATGAAGATCCAAATTTAAGAAACTTCAAAGTCTATAAACTCAGATTTCTTTAAATGGAATGACCATGTTCTTAATATTGCATGAGATATAGAATCGAAATTGGCATATTTTGATATTACATGTTCCTATAGCTATCTTTAACAGTTTCTGATTTATTCCCATTTCATTGAATTGATCTCGGAATTGATGCCATTTTTTTTCGCATTTTCTTTTTAGTAGTTGGCCATGATTTTATAACAATCGAATTTTGAACAAATCAAGGAATGGATTCTTTAATGCCATTGATTCTAGTTCTAGTCTAAATAATTAATTAATAAATAACTCATTTATTAAGGACATAGGACGGAAAATTTTTGAAAAATCTAAACAGAGTCGTTCAACTGAATTTGTTAAACAACGTATAAGTCTGGAAATTAAGAGAGGTAATGCGATATCTGTTCTAGCAACAATTCCATACCAAAAATGTTTCAACGAAGTTTTTTATATTTTGCATTGAATTTATTTTGTTAATCTTGCATTTGCAATTCAATTCATTTTCTTAAATATTCTCTTGTAGAGCCTTGTATCACTTGTGCTTCAACGGTTTGTAGTGCATTAGGGGTACAAAATTTCCAAAATTCATACAATTTCGTTCCAGTTTTCGAATAAGCACGCGCCGCGATTCTGCCCATTTCACCATAAATAATAATTAAATATTAAATTCCAAAATAGGTGAAACGACTGCGAGCCATTTTTCGATTTTTGAAAAACTTATGTTAATCTATAACAGTGGGTGATGGGTTAGTGTCACTAGATTTGTTTAAAATTCAATTGTTACAGAATCATGGCCGACTACTAAAAAGAAAATCCAAAAAAAATAGTGTCAATTCAATAAAATGGGAATAAGTCAGAAACTGTTAAAGATAGCTATAGGAACATGTATTGTCAAAATATGCCCATTTCGATTCTCTATCTCATGGAATAGTAAGAACATTAAAAAAAACTGAGTTTTTTGTCTTTGAAGTTTCATAAAATTGGATATCCATAGGGGCGGTCCTACGCAACTTAACTTTTTTTTAAGTGCACTAAAAGAAAGCCCTATTCATTCTCTATGCACTGATAAAAATAGGTTGCCATGACTACAACCGTTTTCACGTAATCAATTATCAAGGTACCATCTGCATCCGCCATTTTTTTTCTTAAAGTCAAAATAACTTAAAAACCATAAATCGTAGATATCGACATATGGGTATCTAAAGAAGTGAAATTTCACGTAGAATCCAAAAATGCAATAAAAAATAGGGGTTGCCATTTAAAATAACGAAGTTACTATCTACTTCCAGTGTTTCCGGAAGTGCGGCCATTTTGAAAATATTTTACATCTATTCGGCTTTCAGAGTAACTCCTAAGTACATATTTTCAAAAACCTACCTATTTTACTTTCCCAGAAACTAAAGCTCCCAAAAAAAACACCCTGTATATTTGTAGTTTAATCAAAGTAACATATGAATCTTTAATTATTGACTGCATTCTAGAGTTTGCCATAAAAAATTATACTAATACGTGAAATTTCGTATTAACCCGCAAACGGTATTTGCATACCGTCAGTCGTAAGAAAATAAACGCTAAAATAAAGCCACAAAAACACCTTTAAACGCCTTTCGAATTGTTTAATTAACTAAACGAAAACGAACAAAGACCGGCAAATAATTAAGAAAATTTAAGAAGTTCGTCCAAATTAACTGACTTATTTTGTTAATTAAATAAATTTGCATTAAATCCGCTTTCAATTCTTTACGATCTTTCCATTATGCTGGCGTTAGTGAATGAAGCAATTAAGGTAGTGGAAATAAAGAATCATTTTCCCACCATGTCGGTTTGACGTAAACTAGACGTAGGATATGTGCGGTTCCGACACCTCACTATATTAAAAGTTCTAATAAAATACGACCGCTACCTTGCAAGTTAAGATTTTAAATTAAAAAATGATGGTGGTCTAGAGGCAACGTTTCTCAGTTTTATGAAACTGTTGTCAAATAAACACATTTTTACCTCATTCAATTTTAAATACATTACCGTCGTTATTGGCGTAACCTACGTACTTTGCTTTATACTTTGTATTATCTTTATTAAACCTTTTCTAGTCAGTAATTTCTTTCTGTTATACTGTACAATTAGTGAATAAAAAAGAGGGCGATGTGTGAATCTGATGAGCTGAAAGGTATAATACACACTGATGTTACTGAGATTGTTTAGTTTTCTAATTACGTTTTACGTTGTAATCCAAATTTCTATGCTACTTATTCAGGTTTGTTTGAACTTGTAACGGAAACTGTTTCCATTTTGTTCGTAACCAAAATTTCAGTTACGTACGTTTTTGCTCTTTCTGAATTTTCAAATATGTTAAATTCTTTTTCAGAGGCCACATGTATTTTAATCAAAGCATACCAAAATCATTATTCATGCACCAAGATCGTTGGGAAATAGACCAAAAGCATTATACCACATGGATTTTGCTCAAAACACATCAAAGTTCTTATTCTTGCACCGAGATCGTTAGAAAAAAGGCCAAGAGCATTATCTCAATGCCCAAGACATTAATTTGATGCATTATATGTTTAAATTAAAATAAATAGCCGTTAAAAAAGTTATGATAATACTGAGGATCATGCGATATTCCTTTGAATCAGTTAATTTTATGGGTAGTTTTTGTTAAAATTAGAAATTTATGAAATGTTTTTTCAAGTGAAAAAAAAAGTAGAGCAGCTTACAATTCCTGTAGTTTAAAATTTCATTTCAGAATTGAAAATATATTTTTGTTCACTTTTCAACCCTCGAATTTTGACATTTTGACTTGCTTCTTGTTCCATGGTGATCCAAGCTTTAAATTATTTCAGCCTTCGTGCTCGAATTTTTTAAGTGCAGGTTTTCAAGTGGAAATCTAATAAGCTGCATTGCATTTACAAACCGGGACTTTGTGTGCCTTTCAATCTACACGTTTTGAAACTACTGATAAAATAATTTCTTTGAATCTTTCCACTCCCAAATATTGAAATTTTGTTTTTCTAATACAGTATTTCTCGGAGTATTCATATAATATAAATTTCCAAAAATATGTTTAGTATTTTGAGGATTTTGAAATGTATTTTATGAATTTTAGTGGTAATGGCGTTCGTTCTTAGTTAAGCGATTACAAATTTTTCCTATTTTTAAGGGGCATCGGCCAATAGGTGCTATTTCAGTTCCCTAAAATCTGATCTAAAATTTCTAATACTTTGATGTGGTACATTAAAAAGGTTACACAGGGAAATTTTACGTATCTATTGTTTTAAAAGAATCTCTCTGTACATTGGTTATCCAATGAGTTTCAGATAAAATATTTCCAATTTTATAGCACTTCTTGTATCGGAAGTTGGTCCACCTAAGGGTTGGCCTACTTTTTATTTATTTTGGTGTTTGGTATAGGAGACCATAAACTTAAATCAAGGTTTTTGAATTATTCAAGTTCCTTGGAAATCCTCGGAAAATATATTTCTTCAAAAGCAGGTATATTGTTTTTTATAAAGAACACGAAGTAGATCTAATTTCATGGTCTGCTTAAATAGAGCCTTACCTTAGAAACTGTTCAAAAAAGTTGTTCAGAGTGTACAGATAGTCCAGTAGTAGAAAATGCAAAAACTCTATTTTTTAAATGAAACCCCCCTTTTCGCTGTTTTACAATGGATTCTATATTAAAAAATGGGAGCAATGCTTACTTATATCACACCATATCGTCGTTGAGCACCGTGTAGCAAGTAGTATATCATAATGTTGCAACCAACTATGATTTCCATTAGGATAAACAAAAGTTCTTAAGTTCCAAAAGTGTTTGAAATTCAATTTTTTGTTTCTTTTTCCTGATTACATTGATGTATCACATCCTATATTTGTTTTTGTATAATGATTCTACCGTCAACCATTTATTATACTATCGGCTGCCTTAGTTACCATGGATACAATAAACAAAACAAAATATCCATGAATCCATGGCCTACTATTTAAAAACAGTAAAAAATAAGATGTTTAAGATTTGCATGGCTGGTGATATATCAATGCAATCAGGAAAAGGAATGCAAAACAGTTGAGGTTAAGATATACAGGGTGTTGCATTAAAAAAATACCAAGTTTATGTCAAAAAGTTGTTTTACTACGCCACTGGAATAGGCATTCTGTGGGACATTACTTGAACAGAGGTAAATTTTCGGATCATAATCACCAATTATTGTGAAACTTGTTCATTATCAGAATTTTATTAACTGATACCAGTAGATACAGTCAATTTTGCCAGAGTAGAATGGATAATGTAGGGTTTGCAGTAAATTGACCGAGCACTTCAATAATTTTGTACTCAAAAATCTAGGCCTCACTGTATATTAAAGCGTCAGGTGAATAAAAATTGGTTCAGAAAGGTTGAACCATTATTTCAGAATATTTCGACCTCTTTTGTGGTTTAATTAAAAAAAAGTATTTACTCTTTTATTAATAATTTATGAGCTTTAATTAAAAAATGTGGCTGCTTAAAACATTACTAATTTCATTTTGTAACTGTTCAATTCTTAATAACCACCCCTTATACGAAATATCTACCACTAATATAAATCAACATGATCCGATTTGTGCATTTAGAATTTTTCCAAACAAAATAGTGATTGGTTTTTAATCAATAATCATAATACATAAAAAAAATGAAAGAGGGTAACGACTAATTTTAATTAGGGCGTCGTTTTCGATGATTTCGTTACTGAAAAAAGTGGAATTAATTTGTCTATCTATTCTTGTGATCAAATTGTAATAAAAAATTTCCATCCCCGAGATGGCGTGGCAACCACCTCCAAAGTTGGCATAATATAGATTCTTAGGGTACCTATTCTCTACCTGCTATCAAACTTTCAAGTTAAACAACTTAATTTGAAAAAATTTCCAGATCAAAAGCGTAACTATGTACTGGTAAATTCAGGGGTAGAAACTCGTGTATTTCTGCATAACATAATATTTTTAAATATGCCGCCTTTTCCTGATTAAGGGTGGTAACTTTTCATGTTTTCGCTTGAACTTAACTTGCATGTGTTTAGTTTAGAGTAGCGTTCTTTTTTCTTTCTAGTTAATTCAACGTTTGTTAACGGCTTTATTTGTTTTGTTTAATTAGAAATTGGTTAAAATAGTGGTAATTAGAATCTTTGTGATTTTTAATTGATTTTTTTAAACAAGTTTTTTTATGGTACCCAAAATTATATGTATTGATACGTACTGTAAATTTGTGGGTAGTGACGTACTTCTGCATGGTCAAGAGGGGCTTATTGTTTAATGGCAACCACTAGCTTTCATTACATATTCTTCAAACGTATACTTTTTTTGGATAGAGCATCAACGTATTATATTACATCAACTTTAAGAGAAAAAACGGTTGTGTTACTTAATTTATACTAATTTCACTAGTTTACGTTGAAAAAAAGGATATTCTTTTGTTAATTATGTGAAAACAATTTGTTGTGTCATAGTATTTACTTTGAATTTTGCAAGTATAAGCATATGCTCCCTTTTATTCATATGGGCCATTATATCAAAAATTATATGGGAAATACATGGTGCCCATTATCAAATGTGTACCTACACAATTTTTCTATATGAAAGTTGTTTAACATTTTATTTCCCATAATAAGGCAGCATTCAGTTCTTTTTATTTCGGAAAACAAATGAGTAACGAAAAACAATTGAATTTGTTTAAATGCCAGATCAACTTTAGACTCATTTGATAAAGATGTGTTTTCCCTTTTCGATGATGTAACATATGTTTAGCACTCTTATACAAGGAAATTTTTCAAAAAAAATGTATTATAATTGCGTCAATAACATTAATCTGGATATCCTACATCAAAATAAATCAAATGAACGTGTACGTTTCTTATTAAACCTTGAAGACAAAATGAAATTAGCAATAAAATGGTTTTCATCGCAATAAGTTTTCATTATTAACCGCAAGGCAGCGAACTAACCTATCACAGAAAGCTTTAAATTAATCCGAGTATTCTGGGAGAGCAATTATTGCTAATTTCGTGTTGTCTTCAAGGTTTAATAAGAAACGTACACGTTCATTTGTTTTATTTTGATGTAGGATATCTAGATTAATGTTATATTATAATAATTTTTATTGAAAATTTTTCTTGCATAAGGGTACTAACATTTTACGTCATTGAAAAGCGAAAAAAAGTTTCATTTCATCAAATGAGCGCAATGAAAGGGTACATTGCTATTTAAAAAAATTCAATTGTTTTTCGTTGCTCATTTGTTTTCTGAAATAAGAACTTTCATACTGAAAAATTTTGGATACAGTCGATATTTACGGAGATATATAATAGTCTATATTTCATACATAATGGACACCCTGTATTATAGTGTAGCCACTTTAACGCTCAAAATTTTTGCGAATATAATAAAATAACGTAAATCAAATAGCTTTTGGTTCAGTAGGTAAACTTTCCATTTAAAGTTTTTATTTCGCTTCTATATGACAAGTGTATCCCTTTATAGGCCAACAAGGGCTGAATTCAAAAGGATACTTCTTGGCCTAAGTGGCTTTCTCTGTCGCATTTGTAAGATTTTCCTTGAGTAAGCTTTCTACAGACCGTCTTTCGAGATTTGAAGACGATAATTTATTTTTATTGACCTTTTTACTTAGAACATTAGTAGCGATCTGCGTGTTGCAATTAAATTTGTAGATTTTAAATCAACTTTTGGCGGTTACTCACAAATATCTACTTGTATGCTATTATTTAGTAAGTCCCAAATCTGTGGTATCCAATTCCAAAGAATTATATAACAAATGTTTATTTAATCACAACTAACATAACCCTGGTTACGAATAGTACAAAAGTTGTCTGGAAAGGAAAGTACGTAATCACTTTTAAAAAGGGATGGATTTACAAAATGACGTGGTGACAAATTGTAAATTTAAAATAAATGCAGTGAAAGAAAAACTACCCTCCAAACTAGAACGAAAGCGAGTCATCAGATGAAAGTACAATGTATAATAAAAATAAATGACATCCACCCAAAGTGATCGTTTCGAATTTTTCATGGTTAACCTCAGAGATTTAATAAAATAATAGAATGTTGCTGGACATGATTGTGAATTTGTTATTTGTATATTTGGGCAAACAAATCATTTTAAATGGGCAGTAACTTTTTGCTGAAATGTACTTTATTACACACGTACGTAGTAAAAACGGAAACTTCGTTTAATTTTCATATTAAATGAGCGTATCGTGTCTAAATTTTACATGTTCAGAGTAACGACGTGATAAATTGTTTATGTGCACCCAATATGTTTCGTATTTAAGAAAATTGGTAATGAACGTGGAGATGATAGCCGCAGGGGTAAAGCTGAGGTCGAACTTCGATCTCCGCCGTTGTTAATATGGCCATAGTATAATGAAATATAAGTTTGAAGATGCAAATATTGTTAATTACAATGTCGTCTTAAATATTCCTAACACTCTCTGCACGTCGTTGATTTCAAAGTTCAGCAACTGCACCATGTTTTATGCATATTAATTCAGTTATTACCAGGAAATTTGTGGAGTAGGGTTGATTTGTTCCATTCCATACGTTTTTTGGAGTGCTAAATCCGAATTTGAAGTTTGCTAACAAAATTTCATGAAAGAAATAGAGAAGCTCGAAAACTATCAGCTTTTCGAAAGTAATCTCTCTCCCTTCCTATTTGAATTGTATATGTAAGGGTTTTCAATGAATTTTGGAAAGTGATCCTAATCACCCCAAAAATTGAAAATCGTAGCAAAAATTATAAGACTTTTTGTTAATTTTTTTTTCCATTATAACCAAATGATAATGAAGAAAAAGCTCACAAAACTCCATATAATTTTTTGCTAGTATAGTTCGATTTTCAGTTTTCTGGGAATTTGGGATTCTACAGGTCAAAATCTAAGAGAATTGTAGACATACATTTAGATTGCTTCGGCACGTGAAAAATTATAGGTGAAAAACCGTAGTATAACAAAAAAAAATACACAAAAAGCGCTATAATTTTTCCTAGAGAAGTACAATTTTCAATTTTCTGGGCAATTTGCAAAGAGGGCATATTGATTTCCGATTCAACGACATTATAACCGTTTTGAGTTTTATAGAATGTGTTCCATAAATGTTCACTATGTTCTTCTGTAGAACTTTGACAAATTTCCGTTTTTGAGACACATTTCCTTTTCTTGTTTTCAGTAAGAATGCATTCTTTATTTCAAGGCTACAAAGGCTAATCAAAGTTATCACAAGGTCGATATCTTCCCCCACCACTGTAACGTTCATTTGAAGGGGCCAACAAAAGAGCTGTTCTGATAATTAAGATACCGTATTAGATATATGAATATAAATTGTGTGCACGTTTCTAGTAGTTTTTCTTGGATTATTGCAGGATTCAGGAAATGATTAGCACTTATTACACAGTTATTATATCGTTATTAAATTATAAGTTTATTGAAAACTATATGAACAATGACTTTTTCGTACTTCCGGGACTAAAGTAAGAACTTCACTCCATTATGACAAGTACTGAAGTGTCACTTTTTGTCCCGCCGGGATTAAATTTAGACGAAAATCCCGGAAGGATGAAATTACTAACAAGGCAATTTCAGTAGGTTGTTCCACATTTTGTATGCGGCACTACTTCTTAAACGCATCGTACTGCTGCTCATATAGTTTTTTGGATTTCGGTGGTATCAATTCTATACCTAGTTTGTCTGCTTTTTATCAATATCAAATTTTGTCACCCACCACTAAAATTATGACACTAGCAATGACAGTTTCCAAATTATTTTTGTTACCATAGCATAGGAATTGTCATACCAACGCAACGTTCCTATGGTAACTGGTTAATCAGCGATTTTTTTAAAGAACGCGTTCTCTAACTCCATACATATTAAGTGTTTCGGTTTCGGAAGTACGAAAAATATCGTATATACCTTGCGACTGAAGTAGTTGTCTTAATCCCTCAGGTAAATTATGGCCCTCCCTTCGGTCGGGCCATAAACTTGACCTTCAGGATTAAAAGTACTACTTCAGTCCCGCGGTATATAATATACTATTATTACATCTGACATTAGAAAATTACTTGATCCGAATTCACGTATCAATCATTTTAACAAATTATTTTCAACACTTACCCTTGATATGTGAATTATTCTTTATGGACTATTTCATATTTAGAAATACCTAATATTTCTAAACATTTTTGATGCTTTGGCTTCGGTAATCCCTTTGTCATTATATCTGCAGCCCATTTCCTTCGTAGATAAGTATGTATTCGATTTTTGGACCCTCCTTACTTTGAATAATCTCTCTTATCAAGTGATGTTTCACATCAATATGTTTAGTTCTGCTGTGAAAAACTGGGTTTTTCGACAACTTTATTGCTCCATTGTTGTCACAGAACAATATTTGCTCAAATCCGAGTTCTGTAAGAAATCGATGTAATGTAAGTAAACAGATTCCTTTGCAGCTTCGGTTAACGCCATGCTTCAGTAGACGATAAAGCTGGGGTGCTCTGTTTTCTCGATTCCCATGAAATTGAACTTCCTCCTAAAATGAATGTGTATCCAGTATACGATCTTCTACTGTCGACACAATTTGCGTAGTCCGCATCCACGTAACCTTTTAACGAATCTGCTGTCTTCTGATATTTTAGACCAATGTTTGACGTACCCTTTAGATACCGGAGTACTCGTTTTGCAGCTATCCAATGTGTCTTGGTGTAACAGGAGTTGTACTGGCTAAGATAACTGACTACGTGAGCTATATCAGGTCTCGTAGAAACTGCTAAATACATTAATGATCCCACGAGTTTTATTTTCTCGTATAGGGAATGGAGTTCTTGTCATTTTTCCTTGAATATAGATTTCGCATTCGAGACCATTCCTGACTGCATCGATGTTAATACCTCTAATAGTACCCTTTCTTGAAGCTTCTTGAAGATCTTTAAAGTTTACGTGACCCAATCTTCGATGCCATATTTCGATATTATTTAGTCTCGATTCTTTCGTCGTCACTTCTGGTACAGAATTGCATTCATTCGTTTCTTCTTGAATTATGTACAATTCGTTTATTCTCCTTGCTTGGAGAATCAACTTCCCAGTTTCCTTGTCGACGATATTTGCGGTTTTATCATTGAAAGTGACTATCATCCCATTGTCTGTTATTTTTCCCACAGATAGGAGATTCATTCTCAAATCTGGAACGTAGAACGTATCTTGAATTTTTATTTCCTTGACTTTTCCGTCAAAATTCGACTTAATTTCCACTGTTCCTTTTCCTTTGATCTCTGTAAATGAATTGCTGGCGAGTTTTAGTTTCCCTCCATTTGTATTCTGCAGTTTTGTGAAACTTTCCTCATCTTTGCATAAATGTGACGTACATCTGCTATCAACACACCAATTGTTTTTCCCATAATTGAGTAATCCTCCAAAAGCTTCTGGTACAACTTCAGAGTACATTGTTGTAGCTTCCACGTTGTTTGCTTTAGCGGAATTGTCTGGCTTTTCTTTTCGGTTACAAAATTTTGCCATGTGTCCTTTCTTTCTACAGCGGTTGCATTTATACGGAAATTTCTTTTCCTTTTCAATTTCCTCCGATGACTTTTTATCGAAATTCTTCTTTGCGACCATGGCATTTTGTATTCCTGTTTCTGCATGGTGCTTCCTTGAATCTCGACATTCAATGATTTTGATTCTCAGTTCTTCGGGGTCCGGTAATGTGTCTTGAGACTCCATTGTGGTGCATAATACCTCAAAACTTGGCGGAAGGCTTAGTAAAATGAGATAAGAAAATAATTCCTTACTAGTTTCCAGTGACAGTTCTTTGAGTTTCTGCCACGTTGTAAACATCTCATTTAAATGTTTCCTAACATCCTCTCCGTCTTCTAGTCTCGTTACCGCTCATTTTCTGACCATCATTGATTTTCTAAGTGGTCCTTGCGTCACATGAATTTTCTGCAGTTTATCCCACATTTCTTTTGACGTCTGACAATCATTGGTTAATTCAATTTGCTCACCGGTCATTGCAAGAGTCATCAAGGATTGTGCATGCTCATCCTTTTTCAACCAGACTTTTCTTGCAATTGTTGATGCTGCTGTCGAATTTCCATTTTCTTCGAATTGTAATTCTGGTTTCACATTTTCTCCTGATGTGAATTCCCATAAGTCATCCAGATTTAAAATCGCCTTCATTTGCCGACATCATGAACGATAATTTTCGTGTGTCAGTGGTTCAATTTTTGCTGGTCCATACGATGTCATTTTTTCTTCAAATTAAAAAAAATGTTTCCCACGTATGTTTGTCCAGTTTGCCACGACAATACAATCTCAGGGCGTACTATTTTCGTACGGATAATAATTACCTACTTTATTAATGGTTCGTGGCACTAAATAAATTGAGGAAAAATTAGAGCTAAGGAGTTTTGCCAACTAACGAGGAAAACTAAAAGAAAAGAAAATAGGACACCAAAGGAAAATTTTAATTCTTCGTAATATGTGCGCAGATAAGGCAAACAACTAATCTATGCATCAAAATTCGTTCCTATAAATTGACTTTAGGAGAAACCGCACATCTGGCCAGCTGATTGGTGAACAATGTGTATTTACATAAGTCTGAAGGACAATCGTTGTGCAGGTTATTACAATTAATCTTCTTATAATTAAGGATTGTTCTTAGGGACAACACAAACACACAAAAACTTAGCTGAGAGATGATGACTGGCGGTTGAGGAACGATGATGGACGGTGATGGAGATACCATGAAGAGGAGCTAAAGAAATTGAACCCGACGTTGGTTATTAGATTTCTATATGATTTCTTGCCAACAGTAGGATATCCAGTGATGTACAGTACACGAAAAAAACCCTATATAAAACGAATTAATGTAATCTAGACTGTAAGAGCGCATACTTCACTTTTGATTTGACAATGCTTACCTCTAGGGACAGGGTTTCTGCTATAAGATTTTTGACTTTTATTGATTATTGAATAGATCTTCTTAAATTTTTCAGTAGGTGAACGCTTTAAATCCCCAAACTGGGCCGGATAAGACAAGGTAACTATGCGTCGAACGGCAACCAGAAATCCAGAGCAAAAATGCCAAATCAACCCCTTTAAAGGTTTTCAACACAATAATTTTCTTTGGCCACTTTCGGAGCGTTGTCAACGGTGCCTTCAAAATCGAATATCAAAAATACAATTGACTGAAATTTTATTGTTAAGCGAGAAAGCGCATTCACGATAACGCATGTGTATGAGTTTACATATTTAAATATTAATGTTATTTACCATTAGCGTCCCTACAGTATGGGCTAAGGTGTTTTTTAAAAAAAAGGAATGGACTGTTACAAGTTATTATGATGTAACTAATTTATTTCCACAACTTCCTGGTCTGGGCCCATAACCTCTTGGATTATTGCAGGATTCAGGAAATGATTAGCACTTATTACACAGTTATTATATCGTTATTAAATTAGAAGTTTATTGAAAACTATATATGAACAATGACTTTTATTACATCTGACATTAGAAAATTACTTTTAATTACTTGATCCGAATTCACGTATCGAACCAATCGACAAACGAATTCTGTTTGAACCGTTTACACTATGAAGTAAATTCGCCTGAAGGAATTTTAAATATTAGATAGAAATGACTGTAAACAACATAATACACATTTGGATGCTAACAATCATTTTAACAAATTATCTTCAACAGTTTTTTTATTATTTTATTTTTGTGGTGTTCGTTTCTATTCGGCAGAATTACCTACTGCAGGGAGACCGCATGTCTTAAGAGGCGACTATCAACGGTGGGTTGACTAACAACAGGTCCTTTGGAAGTTGGGATGTTTTAGGATTGAATCGACCTTTGTCAAATTTACCACTGTTTCCGTTGTATTTTTGTGTGACTTGCTTTTCACTCCCTTATAATACCAAGCGGGGTGCAAATGCACCCCAACGTCTGTATTTTGGTCATAATTTTGACAACAAATTTTTGTGACTTCTGTGGTCGTTGGTAATTGTAGTTTTTAGTCTTCTGGGCATCTCCTATACATTATTTGATTTTATATAATTTTTCTAAACAAAAATAATTGAGACAATACACTCTGGGGTGCGTTTGCACCCCGCTTGGTATCGGACGCTTGTTGAATTTCCGTCATATAAATCATGCGTATTATGAATTGGTTCTTTCAAGACGCATGCGTCGGCTGCTTGGCAATATGGCAACATTTGTATTAGCCAGTGATGTGTTAGACAGCATACAGGTAGTGTTGTCCGTTGATTGAATTTTTCTGTTTGGTGTGAATTCGTGATAACGATGAGCCGGTTACGTTTTCGTGATGAAAATAACCTCACAGAAGCGGAAATGCTGATGTTACTTGAAGAGGATGATACGGAATACGACGCGCTGATTGAAGAAGATGCCGCAAGTGATATTGAAGATAACGACCATGTATCTGACCAAGAAGAAGTTGATGACCTAATTTGTGCAAATGATGAAGAAACAGAACCGCTGCAGGTTGACCAATCGGACTCGTGTGGGGATAGTGATCCGTTTTATATTGCCAAAGATGGTACACATTGGTCTAAGTTACCCGTAAATAAAATTTCTAGACGTTCGCGAGCAAATATCCTTACCGTTGCCCCAGGGTCAAATTCCAAAACATCCAGCATCAAAGACGCATTTTTTTTATTTTTTACTCCAGATATACTGGAAATCCTTGTGCGGGAAACCAACCGTAAAGCTCGACAATATTTTGATGAGTGGAATGCTGCAAATCCCACCCGTACCAAGAAATATGCAGCAACCAATGACACTGAAATTGAAGCATACATAGGCTTATTGATCACCATGGGAGCATTGCAAGCAAGTAGGGAACCCATTGAAATGCTTTTCACTAGTGATCTCGCGTATTGTCGGCCCATTTTTCCTGCAACACTTTCCAGAAATCGATATAATTTCCTAACAAAATTCTTGCGCTTCGATAATTTTGAGACGAGGCAAGAGAGAAGACTTATCGATAAATTGGCACCTGTAAGAGATATTTTTGAAAAACTGGTGTCAAACTGTAAACGTGCGCTCAACCCAAGTCATCATTTATGTGTTGATGAACAACTAGTGCCATTTCGAGGGAAAGCACCATTTCGAGTCTATATGAAAAATAAACCGGCCAAGTACGGAATTAAGATTTGGGCTCTTGCGGATTGTGGTTCGAACTATACTGTGAACATGCAGGTGTATTTAGGTTTTAGTATTCTGTGTCATGTAGCCAACTTTTGTCTGGGTTTTAGGAAAAATAAACAATAAACCAGAAAAAAACCAAGGCGAACGGGTGATCCTTGATCTTGTTGAACATTTAGGTACAGGATACGGTATAACAACCGACAATTTTTTTACAAGCCTTAAGCTGGCTGGTAAACTCTGGGAAAAAAAATTAACGCGCTGTGGAACACTTCGTAAAAATAAAACATTTATACCCAGAGAATTATTGCCCTCTCCAATGAAGCCAGTATTGTCTTCTATGTTCGCTTTCAAAAAGAACCGCACTTTGGTTTCATACGTGCCAGAAAAAAGGCGCGCAGTTCTATTACTTTCCAGCGAACACGAGGATGATAAAGTCAATAGTAAAGATGTGGACAACAAACCAGACATAATCTTACATTATAACAGTACTAAAAGTGCGGTAGATGCAACAGATCAAATGGCCCAAAAGTACACCACGCAAAGAAAGACTGCTAGGTGGCCTATGGCAATATTCTATCACATGATTGATATTGCAGCGATAAATGCCTTCAAAATATGGGTGATGGCTAATCCTGAATATGAAAAGGGCCATTTAGATGCAAGAAGAAGGTTTCTGCTACAATTAGGCAAAGATTTATCTAAGGATCACATAATGTTTCGTTATAAAAATAATAATGGTTTGAAGGCGAATATAAAAGAATGTATGCTGAAGGTTTTTCCTGAAATGAAAGAAGAAAGAACACCACAAGAACAACCAGAGGCAACTCAAGGTCGATGTTATCTTTGTACAAGAGTCAAAGACCGAAAATCAAGACAGTTTTGTATACATTGTTGCCAGTTTAGATGTCTAGAACATTCCCAAAAACAAGTGTTATGTCTAACATGTAAAAATAAACAATAGTTACCCATTTCTTAAATTTATGAAGCCTGAGTTAAATAAAGGTTAAATATCACTGATTACATATTTTTCCATTCAACCAGAACCTAATAGAGTAAAATTATGTAGAAATACTGTAATTATATGTAAAAAATTAATGGGGTGCAAATGCACCCCGCTTGGTAACGCACGTAAGAATAAGAGCTTGGTATTATAAGGGTTTTAACCCATACGAACCTACCAAAGCTACCAGAACAATTCCTTAACCCTCGTTATTTGCATCAAGGAAATTAAATATTTTTCTCGTGATGAGAAGCAGTCACCTATCCCACATTTTTTAGCGCATTTCCACAAAAATAAAAAATAAATGCGCTATTGTGGCCACTTTGTCCGTCCGTCCGTCCGTCCGCTAACTTTGCGACGCTACTAGTTTTTTATCTTAAGAGCTATTGTTCTACTTTTTTCGCTATTTGGTTTGTTATGGTGTCGAGTCTTGTACCAAGGAAGGAATTTTTTCTGTACCGCTTACAAAAAAAGTTATTGTAAAAAAAAACAAAAAACCGTTTTTTACATGTTCCATAATTTTACACTTTTGCCGTTTATTAACGATCCTAGAGACCGTTTATAATTTTGCATTGCTATCTGTCGCCTGCCGGTTGGTCGCTCCGTCTGTTCCTTTGTCTGTCTGTCCATCTATCTGTCCGTGTGAACGATAACTTTGTTTAGAAATGTTCGATCGCTTTTACATCTCCGTTAGTTATGAACTGAATTGCATGAAATTCAATATTTGCATAGCTTTAACCATATAATACGCAATGCCAAAAGTTGAATCGAATCGATTCAAAATTCACAGTGCCCTTTTCGCATCTCGACCATTTATAAACCGAATTGCAAATTTTTTACTTATAAAAGTATTTGAATGAAATTTGATACATAGGCACTTGGAATAAAGGAAAATCAAACGCCAATTTCAAAATTTGGTTTTGCGCATGCGGAGTGCCAACTTTTTTATTTATGGAAGAATTTAAACGAAATTTGATACATAGGCACTTGGGATAAAGGAAAATCAAACGCCAATTTCAAAATTTGGTTTTGCGCATGCGCAGTGCCAACTTTTTTTATTTATGGAAGAATTTAAATGAAATTTGATACATAGGCACTTGGAATAAAGGAAAATCTAACGCCAGTTTCAAAATTTTATTTTGCGCATGCGCAGTTCCAACTTTCTTATTTAGAAAAACATTGAAATGAAATTCTTCTCATAAACTGAAATTGAAGTAGCACGTCAACAATGGATTGCCCATGTGCAACGCTATCTTTCATATTTGTGGCCGGATTTTTACGAGTTTAACAGAAGTTGCATCTTACAAATGGGAAATGAATGCAAGTGGAAATGCGCTTTATGTAAATCGTTTACGATTACTTTTTAACTTGTTATCCTTTATACAGTTTTAGTTGACTGCATTAAGACATAATAATAACACTTTTATTCAACGATTAAGAGAAGTTCACTTTGATCCTAACGGAACTTACTTTTAATTGTAATTAACCGTCTGCGTGTATGTGGGGTAGTGTGGCTGGCGTATAGGTAGGTACCTGAACGCTCCACTTCCATACAATATTAAATTATATCGTTTAAAACTTAATTCCTTTAACATGTAGTTGTCAAAGCATTTACTAAGTAGATGAACGTAATTAAAATTAATGGGTACCTACGTACCAAGTTTTTGTTTCACGGCATACGACTACAAATTTACTTGGAACGAAATAATTATGAATGATGCCAATTTCGATTTCGTGAAACATTTATACATCGATCGTGTTAGATTGATCAAAAGAAATAAAATAGCTCGGCACCCAATATTTTCACTCAAAAGTCATTGCTGCACGTCCTGGACTAAACAAAATTGTCTCCAATTTATGCGGCATTCCGTGGTGTACACCTGGGGTCCTCAAAGTCCAGGTTGCGGGTATGGCACCAACGGAAAGGTTGCCATTTCGAACATTTGTTTTAAGTTGATAGATTTGCTTTTTCACTTTAGTGAAACTACCCAAACCTTTTTTTAATTTGTTAACCATATATTTTTAATTTTGGATCTTTTGAAATGTGTCTTTTTTTAAGTGGAAATTTTGTAGTTTTGGCAATCCAGAGCTATAATTTCTTTAGGGGGGTGCCATCCGAAATTTTAACAAGTAGTGTGACATTTAGCGAGGGTCAATGAAGAAGTTCGACAGAATGGTTATAACAGCGAAGTCGATAAAGTTAACGGTATAATATGTTACAAAAAAGGTACTATTTGGACTACTTTCCTAAATATGGGTTGTTTCATTTCCAAAAAACGTAAAATTGATACGCCACTGGTGCCCAGAAATATATTAGAAACAGTAACTGTGTACAATTTTGCTCCTACATTTTTTTCGATATCTTTTATGGTAAAGGAATTATAATCCATCCAATCCGTCGTTTCTACAGTTTGCCGAAGCACATTTATTTATATAATTACATAACAAGAACCACCCCAAATTAGTTAAAATTAACCAGAGGTAGGACAGAGTGGAAGAAGTAATTGTAACATACGTTTCAGCGAGTTTTTTGCATGAATTAGAAACTATTGAATGCACCAATTTGTATTAAACTTCTATCTTCGATCAAGCGATTACTTTTGATGCCATCATGCTTGAAAGAATAATTCTCCATGAACTAGAGAACAAAGGCAATTCAAGACAACGGAAGTTACAATAAGTATTTATTTATGAAGAAGTCAAGCTTTTTGATTCACTCTGAGTATTGCTTGTATTCATGTGCTTGGAATCGATAAAAAAGACTAGCGCCTTTTCTAATGAAAATGTTTATTATTTTTGTATAAGACATGCAGTACCTATACAGCTAAAAGCGATGAAAATATATCGCGTAGGTGCCCTCTTCATACAATATTGATGTAAAGTAGAAATTTAAATATCTGAAGACATTTTTATTTGAATCTCAATAAATCTTTATGTTTATGTAAAGCTTCAAATGCAAGCTTTACTTTTTTATTCGAACGTTGAGCTTTTTTTTTCTAATATGAAATGAAATCGATTAGATATTTGCGTCTTTTTCTGCAAGCGTTTATACAAGATTGGATTTAGCGTAGGAAACGAAATTAGGCAGAGGTTGTAAAGCTTATGAGATGCTAACCCGAAAAAAAAGGGCGGGTTTAAGGTTCTAATAGGAATGAGAACGCAATTTCTGACAGTGACGTGTAATGAAATGAGATATTACGCGTGATTAGAATAGGGCATGTGCGCTAGATAATACCTACTATAAACCAATTTTTACGTCATTATATCAAAGAAACACGTCTGTAAACAGATTCGATTACTTCCAGAAAGCCAATATATTTGTCTTAGTTAAACTTATACGATTTACAGAAAAGAAAAGTAAGTTATAGGGCGCAGTAAATAAATTAGAAATGTACGAAGGTCGTTTCATAAGTGTCCTGTTCATCACAATGATACAGGATCAGAAACCCAGAATGGTTGTAGGACAATTCGCACCCGAATAATTCGCACCAGAATTTCGCTCCCCTGAGAGGGTATTTTGTGTATGGTTGACTTTTAACATAGAAAGTCGGCTGTGAAGTATTAAATTAACTCAGAGCTTGAAATCTCCAATATTACTCACCAATATCACGTTTTATTACTTTGGGCATGTAATAGACGTATAGCTACATTTAAAATTTGGATACTTTCAATATTAAGGTATAATTTGGAATCGTGACGTCCATTTTGTGTTCAAACTCTAAATGGGATAATTTATTAATATTGAATAAAAGTTCTCTAAACCGTTCCCATATAATTTAATAAAACGAAGTGATACACTACATGTTTCGACCAACGGTCATCTTCAGGTGATCTACAAGATGGTAGAGATATCATTGAGGAGAGACTATAGCTATAAAACTTACAATATACTCGTAGATGGAAAACAATTAAAAACCCAAAAGGACAGTAAAACTGGAAAGCCCAACGACCATATCCGTGGTTGGTTCCAGAGTAAAATTGGAATTTGAAGAGTACGTAGAGTAGATAAACTAAATTTTTGCAAGAGAGGGCCGAACCTAAAAACTAACATTAGACGACGGTATAAGCAACGATGAAACTTACGTATAAAAAAGTCATAAGGTCAAAAACGAAATCCTAACTAATAAAATACCCAAATAAGGGCTTTGAAACTGGAAACCATCTGCACTTCCAAAATCAGTGCACGGTTTAGCTAATCTTACTTTGTCGTCGTTGACCCAGATCGTGGCATTGCATGTTAAACTAAGAGCCGATGGATCTTTCTTTGCTCTTCTCGCTCGACACAGCCATGATGAGCAGTTTTGGAGTTTAAGGTTCTTAGCAAAGAGGTGTACATGTATCCTTCATAGATTATGTATCTCTTTCCCCTTTTCGTTGTACCGAACTCCATTGTTACACGCCCGTATAGTTTGCACCGCCTAAATCTCATATCCATTATCAACTTTTTGTAACAAATCAAATTTCAACTTTTAGCCTCAGGGACAAGTCCATTTTTGATGATATTTTCCTTGATTTTGGCATTTTAATGTGGCACTTAAATATTTATGTTGGTTAAACAATAGCCATACAATTTGTAGAGGAATAATTTTTTTAATAGTATTTATGAGGCAAGAATTCATACGTACAATCCTATGTACCTTTTTAAATGGAATGGACCATATCAAAGCAGTGGAGATATTAGGTCACTTTAATAGCATCCATATCACTCAAAATCTGGAATTTAGTACTTATTTTATTGTAATCTCCGTATTAAACATGAGAACACTTGCTAAAGGTACCATGAATGAAAATTTATTTTTAAAAAAAACAAAAAAAAAGGTAAAAAGACACTCATCCGTGATGTAAATTGTCCATGCACTCATGTTCACAAGTAGACGGATGCTGCTAAACGCTGGTATCGGTCTATCAGCAAAACTGTCACCTGACATTTCTTAAACCTATTTACCCAGTTGTATTGTACCAATTCACAATCAAGGTTTTTTTCATTTGGAAACCTTTTAGCATGTACAAGTAATATTGCAATAGGAATATAAAAGTCAAAATAAAATTTTAACAATTATTATTTGTTAATAGCTGCAAGTTAAGTTTCCTAGTTCTCTAACCTTCGATGTCGTCCATTTAAAGGACACATAACGAAATACGTATGTACTGTCTTAAAAGAATCTCAAGTAAATTATAATCATATTTGAACGTAAAACAAATAGATTCTCGAGAGTTTCCGTAAAATTAAAGAGATAAGAACTGTAAAGTAACGAAAAAAGCAAAAAATGTTAATAAATATCGTGAAAAAAATTGATCTTGCTATAAATTATATGGCTATTATTTAAATAACATACTGAAATTGTGAAGATCCATGACTCTCAATGGGGTGCTTAAGAAGCTTCGGAGAAATAACACCAAAATCTACCCATTTATTATTATAACAATTTTTATGGGGAGATTTTGGTGTTATTTCTCCGAAGCTAAATAATATACGGTGGTGCATTAGAAACGATACATAGCTATTTCTGTAAATTAAAATAATTTTCAAAAAACGCTTTGGCACGTCAAATTGATCATGGAAGGAAACAGTGTCTAAAATAAAACTTGCTCACTAATGTCTTTGTCTCGCATCGCTGACAGTGCAACCCCTAAAATCTTAAATGATGCATCGTTGGTAAGGTCGCCCATCTCTGAATTCGGATATGTAATTTTTTTGGTTTAGTTGTTTCATTTCCAGCGCATTCGACGTTGCAGGTACAAGTTTTCTCTTTTTTATACCACTTGCAACTGCATAATTTTGACGCACGATCGCATTAGCTTCTATTACATAGTGATCGGCCCGACATCCTTCCAATGACATAAACAACAGCGCGCCCTCAACTTACTTTTAAAATATTTCGAAAATATCAAATCTAAAAAATTATAGTCTCACCAAATTAAGAGAAGGAAAGCCTTTCCAATGACGTCCTATCTTCCTTGTTGCGCATTTACCAATGCTAAGGGTTTTGCTTTAGTACTAGGTATGCCATACAAAAATTAAGTATATTTGTACTTAATAATTACAAACATTTAAAAGAAAAAATCATCAATATCGACCTGTTCCTAAAACGTTTCAAGATTTTCAAAACCCTTACTATTTTGATTATTAACAATCTCTTAAAAAAATGCCAGAATTTTTTCATGTATCTCTTCAAACTATAAAATAAATAACAGGAAGAAAATAAAAAAGAAACTTTTAAGTTCATTCACTACCATAGTTGTGGCAAAGATAACGCAAAAAAATAAGCAGTTAGTGTAACTTTACTCAGTCACCAATAATCAACATATAGCCATATGTGGTCAAAGAAACGTAAAACTGGTTCTAAGAAAACTGGAAACTTACCTTTTCTGAACACCACCACAACACTACCAACAGAAATCAAATTACTTTTACCTTGTAATAAACCCTATTCATCTTCCAGAAATAATAGAAAGGATGTCATTACGATATTTCTCTTATTGTTTCTTTATGAAGTGCAATTTGTGTTATCGGGGTCTTTTCAAAATTTACCTTTAATTATAATATTATCTTAATTACTTATCCAAATTTAGTGCCATCTATGAAATGCATTGTTCTATTGTCATTTATACATACTCGTTTTGTCTAAAATAAATTTAATTCAACTAAAGAAATAAAGAACAATTTTTTATATGTCTTCATTAAGAAATCTTTATGTAGGGAGCGTTAAAATAACTTCCTTTTTCTATTTTCATCTTGATCTTATAATGTAAATATTTTTAACTTTAGACTTATCACTTTGTTTGTGTACGGTATTATATGTTGATTCTGTTTTAATATTAAGAGCGTCTCAAAAGTAGCGCATATTACACATAATATTGTAGATTTATACTATAACTAGGTATAACTATTTGGTATTTAATTACTCCACAAAAGACGTTGCAGTTACCTATTCTTATTTTCTCAAAACAAAAGCGCAGTAGATAAAAATTATGTGTTCTTAAATTACATGATTTAACTATATCAGACTCTTCATACAACTTCAAAAAAAAACCAGCGTGATTATATTTAAGAAATGGAAATACTTAAGAATCGCGATGTGTAGAAAATGAAAGACCAAATAACTATTATTTGAAACATTTTTCCATGAAGTAGATGTTTACCAAGATGTGCACTACTACATACATTCTATTAAAGGCAATGGTCTAGTAGCCTCTTCAAAATATTTAATTTTAATAAACCAAAGATTTACAGAATTATCCGGGTGTGAATTATTCGGGAGCGAATTTTTCGAGTGCGAATTGTCCGCACACAGATCAGAATATATTTCATTTTTTATCGTAGTTCGCCCAAAGCTCAACTGCGCTGAATAATACTCTACGTTGATTGTTTTACCCCTTGCAAATTGAAACTAGCAGAATAGCCCTTGCACTCCAGAAAACTGACGCAATCGCACCCTTCTGGTTGGCGCAATTGTCTTCGCTTTTCTTAGTCCACTGTTTTGGCTGTTGCTTTGTTTCGGAAGTGTAGTGAGAAAGTACCTAACTACTTGTGAAGTCCACTCAATTCTTTCGCAACAGGCTCCAACCCCCCTCCGTATTCAGCACCCAATGTTACAGGTGGTCGCTGTGCCGTTTCAAAAATTTTCGTATTTTATTCAACATAGGCAATTTACAAATATACCACTTCATAGCGAACGTGAACAAAACTGTGTCTGGAAATAAATAGCGATAACAGCGTGTACGTTTATGATAAATGTGTGCGTTACGAGATATAAGCGAAGAGAGGTACCGGGGTTTTCGGTAGTAGTGGTTAGACTTTCAAGGCGTTAGGGTTCAAGGGTATGTAAGAACTTTACTTTCGCAATTATCTTTATATAAAATTCGTCTGTATGTACGTGTATTTCTGACAGAATTCCTTTATAATAAGGAGAACTGCTTTTCCAATAAAAAACGGGATTAAAAATAAACTGACATTGTGCCAACGACCTCTAGGGGGGTGGATGAGCAGATATAGGAAAAGTATGTGGCTCGATCATGTCCTAAAAAGGAATAGTTTGCTGAAAGAAAGCGGCTGAGGGTACTAGTGAAGATGTTCAGTGTTTCAGAAATTGTTGAACTGAAATCACGAACGCCTATACTGGAAATAGGGGTAAATGTTGTACGTAGGACCAAACAATGAAATTCTGGACATATTATGTTTTATTCTTTCCGGGGGGAGTTCCTACTAATTGAAAACTCGACGGTAGTCACACAAGTTGTTTTATTAGGGAGTGAGTCTCCACCGGTCCGGAAATATTTGATTACTGAACAACTTTATTGCTTTCACTTTAATTAAGCACTTTCTTCACTTCGTGGATTCAAAAGAAGAACATTTTGAATAATTTTCTTACACGCACAGCAATTTTTAATAGTTTATAACTCAAATCTTATTGGCAAATTAAAAAGAATTGAAAAAGTAGTTGCTAAAGTACAATCGAAAATCAGGTCCCAAAGTTGTCTTGGGGGAGTTGTTTATTTTATTCCGTCACACTGTATATTGATGTTATTCCAAATGAGTAGGTGTATGATAGTATCTTCATGCAATATGTTGAAAAAACAATACATTCGAGTGTCTTACGACCTCGCTTACGACATCAAATCAGGTCACTGTAAATGTAACCCTTTCCGTTTTCACATTTTGGCCTGATAGCAAACCACACAGTTTTACTAATTCTAATTTGGCCCTTGTAAAAGGTCCAGGCAACTTAGACTTTTTACAAAAGAAAATTGTTAATGGAATTTTGTCAGTGGATATCTTAAAATGGTCTATAACAAATACACAAAAAATAAATACGTAAGCAGGGGA
The DNA here is from genome assembly GCF_008802855.1 of Photinus pyralis. Taxonomy (NCBI): domain Eukaryota; kingdom Metazoa; phylum Arthropoda; class Insecta; order Coleoptera; family Lampyridae; genus Photinus; species Photinus pyralis. Next base: position 13,188,140 of record NW_022170510.1, on the reverse strand, counting down.
GTGGGACTAAGCTTTTGAGTAGGGCGAGGGAGTGTTCAATGGAAAAGTGGTAGATCGTGAAAAACTTTCTTTCCGGCCAGTTTCTCACATAATCTCAAGATAACTCAAAAAATCGCGGAAAATCGTGTGTTTTTTTTTATTGTTCATGTCCGCAAAAAATGATTTTGAAACCGTAATCAAGTCCGATATTCACATCTCCCATACGGAGGGTCCTCGAACTTTTTATATTGAAAAAATTTGTAGTTATGTGAAATAAAAAAGTATATTTCAGCTAGTTAAAAGAAGATCATTTTTGCGGAAATGAACAATAAAAAACAAAAATCACGATTTTCTGCGATTTTTTCTCTTACTTTGAGGTTATGCGAGAAGGTTGTAGAGTTTTTTTTAACACTTTTGTTTCTGATCTCAACTTCTGCCGGAAATTGCAGTCATACGATTTTCGCCCCTATTCACCCTCCCTAAAAACTTAGTCCCACTCCCCTGCTGACGCATTTATTTTTTTGTATTTGTTATAGACCATTTTAACATATCCACTTGACAAAGCTCCATTAATATTTTCTTTTTTTTTAGGTACAGCTGCGAATTAAATTCCAAGCAGGTTATTTTTCGCATTATTATACAACAAAAAGTGACAATTTTCCTCACCGCCACAAACGAAGGAGCTTTAATAAATCCCGATCATTATAATAAGCTTTAAATGGAAAACTGTCGTTTTCCATCTAAAGCTTATTCAGTCTATTCATTCTAAAATGCCCATTAAGACCAATTCAGGGCATTATCCTGATGATATTCAATTACTTATCGATCACAATACAAACCGCCTTTTTTTATACCTACACACTCTCTGAAAACCAATAACCTGTAACAAATTTGAAAGAAAAACCGAAAAAGAATTCAATAAGATGCGATACGATACCATTAAATCAACTACGTTCAAAGCATTTTCTGAGAGAACCCTTGCGGAAATCACTTATGCTTGTCGACGTTTTCAAACTGTTTGAACTCAATTATACGTCTCACTTTACTTAATGTAACGGAAGTTGATTTATTTAATGCACTTCGATAGTTATCCTTGTGTATGGGTTAACCGCGGAGATACAATGTTTCTCTAATTTAAAAAGTAAGGCTGTTTCTTCACTTCAATGTAACGTACCCAGGACTTTGAATGTGTAAACTAAGAAATCGAGAAATAACATTCGTAAGGGAAGATCGTTGATTTAATGTTGTTTCTAGGCGCTTTCAATAAGATTAAATCTTGTAGCGAAATACCCTGCGGCAAACTGTTGGCAAAACATTTGAGAATCGCATTTCTTTGAAGTTAACGAGAAGACTTTTTGTGAATCTTGTAATCTCTGATGTGAAATAAATAGCTCTTTAGCCTACATGCTATACTTTAGTGAAATAGAGATTTAAACAAACCAAAACTACGTTTATTTAATTTAGATGTGTCATCTAGGACGACTATATTTACAATTACCGCTTATTTCAAACACAAGTACAATTACTAGTTATTTACATAAAAAGTCATGAAAGTGGTCGTTTACATGACGCGGAAACCTTCAGGAATGTTTATATGAACATTTTCATTTATTATTTTGAAAGTTTTTGTTATTTAAATTGTCAATTTTCTTTATTCAAGAATCTTCATTTTTTCGTTTTCCGAATTTCCTGAATTTTAATGTATTTTCTACTCTGTTTCGAATTTTCGTATGTTTTTAATATTCCGCATTTATAATTTCCAGAATTGTTGTGTACATCTAGTTTTATGCCCCTTCGGAGAAAATATATGCGTGCTAATTAAATCCCATCCGATAACAAAACGCAAACGACCAGATGTGCCTACATCAGAATACTAACTAAATTGAATGAATTACAATAAAGATACAATTCAAAAACGAAAATAATACGCAAATAACAATTCTAAAAGAAACAACAAATACTGAAATTCAAATTCAAACAAAATCAACCAACTCTGTGCTTATTCGTAAATAGTCCCCCAGATTTACACCTGAAATATTCTCACATACAGGATGTTCTGTCATTATAATCTAACTCTTTACCATGTGATCCGTAGCTCCTGAACCCACATTGAACTTATCCATCCTCCTTTCCACAACAAACCATTCCAGTAAGAAAAGCAATTTTCTTTTCCCTTTCCTTTTCAGTTACCTCCGTGCAATTAATTAGTACTCAACTCAACTCATATTTCTTGGAACGAGTACTTAGTGTTTGAGATTCTCCAATATAATGGGAGTATCAATTTCATTACAACTTTCAAATTCAACGCTTAAATTTATAATCTGCCTTGGTAATTAATTGGAAACGTAATGTCATTTATTTTGAGAGAAATCTTTTGAATCAAGTATTAGGGATTTGATACCTCTTCAAATTCACTTAAAAGCTTCTTATGATTTTGTTTTGGACCGTCAACGCAATATTCATTTTCGATCACCCTATTGCGAAATTTTTCACTTTTGTTACGCCATAATTCGTAGAATCAAAAGATACACCTCGTTTTCAGCTCACATTTTATTCAATGGTTTTAAAGGAATAATACGCCTGCGGTAAACAACCCGCAAAACGAGTCCCTGAGCTTTAGTTCTCTGTGGTTAAACTTGTAAGATAGAAGGCCTGCAGTGATGCGATAGTAGCACTAAAACTGTATTAATTTATTAGTCGTATTGAAACGGCGACATAGTCAAAATTGAAGGGATTCCATTCTCCCTTAAAACTCTCACACTGGGAAAGTTGTGAAATCCACGCATTAACTCTTAAATCTCCTTTTCCTTCGGAAACCCTACATCTGTTTATCGTACAAAAGATCAATATTTTCAAAGTACGCCAGTATCCGATTGTATTTCAATGGACCTTACCTCGATTTTCCCACAGTGATGGTTATCACCAAAGCAATTTTTACTTTTGTAAAGAAAGTCTTACTCAGAGCTTTTTAAATGATGAAGTTATTCCTTTGTAAATGTACTTTTACTGCCTGTTAATCTCAATTTCGGATTAGTTATGAATTTCGGTAAACTGTACGTAAACGCTTTTAACTGTATAAACAAGATAAACTCAAAGTGTAACAAAAATGGGAAAAATTAATATAAGTTTTTTCTGAAGTGAGAATGACATGTAAAGAAACTGAAGGTAGAAAATTTAAAATTAAAGAGGGCAGCACTAGATGAATGAGGAAGAAATGAAGCGTTAGAAAGAAAGATAATAGAAATAATATCGTGATCCAAGAATCCAAGATTAAAGAAGTTTTAATTTTCGAGCAATAGCGCAAGGACAGGCCGTCCAGCAGGTACAACCGTCGTTCCCGTCATGGCACAGCCGAGTTTTATATAAGGTCTTTTACGTGTTGCATCTTTGCATTTTGAATCCTCGCTAGTAACATTTTATTTGCTACCGCTCCGTTAATTACAAGGTAGACTAATTTGCAATGCACAGGTAATTGAATATCTTTATATAACAAAACTAACAGAATCTTCTCTGAAAGGAACAAGAACAGCTTGTACACAAGAAAGAAAAAGAAATAGAATTAAGTGCCGAAAAGTACATAGCGTAACCTCTAGTGGCACAATAAAAAACTATTGTAAATTAAACCAATAATAATCAAGTACATCTAAACTAAACGGATTTACAAAAGAGGTACCTAGATGGCGTAAGAATGTCACTATAAAATATATTATGGAATTTTAAATTGTTAAGAAAAGAACGCCACAACTTCGTTTCCTTAACCCAATCAAATGCGTATAAATCTCATTGACCATTGACATTGACTCTAAATATAGATCACCAAATTTAATATGAATCCGATGATTTGAAAAATTGGAAAATAACACAATTCTCTTAAAAATCGTTTCAACAGCCATAATCTCATAAAAATATGCCTACACCCATGTGTCCTAATCACTTGTGCATTTGAGGATTCAAAGTTGTGGTAACCAACAATCAATTTCGAATAATTTTAGTCACTTTTCTTTGGAGTACAGTAATTTTAGGGGCGCAATTGTCTCACCTTAATTAACAATAGTATCGCGAGTCACTATTATATGAAAAACATTTAGAAGGCGGAACTGTCGCGCTTAATTACCCTGGACGCAAGTGACCCGGGCACAAGTGTCCGGACACGCTATTTATGTCAAAGGGTTGCAATTGCAAAAAATAATCAAAGTGAAGTTTATTGAATTCTTTGTGTGGCTTCGATTTTCGCGTGGGATTACATTTTCAAGGATGGCAAATTTTTATTCTAAAATTCTCTAATTAAGGATTTGCTTAATGAACTTGCCTCTAATTTAATTTCGCGCTTTTCATAATTAATATTGTAAAGGTTGAATTACGCGAAACATTGTTGCAATTCACCACTTTGAACCACATATCAACGAAGACACCTGAGAAGCTGTATAACTATACTGCCCTGATGAAACAAAAATTATTCGTACGTTAATAAATGCCTTTATACGCCGTAAAAGTATTACAGTTACTATAGACAAATCACTGGAAATTAGCGTTGGCTCTAATTAGTTTCGTTCGTAGTGATTAAATTAGGTACATTCATTAATTATACAAGGACTTCAACTTAGTACGAAGAGCTTTTCAACTACGTTGTAGAATGTAGAAGGGTTAAGTGGTTTGAGAGCAAATGGATTTTGATTCTGCTTCCTATTTTTCCTCCTAATCGCCGGAATTTTGAAATTTCTACTGCTGCTAGTTTGTTACACTCTCAATTGCGACTATACGGTTGCTTATATTGGCTAAGGACGGCCTGTACTTGGCATCTTTCCACCCAACTTGGGTAATCTCTCTCTATGTTTATCGCCAAGTCGGTTAGTTAGTATGTTTGCAAGTGTGCTATCTATTACCCGCACTTGGTTGCATGCCACTTTTTATTCGTTTTTTTGGGAACGCTGCACCTAGTTATCGTTAACAAGGCTAATTCTCGTATAATGAATTTGAGAAGTCTGGAAAAATTCAGCTTCATTCATTAAAATAAACCTCCGACGCTTCCATTAAACTTCAATCCCCAGACATCCTGAAAATACAAGCGCTTTTCCATTTTACGATCCAACCGAGAAGCATCTTGCATTTTTTGCTTAGTTAGAATTATTCGAAAACAATGCTCGTCGTCATGTTGGTTGCGCTCGAAGCGATGAAATGTTTTAATGCTTCTTGCACCCTTGTTTATACCGCATTACACAATTTCAGCATTCAAAAGGGTGAGATTTTGTTCTATTTTGTAATAACGTATCTGAATAACAGAAGCTCTGTCAACTAGGTAAAATTTCTTGCTGATGTAATACTTTATTCAAAGGTTTCTATGACAATTATTCATTTTCACTGTCTACTAAGCGATAATGATGTTCTGTTCACAGAAAGGCCAAAAAGGAGTAGATTTAATTTAAATAAGGAAAGTAATGAGTGATTTTGACTGTATTAAGGTATCAAACTCTCAAAATATTCCCACTACAATCGTCCATTTTAGTTCTGAAGGTTTCTGAAAATATACGTGTATAAAATTAGAGTAGGCGGAGGACGTATACATATAGAGCTTGGACAATTCCGCCGATTAAAGGAGTTAAATTTGATTGTGATGGTTTCTTGACTCTTTAACCTTTGTGCTTTTTATTAGAGACTTTATTGTCAGCGAGCTTTTGAGCAATTTAAAATCACCACCTCTGCAGAAGGGGGTGGATAGGCTTACTTACTGTGTTTTTTAATAACACGAACCTTGGCAACAAGAAGGCGTACAAACAAACAATTTCGTAAACTTTGTTGAGGTCAAAAACGAGCTAAATTTTTACAAATTGGAATATTTGACTCGATGTTGAAGATACGGACAAAAGCCTTCTAATTTTCCATACAACCCTGAATCAGTGTATACAAAGAAATACATCCACAACGAGCACCAGTAAAACATTCGCAAAGACCGTGGATTACTCAAACGTGTCGACACCAAAAATAAGCTTTACAAGCTCCTACAAATGCGGCCATACGATATTCAATTCAGAATGTACCACAAAAAAATTTAAAGCCAAACTTTCTGCAGATATTGATGATCTGCTTAGCAACTCCGCTGACCAATGGCGCCCGATCAATAATTAATGGGGAAACAATCGCATAAAAATATAAACAGAATAGTTGAGAACGAAACAGAATTTGAGCAATGTATTTAACAATTATTTCGTGAACGTTACCGCAAACACAGTACCTCACTCCAGGGCTTCCACAGTTACCAGTTGTAGGTAAACGAAATTTATATTTTTAACTGCTGTGGTGAGCGCTGAGTGGAAGACATCATAAAGCAAATGCAGAATAAAAAATCCTCAAACCTATCAAACAAATTTACATCTCAATCTCAGATCCCTTATCATTATTAATCAACAGCAGCTTTGCGACGGGCATATTCCCTTCCTTACTAAAAAGAACTTGGACCAATTTTTAAGAAGGGCTATCCAGAATCAGTGGATAGACCAGTAGCCCTAATATCTATCTTTGCAAAAATTTAAAAAAAACTATTAGGGAAACGCTTATTCAATTCCTTGACACTAACAATTTTTCTGCGACCAACAATTTGGATACAAAAAAGACAAAAGCACGGAAGAGGCAATAGCAAAGCTTATGAAGGAGTCTATAGCAGCATGAATGACAACAAAAAGGTATCGGGGCTATTTATCGACATCATTTTGACACTCCACCACAACTGTACGGATGTAACAAGCTGCAACTGCAAAACCATAGAACAAACAAGCAGCATTAGATACATGGGCGTCTACATTGGATAACAAAATTAACTGGTGAAGTCATGTTTCATGGAGAGCTCAGGAAAAAGATAAGAACCTTCTACGTTATTAGAAATATAGGCAACGAAGAGCTGTTAAGGACTTTTTTCTTCGCCTTGATACACTCCAGAGATTATAATACGTACTGGAATTTTGCGTATTTAAATTCTACTGTCCAAGCTTGATTATGGTTTTATTATACAGGGTGGTGACTTGAACAACGCACTATAGTAATTTTTTTATTTCTGATTATTGGCTTCCGTAATTATTTTATAGATAAAGTTTATTTGGGTTTTTTGTAGAGAAAAAAGTATCCATCCATGCTTTTAATTTTTTGAACTTTAAAACCAAGAAATTAGATAACTAAAAACTGACGCTTTTAAGAAAATCAGTGGTGCCATGGCAGTTTCAGATGAAACAAACTAATGCAAATGCAGGCGCTTTTGTTTAATTTCATAATTCCATGGCATTACCGACTTTATAAACGCGACAGTTTTTAATTTTTACATTTTGCTGTTTCTAAACTTATGAAATTAGGAAACAATAATATCTACGGATTTGTAATTTTTTCTCTACAAAAAATCTAGGTAGACTTTATTTCTAAAATAATTAGGGAAGCCATTAATTGGAAATTAAAAAATTACTATTGAAATTCCTATGGTGTGTGCGTCAAGTCACCACCCCGTATATGATTCTGCGAATAAACCACTCCTGGACCTGGTTGTGAATTCATTAAAAATAAAAAAGGTTTTCACCATAAGGCGCATTTACCATGCATCATTCGAATGCAAAAAGAATGTACTAAATATCTTCAAAACTGTAAGAGAAGATAAGGTCTTAGACGGACGGACGGATAAGATGGCCATAATAGCGCCATCCTAGACGCCATCCAACATGGGTTGGAAAATGCTCTAAAAAAATGTTAAGCTTTCGGAATTGCGAATCTACGAAATTTGACATGTCCCGAACACTTTGTATAAACGTTTTGAACTGTTATTACATATTAAGTAAGGCAAATTCCTTATTTAAGGTCCACGCAAACCGACGCGGACATGCGGACGCGGGAGCGGGAGCGGTACCGCATGCGCGAAATATTTCTACAGCGGTATATGCGTGCGAACCGCCGGCCGCATCGGTGTGCGTGATCGTACATCCCGCTGTAGAAATATTTCCCGGATGCGGTACCGCTCCCGCGTCCGCATGTCCGCGTCGGTTTGCGTGGACCTTTAAGCAAATCCAGAAAATAATTATGGGTCTGTTTTATGTTCGCTTTACAAAAGGCAATTTATTTACTGACTGAGTATCATTTCCAAAAATTTCGAAAGAATGTAGTCCACACTTCGGTTGTAGGACAATTCGCTCCCGGACAATTCGCGTCTGGATAATTCGCTCCCGGACAATTTGCACCCGGACAATTCGCGCCGGGATAATTCGCTCCCGGACAGTTCGCGCTGGGATAATTCGCTCCCGGACAATTCGCACCCGGATAATTCGCTCCCGGACAAATCGAACCCGGACAATTCGCTCTCAAGACAATTCGCTCCTAGGAAAATTCGCTCCCGGACAATTCGCGCCGGGATAATTCGCTCCCGGACAATTCGCTCCCGTGCAATTCGCGCTCGGATAATTCGCTCCCAGATAATTCGCTGCCGAATAATTCGCACCCGGATAATTCGCTCCCGGAAAATTCGCTCTCAGAACATTCGGTGGGACCTATAGTAAAGTGTAAGCTGTAGTATTATTTTATTTGGATACGAGCAAAATTCATCCTAGAAACATTTTACAAGGTCAGTCAGTAGACCGTGATTTCATGGAATATTTGGAAGCTTGATGCTGTATTAGGTACATTGTATGGATATTGTATAAGAAACTTCAACGTCAATATCTATACTTACACATCGCAAAACCTTCGCGTATACGAAATACATATACAGTATTAATACGAAAGTAACTTTCTCAAGGAATGTTAGCTGCCCGAAATAGGATTTGTAACAGTAGGTACATTATAGAGACGAAAGTGGCTACTTTTGTTCCGAGACTTTGTATCTCTTCGCTCAGATCTCGGGCTACTTAGGTTTTTTCTTCCGCGAACGACAACCGAAATAACGGGCTAAATTTCAAAAAGACTATGGAGAACTCTCCAATTGTGCAGCAGTTACGCAGCCGGTCAAATTTTCCAGATTTAAACAGTCAAAACTTAATAAAATTTAATGTTTTTCACACCAATATTCAAAGTGTCAGAAGCAAGGTAAATGAGTTAGAGGCTTTTTTATTAGATTAAAAAAAAGAATATCATGCGATCTGTTTGAGCGAACATTGGCTAAATGAATTAGAGATTAAATCTTTTGTTCTTAATAACTTTTACGTTGCAGATTATTTTTGCAGAACATACTTCAGACACGGAGGAACGATGATCCTTTTAAAAACCAAATTTCTCTTAAACCAATAAACATTTTAAAAAGCTTGTCAATAGAAAAACAGTGCGAACTCTGTGGCGTTGAGATAGACTCTCTGAATTTGGCAATAATTTGTGTATATAGGTCTCCTGCAGGCGATCATAATTGTTTTATTCAAACGATCAAAAGACTGTTATTGTCAATAAATTTGAAGAAGAAATGGATGATAGTTGGAGATTTCAATGTTAAGTTTGGAACGACTGAAACTGAAACGACTCATTTAACTGATCTGCTATCGTCATTTGATTTTGATCAAATGATCTTCGATAGTACAAGGAAGCAGAATTGTATCGACAACATTTTTGTTAATTTCAAGGTAAACCTTGAACATGTTTCTGTAATAGATCATATACTGTCCGATCATAAAGGACAGGAGATAAAATTGCGGCTAGGTTCAGATGTTACAAATAAAGAAAAAATTTACGCCAAATGTAGACCCTTTACCCAAAAGGGAAAATTTTTGTTGTACCAATGTTTGAGCAACACAAACTGGAACTTTTTAAAAGATTCTAGTAGTCCCAGCGAGGTTAGGTTTAATATATTTTTTTAATATAATTCTACAAGAATTTGATAATTGTTTACCAGTCAAGCGTAAACATTTTAATAAAAATCAAAAATCAATTTCCTGGTTTAACCAGCATTTAAGTAGGATGAGGGAAAAACTCTCATTGATAAATGATGTTTATAACGCATACAATACCAGTCCCCTACGTACACTTAGGAATAATTTTAGACAAACATATCGTACTGAACTAAGGAAAGCGAAAATGTGTGCAAACAAATCATTTATCAACAATGCCAAAAATTCTAGTAATGCCATGTGGTCGATTATCGATTCTTCTAGAAACACTAATCGTCAGGAAAGTCCTAACACCTGAAGAGTTTAATACATATTTTAAAGAAATTCCAGCGAAAATCACCAAAAGAATTAATTCTACTTCTTCTGCAACATTAAGCACGGGCTCATTTAGTCGGATTAATAATCCGGCTCCCCACTTAAAATTTTTTTTGCACGAAGTAAGCATCATTGAGGTAAGAGACGCCATTACGTCTTTATCTAATAGTAAATGTCGAGACATATATGCAGAAATTGTAAAATGTCTAAGGGATTTAATTGTATTACCACTAACAGTGTTAATTAATGAGTGTTTTAGGGAAGGAACGTTCCCAAAGGCATTGAAACGGTCTATAATTTTACCTTTGTCTAAAAAGGGTGACAAAGAGGATGTTTCAAATTATAGGCCGATATCAATACTTCCCATTTTTTCAAAAATTTTCGAAAAGATCTTAAAAAATCGCATACTGAATTATTTTGAGGTCAATAATATTTTTAATAATGCACAATACGCTTTTAGATCAAAAAAGTCAACGACGGACGCCCTTGTAGATCTATCTAGTACAATCTTAAATACATTTAATGAAAATAATTATACAACAGCAACTTTTCTAGATTTAAGCAAACCTTTGATTGTGTAAATCATAAGATCTTGTTAAATAAGTTGCAAGCATATAATTTTGATGAAATTTCCATTAAACTCATGCAATCATATCTCGAAGAACGTTCTCAAACTGTTAGATATAACGGTTTATTCTCAAAAGAAATATGTGTACAGTCTGGTGTTCCACAAGGTTCCATTTTAGGGCCTGTGCTTTTCTTAATTTATATAAATGACTTGCCTTCTACAGTTAATGGTCATTTCATATTATATGCCGATGACACTACAATACTAAGCTCTGGTTCTGGTCTAGAAATCACAAATATAAGAAGTATAGATCTTCAAGGGCAGTCCAAGTCTTGGTTCCACTTGAACAAGTTGTCTCTAAATGAAGACAAAACAGAAGTTTTAACTTTTACGATGAAAAGGGAGTAGGGACACTGATGTAATTAACCAAAAACCGGTGAAATTTCTAGGCGTCTATCTGGACTCCACACTTTCATGGTCACGCCATATTGACGAGCTCTCCTCAAAACTGAACAGAACTGTGTTCTTACTCCGTAATTTAACAAACCATGTTTTTCCGGAAGTTACGCCTACGCGCACTGCGTACTTCGGATTATTCCATGCCATAATGAATTATGGTATTTTAATATGGGGTCACTGCTCCTCTGTATCTAGAATCTTTAAAATACAAAGAAGAGTGGTTAGAATATTGGCTAACCTAGACTATCAATCTGATTGCAGGCAAGCCTTCACAGATTTGGAAATATTAACCTTACCCTCACTTTACATATATTTAAATGCCACTCGGACTTTCACAATTATGATACGCGAAATATGCATAATTACGTCCCTACTTATTTACGTCTTAAAAAAAGTCAGTACGGCCCTAATTTTTTAGCCATAAAATTTTTTAATATGTTGCCCACCGCTCTCAAACATTGCAATGAAATGGTTTTAAATCTAAAATTAAATCATATCTAATAAAAAAGGCTTTCTATTCACTAGAAGAATTTTTGACGAATAAATGTTGTGATATAATGGAATAGTTTGTATAATTATTTGTTTGTTTGTAATTTATTATATTCGTTTGTCTCTTACATTGCATACTTAAAATGACTTGTGTAAACACCATGTGTAAAACATCAATAAATATTATTATTATTATTATTATTATTATAAATAGACAGTACATAGTACAGAAAAACGTTTTGGTGTTTAGAACCAAAAATGATATACTTACTATAAAAATAAGAATGGAAAAAAGTCGAAAAAATCATATAAAACACTTGCATCATATTTAGAGCGTTCCTCCCTCCCCCGCTCTTCCCCTGAGATAAAGAGAACATAATTTTGCCTCAATTAATGGCCGTTTTGCACCGACAAAGTTAAGCGGGGCTTAGCTTAAGCGTAGCTTAAAATCCATGGTAAGGATTATTGAGACAATGGTTGTCATGGATTTTAAGCTACGCTTAAGCTAAGCCCCGCTTAACTTTGTCGGTGCAAACCGCCATTAGTCATTGAATAAAAATTTTTATTCAGCGGTGAAGTGATGTATGATGTTGAGATTGGTTTATGAAATAATTGATCAAGTAAATTAATTAGATTTGCTAAAAAAATCAAGAGAAGTCGAAATTTGTTAATTTTAGTTCAAGTAAGCGATTTTCCAGCATGAACTTCAAAGAAGAGCCATCAGCTCCTATTTTGTTTGAGAGTATTTCGCATTGAGGCTCACCATGATGAAGTCTTTGGGAAGTGAAGTGATTTAAAACATTAACACCGGCCACTTGCTTGGCAATCAGCTTAAGAAATTATTAGACAAACCTACTAAGAATCTTGATAAAGAACTCTACGGAAGCGAATTATCCGGGTGCGAATTATCCAGGCGCGAATTGTCCGCACACCTCACACTTCGCGTGGACTTACAAAATAAAGTTAGAGTATACCATTTAAAATTCTTCCGGTAAAAGCGAAAGTCTCAGTTTGTCGTTGGACCTCATGTCCGTTCCCTCTGTATAACTGGAAGCAATTAAATTTGCCATAATTTATGTAATTTAAGTGGGAACTTACATCCTCTCTGTCTAGATGAACTGTGAACAACAAAATCCAGTTACATTACAAGCATTCCTGAAAATTTTATATTTTGTGATTAGTGAAAAAATTTTTTGAAAATTACAGTTTGGAAGGGTCAGACGTGCCCACGTTTAAATTTATTAACGATCCTCGAGATAGTTTATAATTTTGTATTGCTGTCTGTCTGTCCGTCTGTTCGTGTGCACGATAACTTTGTGTAGACTAACGCGTCAAAAAGTTACAGCCCAAAAACTGTCCAAACCTCAAAAAAAAGGGGGCTCTTTTATAATTCTTGTTACAAAGAACATATGAATGTCCGGTTTTCTGTGTTAGTAAATATTTATTAAACTTCAAGCAACTATGTAAATAAAAAAATTCGCGCATGCGCAACCAACTTTTCTGTTTGCGCAATGCCATTTTTTTTATATGTTAAGATATTTAAATGAAATTTTGTATGTAGGCACTTCGAATAAAAGTAAAACTAATGGCGATTCAAAAATTTGTTGGAAATACGCTGATCTGGTGAGACAGAATCAATCCCTTAAGGAGTGTTGTAAAAATGAAGTATCTATGTGCGAAGATCTCGAAGATCGTTCGATATACAGTTGTATCGGATTTTTTAAACAGATTTTTACACTGATATTTCATCACCAGATTAACCTCAAATAGTGAGGTTGAACATTCACGTATAGTAGGGTTGCCAACCGTCTTGTTTTCATAGGACATCTTCTGGTTTTTTGGGTGTCCTGAGGTATCCTGGGTAGTTTTTAAGTAGCGTCCTGGAGATTTTAAAGCGTCCTGTTGAGGTCCTGTGTTTTATAATTCGTTTTTATACGTTTTCGAACATTTTAAAACAAATTATGAATTTTTTGTCGACACACTACTTCCCATATTGGCGTGTCCTGCTTTTAAAATGAAATGTTCTGGTATTTCTACCTTAAAATCCTGGATTTCAAAATTTCGTGATTGCAATCCTAACCTATAGGTACACGGGGTTACGGATAGATCAAACATTCCCATAATGAGTGTGTTTGTTACACGCAATAAGTAGGTACAGGTATGCAAAAATATCTAAAGAGGAAAATTTCCCCCAAAAAATTCACTTCTTCTTAAGAAAGTTTACTGTTTGTGAGTGCAAAGGACTCCGCAACACTAAGCAGTGTGGGTGTAAGAAAGAGACCTGGGTCCCTTGCTCAAAGTTGTGCAAATGTTCCCCTCAAACATAGCACACATTTCCACCTAATTTTTCGATTTTTGGAGAATGTTTGTTAAAATATAGCCTTTTAATTTTTAAGTGCTTAATCGTACTCTACGCCCCCGAAAACATGGGAATAGACACTTGGATCGCGAACGTATGGCCAAAAGCACAAAAACTCTTAAATTTGGCGCTATTTTGGACGGCATCTCGAATAACGCACTTCCGGTTGCAATTTCGAGTTGTCAAACGGCATTTTCGGATTCCGCGGGGTCGAATTAGGTGGTAATGGTTTCAACTTAATTGTTACATGAAATGCTTCTTGATGCATTTGGAATTTCGCAAAACAAGACCTGACTACCTGTGAGGCCAAGGAAATCTCACACAGCTTGCAGATAATAATATGGTGTTTTCTTGGACAGCATTAGCGGGAAAGGTTTTTACCTGGGCTGAGACAATCTTTAATGGTTACAATTATGGCCAGAAGCGTTGGAGATTTCTGCCAACTTGAATAATCGAGTTTAGTAAGGTGCAGTGTGACAGTATTAAGTGATTACCATAATGTTAACACGATGTAGACTTTGGAACTGAAGGAGACCAAAGATAGGAGAGGACCTAATTCAAGGTCATCTAAAACAAATTTACGCTGGTGATAGAACAGAATCCTCACTTGGTGAAACAACCCGAGCCAAAGGTTAAACAGCATTAAAAATGGTAATGTTTGTTGCAATTATAAGTACTGTTTGCTGAAAGGCTACCATTATATCAGTGTGATAAACAGATACGTCATAATCATTTATAGCCTTAGAGGCATACAACTATGCGCCCCTCTACAAAAATACTACTATTAAACGAACGTTCTTGAAGATAAGTAAAATAATAAGGTTGGAAGTTAATAACACAACAACTTTTATCGTAGATATCGTTTCAAGAGTTCATAAATCAGTATGTAATAAACAAGATTCCACACAATACGTATAACCGCATGTAGGTACTACTATTCATTTTTACACGTCAAGAACACGTTTGAGGGAATCGTGAAATTCAATAACCCGAGGAAGTGAGGGTGCGTGAACTTAAAATATAGAAAATAGGTAATCAAATATTCCAGTGTTGAAAGAAGTCGTTTAGAGTGCAGTTATATAGGAAACAATGGCAGATTTTGAAATGCATCCGAGTGCTGTGACTTTCGTTGATGATCGCGTAAGTATTCAATCAATAGAAAGCCGTTTTTGTACGGTTTCCGTGTCCCTTTTGTAATACACTCAAGAAACGCAATCCATCACTGTTTCAAAATTGTCTGGTTGAGAAAACATTCCATAATTTTATTTAATTAGCGATAAAGTATGTGCGATAACCGCATTAGGTAATTCAAAACTTGTCAAAAGTTCGATGAGTGAAGAGTCAATTTGTTTATTATTAGTGCCGTGTTTCCAAGTCCATTATGTACACCATGGTGTAATACGAGTGTAAGTCATTTTTCGCTTTAGGTGCCTCTGTGATTTATCAAGTGGCTTTTGGCTATTTTTTTCCTTTGTGGCACTCCAGTTGGATAACTATCAACTCCGGTTAGAGATACGCCGTTGAATGCACTAACATAGGTATAACTTATGCGACCCGAAAGCTTTTAGAGCATTTAGGTACAAATACATTTTTCAGATCGTCACCAATTACTACGTCATCCTGGAACTTTATTTCTGAAATTAGAACAAATATTAAATGTGACGTTTACCGTTAATAAGATTAAATATTTCCTTGAAATGAAATTCAGTAAAACTGAGGTGCTTCCCGTTCTTGTGTAAATAATTCGGGGTCTCCTTTTCGTACCAATGAATCTGAGGTTTTTTTTGTATTAATTGGTGAAATATTTATGGAATATAGGATGAAGTGATGAGTAAACAATGAAGCAGTACTCTTAATATTTATATTTGTGCAATAAGGTGTCGTTTAAATGAACTGTGAATATACTTCAAATGGAAAGGATTGTTATTCATGAGTGTCTTATACACGTACAAAGTGAATCTAGTTGTAACGATGGCAATTATACGAAACTGCAATCGTTTATCAGTTACACCTTTCATATTAATAGCTTAAGTGGATATAAACATACAAAGGTATGACCTATTAAGTGTACTTATTCGTTACTTTGTCTTCTAAAGAGTTTATTCAGAAACGTTCCTTACAAATTCTATAGTTACCACAAATTTTGTAGTGTCAGATTACATACCTAAATGTTCTTCATTTGGAATCTGGTAAATGTACCTATATTCTTCAAAATACATTTGCAAAATTTCAAGTTATAATTCGAAATTAAGGTTAAGATCGAGCTACAACACAAAATTGAGGCTAGCTTTGAGTTATATCCAGTTGTAGATTCATTTCTAGTTATAACGTATAACTTGAAATAAGTAAAATATTTGTTCTATGTCCACTTTCGTACTATAGGTACTGAAAATGATATAATTAAAAAGAAATAAAGCATAATTTAAGCAGAAAATGTATTGCCAAATAATGTTGGTTGCATTAAAGCTTCACTTGTAGTTCCATTACACATAAAACGTCAATTCTTCTTTATAAAAAGAAGCACACTTTTGTCGGCACAAATCTCGGAACTAAGTGGATTGGTTAGTGCTACTTTTGTGCCGGTTTATGCCGTAAAAAGTTTGCCAGCAAAACATACCGTTTGGAAATTATTTCGACTTTTAAAGGTTCTGCTAATAGGCCAATCAGGTTTTTTATCTGGAAATATCTCGGGAAATACTGAAATTTTATAGTTTTGGGTAGTACGTAGGTACGTAGAACTAAAATTCATAAAATGGACAATTCGAAACTTGCCATTTTCTATATGAAAGTTGTTTAACATTTTATTTCCCATAATAAGGCAGTATTCCATTGTTTTTATGTTTAATCAGAAACGTACACGTTCATTTGTTTTATTTTCATGTAGGATATCTGGATTATTGTTATTGGTCTAATTAAGATAAATTTGTTTGAAAAATTTTCTTGTTTAAGGGTACTAACATGTTACATCATTGAAAATCAACTGAGCCTATGACAATGTGCATTGGTATTTAAAACAATTCAATTGTTTTTCGTTATTCATTTGTTTTCTGAAATAAAAACAATGGAATACTCAAATTAGCGTAATGAAAAGGTGCACTGCCATTTAAAAAAAATTAATTGTTTTTCGTTACTCATTTGTTTAAATAAAAAGAACTGAATGCTGCCTTATTATGGGAAATAAAATGTTTTAACAACTTTCATATAGAAAATTTTTGTATACATTCGATATTTACCGAGATATATACTATATTCTATACATAATGGGCACCCTGTATATAACGTACCTATTACCGATGTTAAATGACAGAAACCTTATACAAGCGCGAGATAGATATTTATATAATCTAATGTAGTAAATAAAAGCTGATTGAGTCATATTATGCGAGACCGATACGTATAAATACAAGTGTAAATAATGGGAAGAGAGCATTCGTTAAACGGCATCACGGAGTGCAAAATCTGTACGTTTATTGTTATATACAGTGTTATTTATTGAGAAGTAGACATAGGGATTTACTTATATATAATTTTTCCTATGTCTACTTTAAAACGATAAAATCTCTTCTAAAAAACGCCTAATTTTATGCAGATACAATAAAATAAGATCTGGCTGTCATATTAATTAATTTGAATATTGTCGTTTTGGCTTCCGTATTGTTATTCTCGTACGTGTGTGATGTATTCAACTAAAGAAAAAGTTGATTTTGTCAGTTGGTATAGTACCGGTAACAGTTTAAAGAGCGTAAGAGATTTATTTTCTGCAAAGCCAAACAACAATATTCATATATAATACCATAAGTAGTCGAAGTATTGTCGAATATTTTTGAGGTGCTGTCACGAATGCTAGTTACGCTGATTAATACCACGAGCGCTTGCGCGAGTGGTATTAAAAAGCGTAACTAGCATGAGTGGAACAGCAGCTCAAAAATAATCTACAAAATACTTCGACTACGAATGGTATTCGGAGGACTATTCAATGAATCAAAAGAAAAATTAAGCATAATTACCCACGCGAATGTATTTCCATGACAACAATAAACGTCAAAATAAATTATGGAAGTTGCTTTTCATTTTGCTATTGATTCTATTCGAACTTTTGTGCTCCAAGCTAATTCGTTATGAGGGATTAAATTAAAAGATGTGGTGATAAGTCGGTTGTCGAAATTGATTAACAAACTAAGAAGAATGTTCCGGTTAATACGACAAAATTTCGCGTCATTTCACTGGTGGAAGTTTGACAAATGTCATTGAATAATCGCATTGGGGATTTACGATAATTCAACCGGTTTAACCGGGTTGGTAGAAATCACCATAGAAACAATTGTCTCAATAATTGTAACCATAGCAAAATCTACCAACCCGGTTAAACCGGTTGAATTATCGTAAATCCCCATTGAATTGTCGCTGAAATACCACACGTGAAATTATCACTTATAATTGCACAAGAGGTTTGTATTTTACCGAGTAAATTTGGGTTGTTTAGGTAATGAAAATCTGTTGCCTAGCAATTAGACGAGAAAAACTATCAACTAATAAAAATGCGACACCGCAGGTGGAGCATTTTTAGGTTGACAGTTTTTCGAGTTCAATTGCTAAAAGGCAACAGATTTGAATTGCAACAACACAAATTTACGCGGTTTAAATACAAACCTCGAGTGTAATTCGGCAGGACAATTTAACGAACAAGAAATTCACATAACTAATCAATTACTGACAGACGTCAAACTAGTCATATGAGAGATAATGCGATAATTGGTTCGAAAATGAATAAGTGAAAAAACCACTAGTGCATTTGTCGCTGGAAAAGTTGCAGGTAACTTTTGCCGCTGTCAAAGTGACAATTGCACTGCGGCTTATGCGATTTTTTATACATGAGTTGAATTGTCGCTGAAATACCACACGTGCAATTATCACTTATAATTGCACAAGAGGTTTGTATTTTACCGAGTAAATTTGGGTTGTTAAGGTAATGAAAATTTGTTGCCTAGCAATTAGACGAGAAAAACTGTCAACTGAGCATTTTTAGGTTGACAGTTTTTCGAGTTCAATTGCTAAAAGGAAACAGATTTGAATTGCAGCAACCCAAATTTACTCGGTTTAAATGCAAACCTCGAGTGTAATTCGGCAGGACAATTTAACGAACAAGAAATTCACCAAACTAATCAATTATTGACAGACGTCAAACTAGTCATATGGGTAAGGATAATGCGATTATTGGTTCGAAAATGAATAAGTGAAAAAACGACTAGTGCATTTGTCGCTGGAAAAGTTGCAGGTAACTTTTGCCGCTGTCAAAGTGACAATTACACTGCGGCTTATGTGATTTTTTATACATGAGTTGAATTGTCACTATAATTCGTTCCCATTGGCGCAGCAATTTGAAATCGAGACATTTCACTGGTTGAAATGTGACAAATGTTAGATGAATTGAATAGTCAAATTAATTAATATAAAAGTCAGATCTTTATTTGTTTTAAGAAGTTATTTTTGATGGATAAAATTGGGCGTCCTTCAGAAGAGATTTTGTCATTTAGAAGTAGACATAAGGAAAAACAATACACTTAAATCCCTATGTCCACTTTTCAATAAATAGCACTTAAGTACTTACCTACTACTACCTTCTTTGCATTCCATTCCAAGTTTTTTAAATAAAATTTCTATTGTTTGCAACTTACTAAGAAAATTGTACTAATGAACAATCTATAGTTTCTTTCATTAAGTAAATTGGATTCATTTAAGCACTATCGCAGTACTTTAAATCAATGCACTTATCTATGATTTTTCGAAATTTCGAATTCAAAAGGGAAAAGGAGCAAGGAGTCAAGGAGGAAGGTGCATCCAGTCAAACTCTTTGTCAGATATAAATTATTTCATCAGGTGTTTTTTAAATCCATTTTTGAATTATTTTTATTCGCCCTAGAATTTGACCCAGATTCCGAAAATGAATTTTAAGTTTACTTTTTGACTCTTCAGTGCAAGAAATGCGCAAGAAAAAATTATGGTAGACGATTGCGAGCATTTTTTAAAGTCAACACCTGATTTTTAAATTTGTTCCATATTTTAGCCGCTCACTGTATATTGTAAACTTGCGGTTTTTGTGGACGCCAATTGTTTGAAAGTTTCAGACTCGCGCCTGGGATTCTTAACATATTAACGTATCGCAGTTTACATTATTTTTATTGTGCAGGGTGTATAAAATACAATTAATTTTCCTTTGGTACCTTTCCTTAATGGTGTTTCAGATTGAAAGACTCAATCTACCTATAAAGGATTTTTTGCCCTTTATTGTTGAGAATGTATTTTTTTGGGGAATTTTTAAGCTTTGTGTAAAGTGTCGGGTGGCCCTTTTATGATATTTAATATTTCAGCAGTTTTCTTAAACATCTCCATAGGGAATGTATTTTTTGCGAAATTTTGGAATTTAAGATTTTGCTGTAAAATGTATACAGGGTGCCCATTATGTATGGAATATAGTATATATCTCGGTAAACATCGAATGTATACAAAATTTTTCTATTATGAAAGTTGTTTAACATTTTATTTCCCATAATAAGGCAGCATTCAGTTGTTTTTATTTCAGAAAACAAATGCGTAATGAAAAACAATTGAATTTTTTAAATAGCAGTGCATCTTTTCATTGGGCTCATTTGATAATGTAAGGTAATATCTGTTCTTTGTATAATGTGTGCTTAATAAATATTATTTTTATACAATTTTTCAAAAAAAATTATAATTATTACAACAATAACATTAATCTAGATATCCGGCATGAAAATAAAACAAATGAACGTGTACGTTTCTTATTAAACCTTGAAGATAAAATGAATTTAACAATAAAATGGTACACATTCATTTGTTTTATTTTGATGTAGGATATCTAGATTAATGTTATTGATGTGACTCGTATTAGGGTGCTAACATTTTACATCATAGAAAAAAGAAAGAAAATCTCTATCTGAAAAGGTGCACTGCCTTTAAAAAAATTGAATTGTTTTTCGTTACTCATTTGTTTTCCGAAATAAAAAGAACTGAATGCTGCCTTATTATGGGAAATAAAATGTTAAACAACACTCATATAGAAAAATTTTGTATGCATTTGACATTTACTGAGATATATACTATATTCCATACATAATGGGCACCCTGTATATAACGTATTACCGATGTTAAATGACAGAAACCTTATACGAGCGCGAGATAGACATTTATATAATCTAATGTAGTAAATAAAAAGTTGATTGAGTCATATTTTGCAAGACCAATACGTATAAATACAAGTGTAAATAATGGGAAGAGAGCATTCTTAACATATTAACGTATCGCAGTTTACCTTAATTTTATTTTACAGGGTGTATAAAATACAATTAACTTTCCTTTGATACCTTTCTTTAATGGTGTTTCAGATTAAAAGACTCAATCTACCCATAAAGGATTTTTTACCCTTTATAGTTGAGGATGTATTTTTTGGGGAATTGTTAAGATTTGTGTAAAGTGTCGGGTGGCCATTTTATGGTATTTAATATTTCAGGAGTTTTCTTAAACATATCCATAGGGAATGTATTTCTTGTGAAATTTTGGAATTTAAGATTTTGCTATAAAATGTATACAGGGTGCCCATTAAGTATGAGATGTAGTATATATCTCGGTAAATATCGAATGTATACAAAAATTTTCTATTATGAAAGTTGTTTAACATTTTATTTCCCATAACAAAGCAGCATTCAGTTGTTTTTATTTCAGAAAACAAATGAGTAACGAAAAACAATTGAATTTTTTTAAATAACAGTGCTTCTTTTCATTGGGCTCATTTGATAATGTAATGTAATATCTGTTCTTTGTATAATGTGTGCTTAATAAATGTCATTACTATTATACAAGAAAATTTTTCAAAAAAAATTATTATAATTACAACAATAACATTAATCTAGATATCCGACATGCAAATAAAACAAATAAACCTGTACGTTTCTTATTAAACCTTGAAGATAAAATGAAATTAGCAATAAAATGGTAACAAAAGTACACATTCATTTGTTTTATTTTGATGTAGGATATCAGGTTAATGTGACTTGTTCTCGTATTAGGGTACTAACATGTTTAATCATAGAAAAAAGAAAAAAATCTATCAAAGGAGCTTAATGAAAAGGGCACTGTCATTTAAAAAAATTCAATTGTTTTTCGTTATTCATTTGTTTTCAGAAATCAAAACAACTGAAAATTTTGTATACATTCGATATTTACCGAAATATATAGGTAGCTGCTATATTCCATACATACTGGGCACCCTATATTTATTACGATTACTTTGAGCTAGCTTGGTAAAATTACGTTAACTTTTGTTCAGTTTGATCCTTGAATATTGACGTGATGTAAGTTGCGAAAAGCGAAGTACTCATCAGGACTTTGTAACTTATAGCCAGTTCTATACGCATCGATTGTAATAGATATTAGAACTTAGCTGATTCTGCAATTGTACTATCGATTTTTGGGATGCTCTCCAACATGTTGTCGGTCTTTTATTGGAATGGCGAAGGTTATCCATTCGTTTTAGAGTTATTACATCCATATTTTGTTGTAGAAGAGCCCTATAACTACATTAGGCTCTGGTTCTAGTCATTGTAATCATTTCCTTATACACTTATTCGGAGATGTTTTAAATTCTGTTCCTTTCAAACTCTTCAGTCTGTTTTATTCTACTGAATTCTTCTTACCCCGAGGGTTGATGGCTGTGAAATTAAGTGGTTGTTTCTAATTTCATATACGCGAAAATAATATCGTTGAAACGGTAGCTGCATAAATACATAAGCTCGTCTAGTATATGCTAATATATTTACATCCGTGGTAATATGCTTGAGGCATTACGAGACACTATATCTGAATGGTAATGTAAAAATCAAGCAAAAGCACAAATGAAAACACCATTATTAGTGTAGTAAGTTTTCATAGTGTCTGTGAGGAGGGTTTTCTCTTTACACACAAATTGGGATTCATGAAACATTAATGCGGTCTTCTAATTTCAGCTATGCTACAGTGGCCAGAAGTGTTACCGAATACCAGAAGCCTTAGTTAAAATGTACGGACCAAAGGTACAAAGCTTAGACCTAAGTTATAACGAACTGGTCTCGCTGCGTGGTATGGAAGGATTTCCTTTGCTGAGGGAATTAGTTTTGGATAATAATCAACTTACGGATTCCCTAGTTTTACCTTATCTACCGCACTTGCATACCTTATCATTAAATAAAAATTGCGTAAGTATTGATTCAATTTATATTGCGACAGGACAAGCGTTAATTTCAGATTAACGACATTGAACTTTTGATAACCAAGATTATTCACAATTTACCTACTTTAACATATTTAAGTCTATTGGGGAACAAAGCGTGCCCGAATCAGCTATCAGACATTGATAAGGATGAAGAGGATTATCAAAGGTATCGGTAAGTATGTTTAAGAGATTTAAAAATAACACCACTTTCAAGTTCATTTGCAGTAATTGGAAAAGTAAATTTGATTTTGTGAAGACCACTTATTATTCTTATATGGTCAATAAAATAATGCTCTTCTTATTTTACAGGTATTACGTTTTGCATCGGCTTCCGGCGTTACAATTTTTAGACTCTACAAAGGTGAAAGATTCCGAACGCCTAGAGGCAAAGCTCAGAGGCCAATACATGAAAATAATTCGTCCCAAACATGTTAATTTAAATATAGCGGGAGACGCCGTTTTGCAAACCTTAACGCCTCTCCCGCGAAGTGTACGTAAACCCGAGGACCATCGAGGTTTGTATTTCCCGCAGTTGCATTGCTCTAATTAAATTTATTTAAGGTGCTTACGAAAGGTGCAAATATCGATACTCTGGAAAGAACTCTGAAGGAAATCGGTTTATTTCGAACAATGATCTGTAATTTATATTGTAATGTAAGGTAGTATTTATAAAGAAGAAATGCGTGACAGTTGCTTATCAAAAAATTAGATGGCCCAAAAGTGTTATTAGAAAATCGTGTAAAGTCTAACGGTTAAAATTTTAGGATAATCTCCCTTCGAAGATGTCGGCTTGTTTTCAAAATAAGGAAGGTACGTTTGAATCGTTTTAGCTTTTCTCTGCTCTCCTTCATAAACCATTTTGTAATCTCCTGCGTCAACCTCTCCTTCTTCTGGCCACTTAACTTCGCTCACATCTAGTATGTCAATTTTGTATCTCACTATATTCTAGTTTTCCTTTTCTGTTCATTGGTCTTATATTCCAGTAACGTAGCCTCTTAGACATGAATTGTTTCCTACCTTCCTTCCTTTAACTCTCCTCTTACATGTGTCTCCTGGAATAGTGGTCACCCGGAGATCCAAATGTGAGCATTTTACTTAGGAACTGTCATAATAAAGAAGAGTGCTTTTCCAGCGTTGCCGAGGATATTCATATGACTTTTAATACGGAGTACGGTAGTCTTTTCTGGGATTTTCCATCTTTCCGTATTCTATGCTGTTGGTTCCTTCCTCAGAACTCATCTGCGTTTCGGGGAGGTTTCTCCCCAAGGGGAAGAGGGTGCCCTGACCTCCTACCCGCTCGTCTGCCCTACAAAAAGCCGTTGACACTTGGTAGAGGGGTGGCTTCTTCCACCCACCGGACGCTCGGTGTACTTAATGACAGATAGACATAGCAAGTACTGAAAATAACGGATTTCCCCGTTTATTTAGGGAACTTACTTTACCCTTAAAATTTCGAAAATATTTAAATTATTGTGTTTGGATTAAAACAAGTAAAAAGGTTTTGGTCCTAAGGCGAGATAACTTTAGCGCATTTTCCATACATTTATCAGTACTTGCCAAAGGATTATGGCTATGTCTTTCTTTACTAAAAGCATCTATGGTTAAAATTTCAAAAAAATATCTCAATAAATACGAAAATTTGGCATTGCGCAATCTACGCATTCGCACATCTTATTTTTTCAATATGCGATATGTTTGCCTTTACTAGAAGCATCTGTGATTAAAGTTTCAAAGAAATATCTGCCGAATTAAAAAAAAAGGAACAAAATATATTTAAAACTGTAAGAGTAGTTGAGGTCTCTGACGGACGGAGAGAGAAAATGGCTGCAATAACGCACCCAACTTCGATGGAAAACCCTAAAAATGAAGACACATTTTCAAAAATTTTCAAAAATGAATTTAAAAGCGTTGTTTACTTTCAGTCTTCATACAAGTAGGCGTAAAATAACAATCACGTCTTAAGATATAATCAGCTTCACAGATATGGTAGACTTTCAATTTTCATAAAAATCAGCCTACCTTGATTTTTATTACAATCATGAGTTCAGAAGTATTGGATGCTGATGAAAAAAATCAAAGTAGGCCGATTTATATATCAATTGAAAGTCTTCCATAACTTTTTAATTCTAAACAACTTCTTTTAATCCATTTTCGTTACATCTGCTAAAATAAAGGTAATTTTTAGAATTCGACAAAAAAACACCATGTATATTAATTAATTTGGCTCATTTTTGCAATACCTTACTTTGAGACTAAGCAGGAGCGATCCTCGGAACACGAAGATCCAACTGTAAAATCATTTGTCACATACACCAACTTTATATGCACTCAATCCGTGGACACACTGTATAAAAGAGGTCAAAACAACAATTTCCTTCAGATAAATTTGTTCGTTTTTACAAATAGATCAAGATCGTGGAAGCAGAATGCCATAGAAAGCTTCAGTAGCTTCAAAGATCCCCAAAGACCTAAAGAACAACATCCAATCTCTAAAAGTTGAAAAGGCGTCATAAAAGGCTTATGGAGACTCTTGGAGATATTTGAAAACTCTAAGAGTAATCGTAGAATAGGACGGTTTTTCACCTATAACTTTTCACATGCTGAGACGATCTTAACGTATATCGAAAATTCTTTTAGATTTTGACTTGTAGAAAACAAATCGCCCAGAAAACTGAAAATGGTACTAGTCTAGCAAAAATTATAGGGCTTTTTGTGGAGTTTTTTCATTATAATACGGTTTTTCACCTATAAATTTTCACGTGCCGAAACCATCTTAACGTATATCGAAAATTCTTTTAGATTTTGACTTGTAGAAAACAAATCGCCCAGAAAATTGAAAATCGTACTATTCTAGCAAAAATTATAGGGCCTTTTGTGGGTTTTTGCATTATAATACGGTTTTTCACCTATAACTTTACAAGTGCCAAAACGATCTTAACGTATATCGAAAATTCTTTTCGATTTTGACTTGTAGAATACAAATCACCCAGAAAATTGAAAATCGTACTATTCTAGCAAAAATTATAGTGCCTTTTGTGGGTTTTTTTCATTATAATAAGGTTTTTCACCTATAACTTTTCACGTGCCTAGACGATTTTAACTTATATGGAAAATTCTTTTAGATTTTGACTTGTAGAATACAAGTCACCCAGAAAATTGAAAATCTTACTATTCTAGCAAAAATTATAGGGCTTTTTGTGGGGTTTTTGCATTATAATACTGTTTTTTCACCTATAACTTTTCACGTGCCTAGACGATTTTAACTTATATGGAAAATTCTTTTAGATTTTGACTTGTAGAATACAAATCGCCCAGAAAATTGAAAATCGTAGAACTCTAGCAAAAATTATAGGGCTTTTTGTGGGTTTTTATCATTATAATACGGTTTTTCACCTATAACTTTTCACGTGCCTAGACGATTTTAAGTTATATGGAAAATTCTTTTAGATTTTGACTTGTAGAATACAAATCGCTCAGAAAATTGAAAATCGTACTACTCTAGCTAAAATTATAGGGTTTGTTGTGGGGTTTTTTCATTATAATACAGTTTTTCACCCATAACTTTGCACGTGCCTAGACGATCTTAACGTATATCGAAAATTCTTTTAGATTTTGACTTGTAGAATACAAATTGCCCAGAAAATCTAAAATCGTACTAGTCTAGCAAAAATTATAGGGCTTTTTGTGGGGTTTTTTTCATTATAATACGGTTATATATATATAGCCAATATTTTAGACATTAATTTCAATAACATATTTTACTTAATATGTAATCAAAATAACGCATCTTTAGTAAAAAATAATTATGTATGATTAAATATTAATCGTAAGAATTTAAATTACTTAAACTACTATTCAAAAAAAATCTAAATGGCAAAAAAAAACAGTACAAAGTTAAATGTTATGTCGATGTCGATGTCGATGTCTTGGTTAAAAATTGTCGTTTCAGAAGGTCTGCGATGAGTTTAGTTGATAAATAAAACAAATCTATTTCTGGAAACTCATTGCATGTAGCAGGGATCCTTGCTAACGGTTGACTCATAGTGTAGTTGTATCGATAGGTACCTTCTTTAAAAAGTTGTCTTGATCGGGTAGTTCTTTGTGGTATCGTGAATTGGAGAGCACTGAGATGCTTAGGACAATCCAGAGTTCCTTTTAGTAGTTTAGCTGCGATTAGAACATCAGCTATATTCCGGCGGTCTTCAAGCGGTATAATATTATATTTTGCCATGATGACGTTCTTGGAATTCAAATTGCCAGATTTGAATTTTATATAATTCAGGAATTTGGATTGAACTCGTTCAATGCTATGAATTAAATATTTGAAGTTAGGTGACCATATTGGACAAGCATATTCCAGAGTACTCCTACAGTAGACGTTAAATAGAGTCACTAAAACAGAGACATTACGAAAGGATGCACAATTTCTTTTAATAAAGCCCAGCACTTTGAAAGCTTTATTAATCTTTTCGTATATGTGTTGGCTAAAAGTCAATTTTTCATCAAAGAGTACACCCAAGTCCGTTATGTCGTGAACTCTTTGAAGCGGAGTATTATTAATAGAGTATTTAAATTCGCGAACTGTTTTTTTCCTCGATACAGTAAATAATTTACATTTACTAGCATTCAGAGACATGCAATTAGTTAGGCACCATTTGCTCAATTCATCCAAATCCCTTTGAAGTGAAAAGTTGTCCTCTGTGGATGAGATAACGCGAAATAATTTCAAGTCATCTGCAAAAAGCAGGCAAGAAGTGTTCTTCAGGGAATCTGGTATATCGTTAACATATATACTGAATAAGAGAGGTCCAGGTAAGATGACTACCTTGGGGCACTCCTGATAAGGCTTCTATCAAGTCTGACCTTTCTTCGGCTACTTTTACTGTCAACTTCCTCTCAGATAAATATGAAGTGATCCATTTTAGCATAACTCCGTGAAATCCAAAAAGCTCGAGTTGCTTTGTCAAAATTATATGGTCAACTGTGTCAAACGCTTTGGCGAAATCTGTATATATGATGTCCAGATGTGCATTTTTTCTGAATAGCTTCATATGCTGCCTGTTATAGTAGTAGAAGGTTAGTGGTAAAAGATCGTCCATTTCGGAATCCATGTTGTTCGTCGCAAAGGTAATAATTGATAGAGTTTTTGAGTTTCTCATAAACAATTGATTCAAAAATTGTATTAATTAAATATTAATTGTAGATATTATAGCAACAGGTCGATAATTAGCTATGTCTGATTTACTTCCTTTCTTGTAAATTGGAATAAGTGTGCTTGTTTTCCAACGCTCTGGAAAACAACCTTCCTTCAAAGACTCATTAAATAATATATGAAGAGGCATTAAATGATTAGAGGCACACTTCGTAAAGAATATTGCAGGTATTTCATCAATTCCGGGGTTTGATTTCTTTAAGTTCAGTAATTTCTTAATAATATCTGATTGATGTATATACAAGGAATTTATGTTAAGATTATTATTCTTTGAGAGTTCCGATGAAACCACAGGATGGCGGTGATTGGCGGTATAAACAGATGCAAAAAATGATGCAAATGCATTGGAAATATTTTGGTCATCGGCAACAATAGTGTTATTGTAGGTCATTTCATTAGGTAACGATCGATCAGTACATCTGGATTTAAAGTATGACCAAAATGATTTGGGATTTCTTGCAAAATTATCGTCCAATCTTAATATATGATTATCATGAGATATCTTCTTTAGCTGATTGCATTTGGTTCTTGCACTGTTAAAAATTTGGTAGTCTTGCCACGCTAATGTTTGTTTGTATACTTTGTGGAGACGTTTTTTCAGTTTTATTGTTTGGATTAACTCTTTTGAAACCCAGGGGGGAAATTTGCGACAAATTTTTTTCCTGACAGGGTTGTTCGCCTATAACTTTTTACGTGCCGAAACAATCTTTAGTAATTATATAACGTTAACCATATTCACAGCACCTTTCCATTTTTTTTATTTTTGTAGCCAGCTCTTAGACTACTAATCTTTACTGAACCGCCTATACAAAAATTGGTTAATTCAACACGACCCACATTAAAAATTGAGATGGTATATACCATCTTCGCCAATGTACAGTACAGAACGATAAAAAATAGTGAACTTTATAAGGTATCTTTTTCATAACTTGTAAGTATAAATAACTAAACAAAACATTAGTTAAGAAGAACATAAATTAACTTAGAGCTAAATAAACGTTTTGTAAGAGTAAGTATATACACGTCTTATAATAATTGTACTGTTAAGATCATTATTATTACAATAATCGACTTCAATGTTAGTTAGACCGGTACAAAATTATCAGTAGCAGACAATAAAATAAATATTGAACTATAAAGTAATGACTATCATCCTATGTAGGGTTCACTAAGGATTAGCGTTCACTGACTCATAGTAATCTTTGTTCGTAAATATCCGATCCGGGATAGTAATTATCGCCGCGTATGTTATAGGCGAGTACTTTGGAAATTAAATTCAAGTCTTCCTGCTGCTTTCCTCTGCCTATGCCCGAATAGTAAAGTAGATTGTTGAGCTGATGATTGACGTAAGGTGCCCGAACGTAGCGGCTGCTGTGATAATCCTGAAATACGCTGGGTGTTATGCTGTAGCTGTTCTGATTCGAACGGAAAAATCTGTTCTGCTGTGGCGATTGTTGGTTGAACGTATTTGTGTAGTGGCGAATGCTCGAATCGGAATTGACGAAGTTTCCGGTACCGGTCTCCTGTCTAAATACCCTGTTTCCACGCGGTGGGTTCTGCCCAAAGCTCTTGGTGCTTTCGACCGAAGGTGTGTACGTAAATGGTACGTGGAAGTCTCTAGGACCCTGTGTGGGAAGCTGTTGATATCGATTAAAAGAGGTGTCTTGGAAATTTTGGTGGTTCTTCGTTGGAAGTTGGAGGGAGTTGTCCACGTAACTTGCCGGTTGGAAGGTTACCGCGGGCTGAACTGTGATTGTAGGTTTTTCAAATCGATTGTAGCTTAGGAACCTTTGCCTTTCTTGTTCCTGTACGAGATTTTGTTGCCGCAAATAGTAATCATCTGGCTGTTTATTATAGTTAACACTTGGGTTGGTTTGTGTCAAAAGAGCCTGGCGTTGCTGCTCCAGGTGTTGCTGATGCCTTCGGTCATATTCTTCTTGTTGAGTAACCGAAGACAAAAATGCCTTGCGCCGTTCTTGCTCTTGAATTAACTGCCTTTGCTTAAGCAAATACTCCTCGTGTTGTTGCTTTTGTTTTTGTAGCGCTTTAATTTGTTCTTGTAGAGATTTCTGCTTGACCTCTAACTCTTGTTGTACCCTGATCTGCTCTAAGCTTCTCAAGTATTGCTGTAGCTTGACCTCGTCTTCTTTTCGTTTCTCCTCGGCTTCCTTCCTTTGTATCTCTTCGAGTTCCTTCAGGCGCTTTTCCTCTAATTCCTTCTCTGTGATGGTAGTTAACGATTCATCTTTCAAAATCGGCTCCACACTCTTTGGCACGCCGAGCGCGTCCTGATGCACGGTGAAGGCTGCCACTAACGGAGCGGAAAAGAACTGAAGACTTTCCACTTTAGCTTCGTTCTCTTCGGTACTTGTCGTAATTACGGGTGTCGTGGTCGTAGGTCTGGCCGTGGTGGCATTTCGAACTTTAACTAAAATCGGGCGACGTGTACCAGTGTTGGTTTCATGTTGGATGATTGGTTTATATTGCACTCCGCTGCTTGTCTCGATGCTAACCGATTTTTCGGTTCGTGTAATCGTGCTAGGTGTTGGGTTGTAAACTTTTTGAACTTCACCACTTGCATCCGTTCCACTTAAGGTATTGCCAAAATCGTCACTTGTTTCCAAATCACTGAGCGCCTCCAGAAGTGCCTGGCGTAGATCCTTCCCAGTGGAAGCGGCTTTGTTTACAAATATATCGTCTTGGGTTTCAGCCAAAATCCACGAGACGTGGGTTACCATCAAGTAAGCGAAGAGCCGTATCTGAAAAGAATAAAATATTTATAGGGCACTCATTTAATTATCCTAAACAACTATTGCTTAATCTACTAGAGGCGTTTTTTGACCAGCCCCAATGTATATCAAAAGTTTACCAAGAAGAGAAACCGTGAGAGCAAGAAATCTTCTTAAAGAAAAGCTTCAATTTAATATTGATTGCTGATGTTTGCTGATGATAAAGCTTTCGAATCGTTAAAGTGGTTGTTTACGTCGGTGTAAATGCGCGCGTTTTCTTTTTTTGACATTTTTTCGTTTTGTCTGCTGTTACACATAAAATTATTATGTACTTTCTTAAAATTTAACGTCAAGGCCAATTCGTAGTCGAACCACATTTTTCTTACTAGGTCATTTGAATTATTGAGTCATGTTAAGTATTAAATAATTGCAGTTCTCAGTATACGATTAGCCTCAGTGTCAGACGTTACATTGTTATACGCGATATTTTGTACAGCGCGATCATTACTTCTCTTGTTGTTTGCTGTGTTTTTGTCTGTTTACAGATTTGCAGTATACGCGCCCTTCTGGAGCTCAAAAATCCCGTTGCTCCCTGCAGTTCAAAAGGTAAGTTTAGTTATTTTCGTCGATTTTCCCTACTTTTCGATACCATCGAATTATAATTGTTACATTCGCTTGAAATTAACTTAACTCCGTTGTTTTTACGGAGATCTATTTAGATCAATATTTTCTCCGACTACGTGTTGATCGCCATTTTTTTTTCTTTTTTCGAAAAGTAGTTTAAATTCAAATTTTGACATAGCAGATCTTTATATTACAGTATCACCATCGATTGTGACATCAACTATTGTTTATGTTCTATCCCTATTATGTGTTTTATTCCCTTTTAGCTCCTCAGACCAAAACAAGGATTCTATTTTAGTTTAGAAGGTATAACTTTTAAATAAACAATTATTTCCTACCAAATAGTATAAAAATATACAGGGCGTACCGTTTAAAAAAACTCTCTCCGAAAATTAAAATATTTTTTTTTCAGATTTACATTAATTTATGTAGCTTACTAGAAACACTAAAAATTTTATTTGAAAGATTTTTTTGTATCCCTGATAACTTCGGAGAAAAATCGCGTTGCCTAGTTCCGTTTACACCCTGTATATAAATAGAAAGTATATAAAAGTAAATACGACAAATAATAAATTAAAAAAGAACCATGTAATATCACAGACTACTTACTATTACAGCTTGTTACAAAAGTACGTTCTTTAGGCGTACCTCGCAGATTGCAGAGGTACTCTCTTCGAATGTACAAGGTGTCCCATTAATAATGGTCACTGGCTATATCTATGGAACCGTTAAGTGCACAGCTTCGAGAAAAAATTTTGTTAACAAAAGGGGCCAAGAGAAATCGCTGGAAATTATTTTCAAGTTTCTAGCTTCGCCGCTAGAGGGTGTACGATTCATGGTTAAGTAGAAAAATGACTTTTTCCTAAAATATACCCAACAAACATGCATAAAAAATACATGCATAGCAATCTTGTATCAATTTTGCCTCATTTTGATGCAGCACATATTGCTCTAGTTCATAAAATATGAGGGGTGGGGGAAGAGGAACATCTCTTTAAGGAATTGAATGTAACTTCGGATTAGGTTAACAGATTTTCACCTAATAGGTCTTGTAGGAATGAGCTCTCTGCGTGGAATCAGATTTTACATGAATCGAATCTTTTTAGTAAATGTGATGAGTAGTAGAGGGCGCGATGTGACATTAACATAAACTTTGCAGTTTTTTTTAAATTTCAAATGGAACGATATAATTATTATGTGATATATATTTTTTTTTCTTGTGGGCATCAATTTCATTGGTTATTTAGCCCTGTTTCTACAAAGACATTCCTTCCCTACCATGTTGCGACATTATCAAATAAGATGAAAAAGTGAGATCCGCATTTTGATATCTGTTTTCTAAGCAGAGATATGGAGAAAATACGAGCATTCACAAATTTTAATTGCAATGCAATATTTTAGAAAAAAAGCCATTTTTCTACTTAACCATGAATCGTACGCCCTCTAGCGGCGAAGTTAGAAACTTGAAATAATTTCCAGCGTAAACAAAAATTTTTTCCCTAAGCTGTGCAATTAACGGTTCCATAGATATGACATGTGACCATTATTAATGGAACACCCTGTACTTTCCGGTTTTCCTTTGCTATTATAGTTAGACCCAGAGGCACGCTCTTTAGACGTACCTCTCGGTTTTCCTTTAGGCCATCCAGGCTTTTTCTTTTTCTTGGTTGCTTCTACAACGGCCATATCAACCGATTCCAGAATAGAAGAGCGCGTCTCTAAGTCTCTTCCTGACATGATGTTCTGGATCTGGTCTGCCCTCTTTTTCTTTTTTCACTACAACTCTCGTCTTCCATTCACTCAAACGCAGAAGGCAACTGAAGCAAAATATGATCAGTTTTCTCTCGCCATATCGTATCTTGTAAATGACCGTAATTTCTTGTAATTTTTGCCTCTTTATAGATCGGACAGGATTGTGATGTCGCACAATGGGCTCTAAGACAATTTGGGTATTCAATAGGGGTGCCACAAGCCGTTCCTTACTGAATTTCTTTTCCACAAATACACCTTTGTGGATTTACATGTGCTGGAAGCATGACCAAATTGCTGACAATTAAAACAACGTAACGGATTCGAACTCGGAAGTAAACGAAAAAATAACGAAAAAGTCAAAATCCGATGAGCCATTCGGTTTCATAATTTATAAATGCTCCGAATTTTGACGTAGTAAATGCATGTTTGGTTCCGGTGGGTATACTATCAGTTAATTTCAAAACAAAATAATAAAATCGTTTTATAAAGAGTAATCATTTTTTTTTCGCAGGTCTTATTGTCGATCAATACCCGTGACCGTTCAATCAAATGAATTTGATTTGTTGTTCTTGATTTTATTACTCTTTTAAACCAAACGGAAGTTGGTGACAACTTGGTAATCATATAACTGGTACCAGTATGGAATTGTAGGTAGCTATGAATTAAGTTTTTTTATATCTGTTGTATTGATTTATTATAAGTAAGGAAGCGGATAGTAAAAAGTGGGTAGATGGATATAAAGAATGAAAGTTATGCAACGAGCTCTTTTTCGTAAATACTTCGTAGCTATTTGAGTTGAAATTATAATTAGGGCATCAACCTTGACACTTTGACAATGCCATTAAGATTCATCTGATGTGTAGATTTATTTACTTGCTCCGAGCACTTTTACAAGAATCAATTTCACTAACATTGGATTACGAAATATCTCGAAATGGTAGAAAGTTTTGTAAAGATAATACATTCAGATTTTAATTGCAGGCTGGTGTAAAAAGGTGAAAAGTATCAACGGTGTTGACTAATTATATAAGTAGGTAGGTAGGTATACGCGGATTTGAAATAGGTACGCAAACAAAAAGGGTCAAACGTGTTTGCTTAAAAAGTGAAAATGATTCATTGTGCGTGATACCTACACTACACGTGTAGGTAAACTGTAAACTAGGAATGCAGTCGGTGAAGATTCCTCGTTTTGATGAGAATTTTCACCTAGAACTTTCTCAATGCAAGTGCATTATAAATTATTCATTAAATTACACCTGACTATTGGTAACCTACATTACAGTGTAGTGGCCAATGCTGAAAATCAATCGACGTTTTAAATTATTTGTGAAATGGGGACTACTTACTATTGTTTCACTAGCGAAAAATGCATGTTACAACAGTGTAGATTTCAATCGGTTCAAGAAAAGTAGCAATATCCCCTTGATCCGGAAATTACAAATATTCATATCCTGTCAGGTACAGATTCTCTAATCTGGGCGACAATGTATCTTCGCTTTTGTACCACGTAAGATCCGGAGACTCTGGCCACTTCCCTTGTCCTAGTCCACTCTTCTTCATTGTACAACAGTACACCTCATATTCACTGTTTTTTTCAAAACACAGGATGGAAAGTATCGTCGTATTTTAATACTGCAAATTTTCCTTTTTGTAACTAACAGGTTTACTTTGGATATAATTTTCAGTATTTTTATCATTTTCTTTTTCAGATGCTTCGCTTTCCTTGGTGAATTTTTTTCAGAAATTTCGTGCATTACCTATTTCACACCGAAAGGAGTCCGGTATAATATGCCGCTACTCTACCAAGTGCCAACGGCTTTTTGTAGGGCGAATGAGGGGGTAAGAATTCAGGGCACCCTCTCTCTCTTGAGGAGAAAGACTTCCTCTAAAGATGGATGATTTCCATGGAAGGATTCGGAAAGATGGGCAATCCCAGAGGAGACTACCGTATTAGAAGTACCTATTAGGTACCTGGAATTTAAGGACAATGAGCAGAAAGGGAGTCCTAGTTTGGCGTAGGAGATTACAAAATGATTTACAAAGAAGAGCACAGAATGGATATCAGAAGAAATTCTGGACAAATACTTTTTCTTATAAATTTTGGTGCGCAGAATCCAAAACGATTCGTACTTTTTCGATTAGACCTCTCTCAATCAAAAGTTATGGGCAAAAAACCAATTTCGAAAAAATATTCAATGGGCTGAACTTTTGATCTAGTCGCCCAATTTTCAAACTATTTGAAATTATGGATTCTACAGATCAAAATCTTTAAGAAAATGTTTTTCCCCATTCGATTTCAGAAAATTCATTTTTCCGACCCAAAATATTTTATTAACGAGTATAATGGGAAAGTTACCACCAAATGAAGCAGGAGGCTCAGAGTAG
Source organism: Photinus pyralis (assembly GCF_008802855.1). Classification (NCBI taxonomy): domain Eukaryota; kingdom Metazoa; phylum Arthropoda; class Insecta; order Coleoptera; family Lampyridae; genus Photinus; species Photinus pyralis. The sequence goes on along the minus strand of NW_022170510.1, from coordinate 13,152,168 downwards.
AGGAAAGTGGAGAACCAACTGCTAACTGTCTTAGTACAGTTCCACCTATACAGGGTGAGTTTTTTTTTTCATTTTAAGCATTGGGATCTCGGAAACCATAAGACATCAAGATTCGGTTAAATAAAGAAAGAGTTGTCGTTTTAAGAGCTTATTTAAGATATGCTTTTTGTTTTTTGAAAAAATCCACAGTTTACTAAATAAATGAGCGAAAAACATATTGAGTGATTTTTCTTTTAAGTGTTGTAAAATCGTTATTATTAGAAATAGAAAAAAAAATAACACGAATGAAAGTTTTAGACATGTTAATGCTGAACATGACGAACATTCTAATTTCCTTCTAAATTTTACAATTTTCGAGTTATTATACAAACTTTTATTTTTTTAAATGGTAGTCATAGTTGGCTTTGACATTTTTAAAAAGGAAAAAATTTAATAAATGTTACAGGAATTTTCGTATTATTAGAGATAATTAAACAGAGTTTGCCATGGAAAACAGTACCTAGCTAATGAGATAGCTAATAGTGTAACTGGGGCACATTTAACGCCATCTTCGAAAATTAACTATGAAACTTAAATAATAATCATAATAATCAATACTGTTAAAAGTAGATCGTATCATGCCATGGAAAACAATAAACAAACAAAATTACATGGAAATAGCGGGCTGTGCAACTCTGAATAGTTGCTTGGAACGGGGGGCATCTCGCATTGTCCAGGGGCGGACTGGCCCGGGGGGGCGGGTGGCGATTGCCACCTGGCCTGTACGTCATAATGGCCCGTTGGAAATTTATAAGTATGTGCTGTATTTAGTTTCTTGCACTATTAATAAATTATTAACACGTTTCTCTAATTGGGGTTAATGTTAGGTTGTTAAAAAATTAAAAAAATCTGTTTTAATTGAAGTGTTTTACAATGAATTTATCATTTTTTGTCGTAGCATGAAAGTGCTGAAATACAATGATAGGCGACGCGCCTCGTTTGGATTGTATATTTTGTTACTTTTAATTATCAGCTGCAATTTTAAAAAAAACCTGTATTGTAATTGATTTCCGAAAAAGGAGTACTTTAAAATGAAGCAAAAAATGTTTTTGTGGTGCACCGCAGCCCTAAATTTTTTTTCCGGGTCGATCTGAGACAATTTTTTTTTCGGACCTCAAAAAAAGGCAGTGTATAACCTTCCTTTTTTACCAAAAATCGACTGCACCAAAATTTCACGGGAAAACACTTTTTCGTATTAATTTTGCTGCGTAGAATCCAAAACAATTCGTACTTTTTCGATCAGACTTCTCAATCAAAAGTTATGGGACTAGAAACCAATTTCGAAAGAAAATTCAAAGGGCTGTAACTTTTGAACTAGTAGCCCAATCTTGGAACTGTTTGAAATTATGGATTCTACAGACCACATTCTATAAGAAAATTTTTTTTCCGGGTCGATCTGAGACAATTTTTTTTTCGGGGCTCAAAAAAAGGCAGTGTATAACCTTCCTTTTTTAGCAAAAATCGACTGCACCAAAATTTCTCGGGAAAACACTTTTTCTTATTAATTTTGGTGCGTAGAATCCAAAACAATTCGTACTTTTTCGATCAGACTTCTCAATCAAAAGTTATGGAACTAGAAACCAATTTCGAAAGAAAATTCAAAGGGCTGTAACTTTTGAACTAGTAGCCCAATCTTGGAACTGTTTGAAATTATGGTTTCTACAGACCACATTCTATAAAAAAATTTTTTCCGGGTCGATCTGAGACAATTTCTTTTTCGGAGCTCAAAAAAAGGCAGTGTATACCCTTCCTTTTTTACCAAAAATCGACTGCACCAAAATTTCTCGGGAAACACTTTATTTTATTAATTTTGGTGCGTAGAATCCAAAACAATTCGTACTTTTTCGATCGGATGTCTCAATCAAAAGTTATGGACTAGAAATTTGTACAGCACTTCTAAGAGAAGAATGCGTGTCCATTTCCGGAGGAAAATCGAAAATGGGATATTCGGTTTCATCCAAGTTCAAAGTAATCTTCAAATGTTCCTCTGGATCAATGTCTTCTTTCAAGACCGCCATAAATTATACAGCTCTACGCTTCGAAATAAAAATGCCCTTGTATTATCTAGATAGAGATAAAGAAGAAAATTATCTTTAGATAAAAATCGAGATAATTTCAATACTATGTAATCATATGATGATCATATACCGAGTGTTCTAAAATTGACGCGCAATCTCTTGACCATGTATTCGGGGACATCTCAGGTAGTTGGGAAAATAGTTTTTAAAAATTTTTCGCTTTATTTCATGAGATATCGAATATCCTCACAACACACAAACAGAGATTTTTTCACTAATTCATCTACGTAGTAGTAAACGAAGCAGTTTTTGTATGGTATTAAATAAAAAATAATATAATTCTGATATCGGATTCTCTGTTAAAACGAAAAAAACTGTCGACCATTTAAAATATAAAAAGTCCAATTTATTTTCAATTTTTTTATCTAAGACAAAACTGAAAATATTTTTATCTAGACAAAGATAACGTGGTTTGGAAATTTGTTTATCTAGATAAAGATAAGATTTTTTCATATAGGTAATTATCTAGATACATTAATCTAGATGACGTACAAGACTGTATGCATGTATGTCTTTTATGCCTACTTAAAACGGAACCAAGTACTCAGGTGTAATTTAATCCTTTGTAGGAACTTTCACATGCGAGAGTCCCTTGGTATACAACTATAATTACATCGCAAATACGCTTCAAGTTTAATGGAGTTCTTTTATTAGAGCCTAATGGATGCGATACCACTAGTTGTAGTTATATTGTAGTACTTCGATCGTCTGGCAAATACCAGAGCATACTTTATTCTCATTTGCACTTATCGCTCTTTTCACTTTCTTACAAATGAGAGAATGTTTAAAATCGACATATTTTTCGGGCGCCTTTATAAATATTCAATGGTATGAATATTCAATTATAGTTTTCGGATATTGCAAGATGTGGTTTATCTAAAATAACAACTTGCAGCGCTGTGCTGGTTGCAAAATTTCCGACTAACATAAAGGCCCATGTGGTGCCGTTGAGTTGAAGCTTGACTGCGGTACTAAGGGCTCCCGGTTCGAATCCGGGTTCGGGCACTATATATGTATAGTGGGTTGGGTTGGTAGAGCAGCCTAAATAAAATAACACTACTTGGGAGCCTATCCCAATTCTGTAAAAATGTAAGAAGTTAAGTGAAACTACATTTACATGGAGTCATTTACCTCACAAGACTTTTTTATGGTAACTAATGAAAAAGGAAAAATATAAACAGTAAAACGACTAAGCTGGTAAAAGTATCTACATAAATTATCATTTACTTTGTTCTCCTTACTGTAAATTAAAGCCGATCAATAATTCATAATATTATGAATATTATTATTACAAATTTCGCTTTGGCTCAACTCTGCAAAAAGCGGTCCTTTTAGAACTAGCTTTACTTCAGATCCTAGTTTGTTTCTATGGACACAGTTTAAGACCAAACCAAGTTAGGGTACTAGTTGTGCATGTGCAATCCACTTTTGACATGCTACTTCAATTTCAGTTTATAAAAAGAATCCTACCCTAAAATTTTGGATTAGTTCATAAAAAACGAATGTGGGTCCGAGCATGCCCAATACCTGTCTTACGTGTTTTTAGTCGGATCGGATTGCGCATGGTCAAAACAATTTATTTGATTTGGCATTAGTTTTACCTTTATTCGAGGTACCTACGTACAACATCTAGTTTAAATATCTTAACAAATAAAAAAATTAGATTGCGCAAATATAAAAGTCCACACAGACAGACAGACGGACAGACAGACAGACGAACAGACATCTAGAGGATCGCAAAATTATAGTGCATACAGCATATATTGAAGAAAATCGATTTTTTCCCGTAACAGACGAACGGACGGACGTAAAGTCCAAAATCATGACCTCCCTTTTTGTCGCTCGTTAATAAGAAATATACATTTGTTTTATTTTGATGTAAGGTATCTAGATTAATATTATTGGATGTAATTACTTAACAAAGAATTTAATTTTTAGCGCATTTTTGGAGACTTCAAATTTTCACTAAAATCTTCTTGTTATAGTGTACATGTGCAGGCTCTAGTCCAGCGGCGGACTGGCCCGGGGGGGGCGGGTGGCGATTGCCACTTGGCCTGTACGTCATAATGGCCCGTTGGAAATTTATAAGTATGTGCTGTATTTAGTTTCTTGCACTATTAATAAGTTATTAACACGTTTCTCTAATTGGGGTTGATGTTAGGTTGTTAAAAAATTAAAAAATTCTGTTTTAATTGAAATATTTTACAATGAATTTATCATTTTTTGTCGTAGCATGAAAGTGCTGAAATACAATGCTAGGCGACGCGCCTCGTTTGGATTGTATATTTTGTTACTTTTAATTATCAGCTGCAATTTAAAAAAAAACCTGTATTGTAATTGATTTCCGAAAAAGGAGTACTTTAAAATGAAGCAAAAAATGTTTTTGTGGTGCACCGCAGAGCTACCCCCCCGCCACCTTCATTACTACACTAATACTTAAATGGCCCGTAACCTATGCAATTCCACCTGGCCCGCCCCTGACTAGAAACCAATTTCGAAAGAAAATTCAAAGGGCTGTAACTTTTGAACTAGAAGCCCAAGCTTGGAACTGTTTGAAATTATGGATTCTACAGGCCACGTTCTATAAGAAGATATGGACACACTTTAAGACCAAACCAAGTTAGGGTACACTAGTTGTGCATGTGCAATCCACTTTTGACATGCATTAGTTTTACCTTTATTCGAGGTACCTACATACAAAATTTCGTTTAAATATCTTAACAAATAAAAAAAATAGATTGCGCAAATGTAAAAGTTCACACGGAGAGACAGGCGGATAGACTGGCAGACGGACAGACAGACAGACATCTCGAGGATCGTAAATTTATGGTGCATATTGCATATATGCCGAAAACTGATTTTTTTCCCATAACAGACGGACAGACAGAAAATCCAAAATCATGACCTCGCATTTTATCGCTCGTTAATAAGAAAAAAAATATATATTCATTTGTTTTATTTTGATGTAAGGTATCTAGATTAATATTATTGGATGTAATTACTTAACAAAGAATTTAATTTTTTTATTGTATTGGGATACTAACATCGCTAAGAAAAAAATCTCTATCAAATGAGCCTAATAAACTGTGCATTGTTGTTTTAAAACATTCAGTTGTTTTTCGTTACTCATTTGTTTTCTATATTAAAAACAACTGAATGCTGCCTATTATAAACAACTTTTCTATACAATTTTATATACAGTCGTTATTTACTATATTCCATACATAATGGGCACCCTATATACGTATTGTTATGTAAATTACATTATGCGGATGTTTCTAATGGTATCAGTAATGATAGGTCACCACGTATAATGTGAATTTCAATTTTTTAAGGTTAAATGTGGTCGTTAATTTAGATTAAACACAATTTCGATCATTTCATTTGATTTTGATTTCATTATTAGATGTCTAATTTTGTTTACATAATTACTTTATAGATAATGAGTTGTTTTCGCGATAGTACCTAAACGCAAGTGTCAGTTTATCGACGACGCGCAGTAATTTGAGAAGGAAAGCCGGCAGTTTTTCTTTCAAAGTTTTACTAGTGGCTAAAGTAAATTCGATTTGTAGACGTTGACAAAATAGTAGACGAAATATAAAAAATTCGAAGGGAAGAGTCGTTAAATAAGCGAGGCAGTCGTTAAACGCGACTTCTTGGTCAAGGATTTTTTTGAAAGACAGTCGGTTCTGGTGTAAAAAAAAGTTTAGTTGGTGGTCTAAGATTTTTTAATTCATTATTATGTGAATGTTCTAGTTTGAGTTTAACTCAAGGGTCGTGCATCTATCTGAAGCCTTTCTATAAGGTTTTCAAGTAGCCAGTGAAGTTATCCACCACCAAAAAGTCAGATTTACAATTTAAATTACAACAAAGTCAGTTCGTTTAAATCAATAATTAATTGGAAGTTAAGAAATGAAGATTCCGAAGCAATATCAGTAAGGGAGGTATAGCATTGGGGTAAAAATGACCCCCCCCCCCACTTGTTTGACGGAGATACACGTTTTGAACCACCAGTAAACCGAATCAAACAAAATCTCGATGATGTCGGTCCGTCTGTACTCTCATTTCCGGCTAAACGGCTGAACCGATTGGAACCAAATTTGGTACACGTATTCTGAGACACAAAAGGAAGAGCTAAGAACTTTTGGGCAGGATCGCGCATGGGCAATTGTGTCAAACTCTCATTTTTCTCATCTTTTTTTAAATTAATAATGTTAAATTTCATCAAATTCAAAATTTAGAACCTTACTACCCCACTTGAGATACTCTACATTATTTTTAAAAACTCGTATACGTATTTCAGAAATACCAAAACTGCATTTGCCCTTAGCCAAAGACTCCAGTCATTAGCCAACGCCATTAATCGCTTGTTTAACTGTGATACTACACACATCCAAGAAAATGCATCAATTTCAATCGAAGATATGTTGAAAAGCTCTGCGTCAATACACAATTAGTGTTTCTTGGGTAAGTTACACATGATATAGTGTGAGGTGCAAACGAGGGATGCAATCTCGTGAGTGCGATGCGTACCTAATTAAAAAATTAATGTTTAATCAGTGGTAAACATTTAACTAAATTTAGTAATCAAATGACAGATTTTGTATAAGTCACTAAAGGACTTATTGTGATAAGTCATTGTATATTGGAATTCGCTACTATAACTCGCATTCCTTTTATAACACCCACTATTATCCTCAATCAAACGTACACTTAGTGTCATGCTAAAACTACCGGCATGCCTGATTGATTACTACCAGTCTGATATAACAACAAAGTCCAGCCTGAACAATATTGCAACAATAACGGCAAATAATCTCGAGAAGAAAGTTCAATACCATACCTATTTTTTTATTATGCTAATTGTACTGGTATATGGCGTCATAATAGGCAATCAATCTAAAATTTCTTTTAAAGAGGGCATTAATTTCTAGTACCATCATGAAATTTCTATAGTTATCTATCGATGTTACCAAATGGAATGAATACATCGGAGAAAGTGATGGTTAATCAAAATCGTTTTTTATACACGGTTTCTCTCCACATTACGTATGCAGAAGGTTAAACTGAAAATATTCATTTTTTTAATAAAACAATTTCCCTCGGAAAATCTAAGAATTATCTTATTAAATATGTAATTCTACCGCTTTCGGCAATGTGTCTAACATATACTTAGTTGTTAATTTAATGATTAATTTCTGTACTTATGACACTTCCATCATCTACAGCGTACATCCGATTGAAGATGTATATTTTCCGTAATTAGACCTAGGGGAGATTTTTTTATTGCATTAATTTTCTCTTAGTCGTTTATTTTAAATACCAAGGAAACGTGTATAATTTTTGCGGTGGGTAATTAACGTCCTCATTAGGCTTGTCGTTTGAAACAAAATCTTATTTGTTAAGGTGTAAGTACGCTAAATTCCTTTGAATAAACAGTAAATTTATATCGTTGACAATTCCCAGCATCACGAAAAAATCTCATTACCTTAATGATAGAACTACAAACTTTCTTTATTCGTAAGGTCAACAATATCTCACCTTTAAACGACCATAAATTTCTTTTTGCATACGCGCAATTTTTGCCAATTAATTACATGACAATTGATTAACGGTAGTCAACGGGAGCGCGAGTTAATCGAAATTTGTAATCGCACCTACTTTCCGGCAGTCACTTAATTGTATAAACATCATCGGTGAGAAATGCTTTCATCTGATGCCTGTAACAATGTACTTTTACTGAAAATTTCCTATGCGAGCCGTACAATTAAAAAATAGTAATTAAAATCTAATTTTTCAAATATTAACAAATAATAGCGGACTTACCCAGCGCATGTTGCTTTAAGTCTCTAATCCAAATTGTACCTATATGAAGTATTCACACGCGATGACTCTTTGATACTGAAGAATCTCTCCGGAAGGATGGTGCATTACCGGGTGCTATTCATCCATACCATAACTTTGTAATACCAACGTCGATGGCCCCGATTATTTTAGAATACTTACCATTGGAAAGTATTGTTAACCTACGAGCACTCCTTTGCCGTATACTACTGAAATCTGTTGTTTTAGGGGAAAAATCTGTTAATTTCTCTTTAAGTGATATAGATTTAAGCATAATTTCTCCAACAAATTTTAGTTTCGGTTTGATGATTAATATAATTGTCTAGTATTATTGATGTGTTAATCTCTTCAATATTTCACACATGAAATACCTTCCCACGCCCGGGGCTTGTGCATGTCTTCAAGACAATTTAAACTATTATTTTACAAGTGATACGATCTTCCGACGTAATCAATAGCCGTAGCAAAATTACCAAATCTTTTACAAAGTTTATTGTATGACCTGGTCCAAGTCAAAATTAAGGTTTATAACGTAAACATTTTACGTTACCATTGCCATTAACGGAACTATAATTGTAAAAAAGCTTCATTCTTCACTCATAGTTTAGTAATCGCGGAAAAAGTACTAGGTGCCACTATTGGGCTGTACCAATCAACAGCATATACTTAATAGCAATTAAAATGCACCATTTTTAATCAATTAATATTATCGCTTCCAGGTCTGCAATTAAAATTCAAATAATTGCATGTATGTACCTACTAAATCATGAGGGTAATTAAGTAGGTATGTACAGTAGTTCACTTTAAGAGCCCAAAATCAAAATCAAAAATATTTGGGGGCCCTTTCCCTTACGCTTAATTTAACCACTATTTCTAATGATAACCATCTTAAAAATATATAAATGAAAGTTCACTAGGAATACGCCCTAGAAGATTCGGATTTTTTTATTGAAGATAACACCCTCATATCGACCTTCTGACGTTACTGGACTCTGAGCTTAAAAAAAACTTGATGGCTAGGGCTAGCTGCAGGAATTGATCAATTTTAGCAAATTTATTTCTTCGCTATTCACCTTTTTTTTTCTTTTCTCTTGGAGGTTCTATGGTATTTTCGTCCATTCTGAGCTGTCTGATTTCAAAATTTCAAACGACTAGTACTCTTGGCGTATCTACAGACGCTGCTCATTTAGTTTGATCAGTGATTTCACTTCTTTGTGTATGAATGCAGAGGTAAATGCTGGAGTGTTAAAATTACTTAGCGGCATTCATCTCGAAATACAACTTCAGTCTAAGGTTACCGTATCCAGGACCTTCAGCTACTTTCTGGACTGCAGGAGGTCCTGCTAGTTAAAAGTATTTCATGTACTTTATGTAAGAGACTTCGGAATGTTATTTTTCACAAATGGGAAATGAGTGGAATTGCTTTTAAATCTATTTGAGCTGGTTACTTTTGAAGATATCAAATTTCGTATTAATAATAATAATAATATTGACATTTATTTGTCCAACTGACTTTATATAGAAAACTTGGGATACCTCAAGAACATGGCATTAAATGCATTCTGTCTAAATTTGTAACTCTCTGGAACTCTTTTGGCATTTGATTCACTAATGAAGTCACACAAAGTATACACGAAATAGCTTTTTTACGAATGTTTCGTCTCTTACTTTAGTAACGCGAAATATGTAAATAATTAACACAAAAGTAGCATTGAAGAAATTCGGGATTTTTTCAGAATTTTTTTATGAACTAATCTTTTTTGTACATTTTTGCCGGGGACCCTTTTAAGTCGGGGCTCGTCCTCATTGCGTACCTTTGAGACATTTTAGTTACGCCACTGGGTATGTGTTAAAAAGCAGATTCAACTTGTAGGTACTCGTATATTACTTTTAAGTTACGGAATAACTATAAACTTCTTATTAATTTCATAGTACGAGGGTCCTGCCGCAGTGCGTCGGTCTTTCCTAGTTCATATCTGGTAAAAAATGTCATAAAACCTTTTATGAATATGTCAACCATAGATGGTTGCGCATCTACATAAATTATTTTTGAATGTACGGGATGTCCCATTTTATTGTTTCGATGTCATTTTTTAACTTCTGCATGGAAACCTATTCACTTTATGTGAACACTTTGGTAAAGAGAAACTTGGATTTAGTGATACAGGGTGTTCACAAAAAAATTTCAAACTTCAAAGTGTCATAACTATTTTTTTTTCAAATGGAACTCTATTCGATAGTCTTTTGTGTGCTCTTTAATTGTTATAAGAAGTGTCGTGCACCGTATTTTCTAGATTATTTCTCCCAAAAATAGTTACACATTGATTAATTACATCATAAACCTGTGTAGACCGTGATAATAAAAAAACAAAACAATGCCAGAAAGTGTCACACATAAATTATCTGCTGCAAGTACTCCCTATTTCGTACTAAAATAAAAATTAAAAAGGCGAATTTCGAAAAAGGTCTTTTTAAATAATCTTATTTTACTACGAAATAAAGATTATACTTGCAGTAAATCATAAATTTATGGCACTTGCGATATACTGTCTGGCATTCTTTGGTTTTTTATTATCACGGCCTACTCCTATTTATTAATGTAATTAATTAATTAATGTGTAAACTGTGTAACTATTTTTGTGAAAAATATTAAATAACTTAAAAATTACGGGGTTTAGGAACAGGACACCCCTTCTAGAAATTGAAAAGCACACAAAAAACTATCGAATAGAGAAGTGATAGTTCCATTTTAAAAAAAAAATAGTTATGACTGAAATTTTCTATTTTTTTAACACCCTGTATCACTAAATTCAACCTTCTCATTACCATGCCTTTCATTCAGATTAAAATCAAGGTCGCTACTATTTATCAAAGTGGGCCTTGCTTATAAAATTAATAATTTGGTAACATTGACATTTCCATGCAGAAGTTAAAAAATGACATCGAAACAATTAAAATATACAGGGTGTTCCATTTAAAAATCAGTTGGCTATTGATACCGTAAAAATGGGACACCCTGTGTTATAGTGGCACCCTGTATTTGGCCGAATACGTATAATGTTCACTTAGAAATTGTGAAGGCCAGTTCCCCCTCCGGGAAACGTTCGTACTTTACGCTTTCCTTTTAAGCTTGGGCCAGCGTTGCGGAAGGTTGTTATTTGTGCGTTAATTTATGCAAGTAAGTTTTTAAATTTATATTTGTTATTTACAAGCTATTATAACTGCTATTATATTGTTAATCATAAAGTTCTTGTAAAATTGCTAGCATATTTATGTGTTATTCTTTACAAACAAGTGTTTCTCCTAATTTGCTCAGATTGATTTAGTTACTTTATAATAAACACATTTTTAGGGCATTTTTTAAGAATTAAAAAAAATGTGTTATTGTTTGCGTTTTGTCCGTCCGTCCGTCCGGACACACTTCTGCAGTAGGTAACTTATACCTTGAAGGTGTGCCAGACGGCCATCAAATTTCGCTGCCTAAAAGGGGGGCCACCCCCCACGAATTATTTCCTGAGATGCTGTTTTTGAAAGTAAAACGTGCATAACTTTTACATACGACATCCAATTGGTCTCAGATTTTGCATACGCATGCCTTTAGTGGTGCCAAGTTGAACTTTAGAAAATGGGGGGGGGGGGGTAAACACTACCCTTTATGGTATTCTAATGAAAGGTCTCATCGAAAGAAACCTCAAGAATGGATTGTCGGAAGAGGTACTCTCAAAGGGCGATTGAGACGTCTTCAACAAATATATCCATTGGTGATGTCAAAACAAAAGCTATTTCAGTTAAAAAAATGCGCTTTATCTGTACAAGAGTTGTGCACAGTGTATACACACCCAGTATAAGGTGATATGATGTTTTCGGAAATTTGGAAATTTCTCTAGTGCGCAAAAGGGGATATGCCCGTATCTGTTGAACCCTTTACAAAAAAACGTTGTCATGCCTGGTTTCATCCTCCTATGTGTCATGGTTGTTAAAAAAAAATTAAAGAAGAATCTCAAATCTCAAGAGTAGCTCTCCAACATTTTAGAAAAAAATCGTTTTGAGGTCCCCACCTAACAACATAGTTATCTGGTTCACGCTGTATATAGCTAACAGTTGCGATCTACATTTATTTGAGATCGTTTATAATTTTATTCTGCTGTCTGTCTGTCCGTATGTCTGTCCGTGTGCACGATAAAAAAATTGCGCATGCGCAACCCAACTTATTTTGTATTTGCGCAATCCCAATTTTTTTTTTGTTAAGATATTTAAATAAAATTTTGAACGTAGGCACCTCGAATAAAAGTAAAACTAATATCGATTCAAAAAATTTGTTTTACACGCTACGCTGATCTGGTGGGGCAGAATCAATCCCTTAAGGTGTATTGTAAAAATGATGTATGTACGAAGATCTCGAAGATGGTCCGGTATTCAGTTGCATCGAATTTTTAATTTTATTTACCCAAAATCGCCCTGAAACCTTCCTTTTGATGCCTACTTTCTTTTAGAAAATTTTAGTTTCCATGACAGAGGCAGAGTCTCAATCTCTTACTTTTAGGGATTCGACCGTTGGGATTCAAGTTTTCAAACAATTTTTAAGTGAGCAAGTGCCACAATTCACTCGCGTCTCAAATTTGCCAGTTTTGAAAGCAACCCTCAAACTTCAATCTTTCCAAATGAAAGCCTCAAATTTCAATCTCAAGGTTAAAAGGTTTCTTCTTGACGTTTAAATAAAAACTCAAACTTTTAACTTTACTTTTAGGTAGATTCAAGGATCAAATTTTAAAATGAAAGTGTACAGATTCATTTTCAAAATTTGAAGCCAAGTGGCAAACATTAATCGGGATTCCTTAAGCTACGAGTGTCGATTCAGAAGTTAAAAATTATCCATTATTTAGAAATGCATAATTAAAAACTAATTAAGAGTTAGCTATATTGCTGAATGAAAATTCTCCAAATTGAGTTTAGTGATACTGCTGTAATTGTGTATGTTAGGGTAGCACAAGAGACCCGTTTACATAGGTAGATAATTATGACATAACTTGCACTAAACATTGAGCTTTGCCTGTTGAAATTCTACTGTCAATACTTTTAAATAGATACAATATTATTAAATTATATTATTATATATAAGTAAATTCGACAATTAAGCGTAGATGTTATAAAGTAAACGATCCAAGCATCCCTTTTTCAATGTTGACCGAGGAGCTCCGTTCCCAGGCCTTCCCCAAAAGTTGTCCAGCGACTCAAAATGTCGCCGCACGTTTCCAACATCAATTTCCTTCAGTTCCTGAAACTCTCCTCATTATTTGTGTATTTGGCATACTTACTGCAACTTAAATTATTCTCAAAATAGCGATTGCGTGCTTTCCTATATTAGAGCATTAATAGTAATTTATGGACCTTCTGTTTGATCAATAAAATGGCAATATCTATATTAACAATATTAAATTGGCATAGGTTACCTGCACGTATTGCCTTTTTACCTCCATTTGATTCGTTAAGTTTTGCAAGTAGTCGGAACCTGTGTGTTTTTTCCTAGCAAGAGAAGCGTAAGATATGATCTGGGAAATTTACGCAACTTACGTTTCGTTATTGCCTCTTGTAACGTCAGTTGTGCCCAGATGCATCTTCTTGGGGACAACCCTCTGCTTGGCCAAGAGCGACACCAACTCTTCGCCATTAACCTTTTCCCGCTTTAATGGTGAGAGTCGGCGCTTGTTTAAAGCTGACTCGATTCGTTCGTTTAAAAAACGATCGTTACGTGACTTGTCGCCTTCCAAACGAACCCCCTCGGAGTTAACAGCCTTTTTAAAGTTCTCGTACTCTTTCAATATACCCTCGTGATGATTATCAGGTTTGCTCGCCAACGACTTCAATGTGTTCTCGGTCGACCAACCCTAAAACAGTGGAGGGTCTTAGACAATCTATGACGAGTTGGGGTTTCGTGGGTGTAAGCCAATAGCTCACCAATGACTTTAAAAAATTAAATCCTACACTCCGCGGTGGTCTCCAGTTAGTTCCACCCGGACCTGGCCTACCCCACGGAGGAGTTCTCAAAAACTTGAAACAGTTCTTTGTAGGACACTTTAATTTAATGAAAGCAAATCTCACCGATCTTCGATAAAACTCCGTTTCGTTTTCCTTCTCCCATTTTTCACGCATTTTCCTCTCCGCTACCTGGGCATCTGAAATGTGCGCGACAGTTTTATTGCACCTTGAGATAGTAACGAACCTAGCTGCTTCCGATATTGGGTACACTGTTCTTTACTAGTTTTATAACGTATTGTGTTATCGACGCACTTTCTTAAATCCTCGTTCCACTGAAAGCGAATTATTGGATGCTCTTTCGTGCGAATCTGCGGGCGACCTACTACTGATCGCCCCAGACCTAAAGGGCGCACTGATTCGCTGGGAATTATTTCATCCAACTTTAAATTTCTATAGCCTCTGGGTTGCGGTTTCTTACCCCACGGCCAATACCTTTCCAACATTTCTCTCATCTGCACTTTATTATTAACCCTTTTAGTTTAGACTGAAAAATTACCTTGATCTGTTCTTCCAGCTTCACTTTCTCATCCGCTTCCCTTTTCTTATTCCAATGGGCAATACCTTCTTGAACCAGATTATTATTCACTGTTGGATATTCACTTAATGCCATTTTAATTTAATATATTCGTGCAAAATTTCAACGGGAGAGGCAGGTACGGATTTCGTGACGAACTCTGTCTTACTAAATATATTTTAAAACTCTAAATAAAGAACGTGCACAATCGCAATAAGATGACTTCTGGAATTTTGATATATAAAATCGAATCAATACAGATACGGTACGATGTCACTATTTATTAATTCAACTGCACGCAAATTGGTGATCTTTTTTTGCAATTGTTGTACCTAGTGCTTATTTTATATTTTTATATAAAGCACATAGGTACTACCTACCCACCAGTCTCATTTCCTACTTATTGAATGCATATATTAAAACAAAATTCTGAAGAGAAAAACTACTTTTAGTATGTGTAGGTACCTAATGTTAAAAGATTGACAACCAGTGGTGAGAAAAAGGTGCTGGAGCCTGGTGTAAAGTTTCAATGTAGAAGGTGTCAGACTGTTAATGGAGTTCGTGAATGTCCTTTGGGAAAAATTGCAATAAATGTGGACAATTAAATCATTTTGTCTTAAAACGGACTATATTATTGCACGCAAAGTAGGTGGTAAGGTGGGTAAGTTTATTACTAAAGGATGATTTTGACATAAAAACTTGAATATCGACAAACCCCTTGGAGCAAAGGGTCAACTATGGGGTATCGTTGTACTCCAAATTCGACGTTATAGTGGAACGCGCCAAATTTAAAGAATTCTTTTCAACATTACACCAATTGTACGTAACTTAACCTAGAGAGGTCGTTGCGCAAAACTAAACGTTCAAACTCGAAATCTGTGTGTAAGATAACCCCTTACTTTCGTTCACCTATCGATTATGGGGCCATTGTATTCCTAAGTGTTGATTTCGCTGCACGAACCATAAAATAACTACTGTAGTTTCGCCTAATTATTTTTAGGTAAAAATTTTAATGTAAGGTCGTTAAGTAAGCGTCGTCACTTGTCAATGTCCTTATGTAATTAGTGTGTTTATTCGTTAAGCGTTTCTCAACATAAACTACAACCAGCATACGTGGGTTTTATTTTCCCCCCCATTGCCGACGAACCGAAACCAGCCCTGCACCCATAAGGGTGTTCCGCTACAACGTAGAATCCGAAAATGTAGACAAAATAGGGGGCCCCTATTTAAAATAACAAAGTTGATGGCTACTTCAGGTATTTGCGGAAGTGGAGCCATCTTGAAAATATTTTAGTTCAATTCATCATGTGCCAAAACCCTTAAAGGACTTGTCAGTTTAGTTTCATTTTCAAAGGTTCTCCATATCTTTCTAACTGGCGCTCGTCAAGAATGACCCTGTATATGAAAGCCATACATAAACATTTGTTGGGAAAGACAAATAAATACAATAATTTGAATAATTATTAATCCCAAACATTGATGATCCACCAATACAATACAAAACAAGGTTAATCACTCGTGGATTAAAACAATTCGTACTTTTTCGATCAGACTTCTCAATCAAAAGTTATAGACTAGAAACCAATTTCGAAAGAAAATTCAAAGGGCTGTAACTTTTGAACTAGTAGCCCAATCTTGGAACTGTTTGAAATTATGGATTCTACAGGCCACATTCTATAAGAAAATTTTTTTCCGGGTCGATCTGAGACAATTTTTTTTTCGGGGCTCAAAAAAAGGCAGTGTATAACCTTCCTTTTTTACCAAAAATCGACTACACCAAAATTTCTCGGGAAAACACTTTTTCTTATTAATTTTGGTGCGTAGAATCCAAAACAATTCGCACTTTTTCGATCAGATTTCTCAATCAAAAGTTATAGACTAGAAACCAATTTCGAAAGAAAATTCAAAGGGCTGTAACTTTTGAACTAGCAGCCCAATCTTGGAACTGTTTGAAATTATGGATTCTACAGGCCACATTCTATAAGAACATTTTTTTTCCGGGTCGATCGGAGACATTTTTTTTCTCGGGCCTCAAAAAAAGGCAGTGTACAACCTTCCTTTTTTACCAAAATTTGACTGCACCAAAATTTCTCGGGAAAACACTTTTTCTTATTAATTTTGGTGCGTAGAATCCAAAACAATTCGTACTTTTTCGATCAGACTTCTCAATCAAAAGTTATAGACTAGAAACCAATTTCGAAAAAAAATTCAAAGGGCTGTAACTTTTGAACTAGTAGCCCAATCTTGGAACTGTTTGAAATTATGGATTCTACAGGCCACATTCTATAAGAAAATTTTTTTCCGGGTCGATCTGAGACAATTTTTTTTTCGGGGCTCAAAAAAAGGCAGTGTATAACCTTCCTTTTTTACCAAAAATCGACTGCACCAAAATTTCTCGGGAAAACACTTTTTCTTATTAATTTTGGTGCGTAGAATCCAAAACAATTCGTACTTTTTCGATCAGACTTCTCAATCAAAAGTTATAGACTAGAAACCAATTTCGAAAGAAAATTCAAAGGGCTGTAACTTTTGAACTAGCAGCTCAATCTTGGAACTGTTTGAAATTATGGATTCTACAGGCCACATTCTATAAGAAAAATTTTTTGCCGGGTCGATCTGACAAAATTTTTTTTGAGTGCCTAAAAAAAAGACAGTGTACAACCTTCCTTTTTTACCAAAAATCGACTGCACCAAAATGTCTCGGGAAAACACTTTTTCTGATTAATTTTGGTGCGTAGAAACCAAAACGCATCGTACTTTTTCGATCAGACTTCTCAATCAAAAGTTATAGACTAGAAACCAATTTCGAAAGAAAATTCAAAGGGCTGTAACTTTTGAACTAGTAGCCCAATCTTGGAACTGTTTGAAATTATGGATTCTACAGGCCACATTCTATAAGAAAAATTTTTTTCCGGATCGATCTGAGACAATTTTTTTTGAGTGCCTAAAAAAAAGGCAGTGTACAACCTTCCTTTTTTACCAAAAATCGACTGCACCAAAATGTCTCGGGAAAACACTTTTTCTTATTAATTTTGGTGCGTAGAATCCAAAACAATTCGTACTTTTTCGATTAGACTTCTCAATCAAAAGTTATAGACTAATAAACAATTTCGAAAAAAAATTCAAAGGGCTGTAACTTTTGAACTAGCAGCCCAATCTTGGAACTGTTTGAAATTATGGATTCTACAGGCCACATTCTATAAGAAAAATTTTTTCCGGGTCGATCTGAGACAATTTTTTTTGAGTGCCTCAAAAAAAGGCAGTGTACAACCTTCCTTTTTTACCAAAAATCGACTGCACCAAAATTTCTCGGGAAAACACTTTTTCTGATTAATTTTGGTGCGTAGAATCCAAAACAATTCGTACTTTTTCGATCAGAATTCTCAATAAAAAGTTATAGACTAGAAACCAATTTCGAAAGAAAATTCAAAGGGCTGTAACTTTTGAACTAGCAGCCCTATCTTGGAACTGTTTGAAATTATGGATTCTACAGGCCACATTCTATAAGAAAATATTTTTTTCCGGTCGATCTGAGACAATTATTTTTGAGTGCCTCAAAAAAAGGCAGTGTACAACCTTCCCTTTTTACCAAAAATCGACTGCACCAAAATTTCTCGGGAAAACACTTTTTCTTATTAATTTTGGTTCGTAGAATCCAAATTTTCTAAAGGGAGGGGCTTGAGGGGGACATTTTTATGGAACAGTCTCGTGAGAGGTATAAGTTCCTATATCGACAAACACGCGCCTCTAACTTGTTTGAGGCACAATAAAAATTAATATTCATTCACAGCCACCGTCTCTAAAGGAATAATAATTGCGACGTTGCTATTAATCGCATAAATTCAAATGAAATTCTAAAAGAATTTGCGTACGTGGCGACATCTCAACTAGACTTCTAAAACTATAATTGACAGAAAGTGTATCGATTGCCAAGGAGATGGCGCACTAGTACTTATTGTATTTAAACTATCTAATCAAAAACCGGGCCTTTAAACTATAATTGCTCTACAAGATCTTGCAAGACTCCGTACATTTTGAACTGCCGTTTAAGTTGGCTAATTGTAGTATATACAACATATGTCACACGTGTATTTTGTGTTGCCTACTTTCCAATTTGAATTTTTAATGCAAAATAGTGGCTGAACTCCTATTGGACAATAAAGTCACTGTAAAAAAGATCCCCCCCCCCCCCCCCTCCGTTTTATTGAGTACGGGGTGCAGGAGTGGCGGAACCTGTGCTCTGATCCCACTCCGAGCTTCTCACGGGCCCAAAGAAGCTTCACTTCAAAAAAATTCCTATTTCATAAAATAAACACTTTATTCAGATTACTTAAAATACACATTTGCCTAAAACAAATAAATGCTGTGTTTTTTATCACATGAAACAGTTTACAAATATGTACTACTCAGAGCTTTGAGTAACATTGGAAAACTTGGCACTAGTAATTATTTAATCCTAAAAGATCAATCGACTATATTCGTAGAGCTGCTATACGCACTGCTGTCAGAATCGTTTATTGGTCGTGGAACCGGAACTTGTTTTACGGTTAAGCTATAGTCTTCGTCTTCTGAAAAGAATCAAATAACAATTGCATTATGTGGCTAGTAGAACAAACCCGAGTCGTAATAATCAGATTCTCGAGGCGAAAATTTGCAACCGCGCGCCAGGTACGGTTTTAAGATGTCCTTCGATGCTAAAATTAAACCCATAAATGGCGGAGAGGGTGACATTGGTCGTGATAAATATTCTGGGTGGAATTGCACGGCGATGTAATAGGGGTGGTTTTCCAATTCTAGTATTTCCATACGTTGTCCTTCTGTGTCAATACCTAAAGTTGGTACTCAGTTAGGATTGTTAAAGGAGTGTTTCGAGTATCGTATACCGACAAATTCGAGGCCAGCCTTTTCTAAGTCGGGAATGTACTTTGAGTTCACTTCGTATCGATGTCGGTGACGTTCTTCAATTTTGTCGCTGCTAAAGTACAGGCGCTCTAAAGAAAACGGTTACAACAAGATTTCCTAGAAGTTCAAGCTTACTTATTATGCTATTATTTGCGGAATCCTTGAAGATGGTAGTTCGTTTGCCTAAGCGCATAGTGCCACCCATCTCGCCCGTATTATGCTCGGGCATGTCAATGATAAGTGGATGTAACGTGTCGGGTACGCATTCCGTCGAATGTGCTTCACGTAAATTTAAAACATTCCTAGCGAATTCTATCACAGCCGCTTGAAAGCCTAAACAAATTCCCAAAAAGGGTTTACCATTCTCTCTGCACCATCGACTTGCTTCTATTTTTCCCTCGATGCCACGTTTACCAAACCCACCTGGTACAATAACACCCCTAAAAATGAAAGCAGCCGCTGTAATTGTGTCCTGTGATATCAAATCAGTGAGCACATTTGACAAACGTGTAAAAATATGTATCTAGCAAGCCATCTCGACTACTACAGGTATTAGTAATATTAGGCTAGTCATTGGGGATCAAAAATAGGGCTTAGGTACCTGAAAATAAGTCCGGAGGTTCTGAAACTTTGCAGGTTGCACAATCCGAGACATGTAGCCGGCGCCGCCATCTTGCCAAGATGGCGCCCAAAAACGGTCTTTTGGAAATATCTTCAAAACTATGCGTTTTTCGAAAAAGAGGACAAAAGTGAAGAGGCAGAAATTTTACAAGAAATGTTCTTAGCATATTTTTGCTAAAGTGAGCCGTTTAGGCTCAAGAGCTGATTGAATGACAACATATTCTGTTAATTTCTATAAACTGCCCCTATCTCCATATACTTATGCGTATAAATTATAAAATCTACGCCATTATTGTTGGGGAAAGCAGATGTTCAATGATTTGCGGGGTCTGCAATGGAAAGACTTGTGAAAATATCAGTCAAGTGTGACACTAGACGAATCCAATGAATAAGACTTCCGTTCACTGCTTGATGATTCTTTATCGACTACAGAAAGAGAGTCCGACTACTTGAAGGAAATCGACATCGATTCTGAAGCTGAGGTAGCCATTTTTCCCATTGAAGATATGGAATTCAACGAGCAAGGTCCGTCTGGCTTTTGCCAAAGATAATTTTAGTACCTAAGTGGATTAGGCCTACAGGGGAAACCACGTTAAAAAAAACGCGCCGTGTACTTTACCTCTTGGGTGGTGTGGAAAAGAAAGAAAAAAGTATAGCATTTTAAATCGAAATTAATTGACCATAAATTATTAACATGCATTAATTAATGAATTAATCGATTAATTGAATAAAAGATATGCCATCATTTCGTGATAAATATTTACTAGGAACATATGTTATAGGAAACTTCCTCCTCTTTAATTTTGCGCTCTATATAGGTTTTTCGAAAAACGCTTAGTTTTGGAGATATTTGCAAAAAACCGTTTTTGGGCGCCATCTTGACAAGATGGCAGCGCCAGCGGCATGTCTCGGATTGTGCATTTTGTGAATTTTAGTTATAGCTACCTGGTACCTGAGAATTTGCGGTCGACCCAAGCTAGGGGGTATGCGAGGGGGTATGTGTACGTTAAAAGTGCGCACTAATACTACTGTATTGTACAGGGTGAGTCAACGATTGCGCGGAGTAACTTAATGTCTTGAAGATAAGATTTTTAGATAGCGTGCTTTTGTATTAAGATATGGTTGAATATTCTCCACATTAAAAAAATATTTGGAAGAGGGTGCGCTCACAACAAAATATTACATTTTTCTAAATGGAACCCCCTGTATTTGAATGCATTTTTTAATTCTACGTGTAATTTTACGACTTTTTTATTATAATGGTTAATATCCGAAAAACTAATTCGATTTGTAAGAAAAATTTTACATTTACAAGCGTCAATTTATTGTGAAAATGATCACAGGCTCCATATCTTTTATCTTGTATAAAGTAAAACTGAAATAAATACATCTACTATGAAACATTAAAAAAATAGCTTACAGGGTGTTTTTTTGAGGTCCAAAGTTGCAAAACTTCATATTAAACAATCTTTTTTTTATATGTAACACCCTGTATATTTTTCGAGCATCTTTAACTCCTTCAAAAACGTTCAACTTTTGATAATAGTGTCCTATAATACCTATCTCTGATAGTTTTCGAAATATCTTGGTTTTCCTGGATTTTACATTGTATAATCTTAAATAAGATATATGTAATTTACATAATAACGAGGTGGCCATGCAAAAAAAAAGGCAATCATATCGATTAATTCCTTTTTCGAATAAATAATAAGTCTAAACACTGGAAAATAAATTTGATTTAATATGACTCTTGGTTTTCCTAGTATTTATTTTTTAATCTTAAATAATTTACATAATAACGAGGTAACTATGAAAAAAAAATGAAACTAATGTCACTGACTGGATGACACTAGGAGTTAAATTTAATTTGGTTTGAGTTCAAATGTTTTTACTTTTTCTCTAGTTTTTAGACTAAAATTTTAGATTAAACAACAAAAACCAGAAAATTCAAGATATTTTGAAGCAGATAGGTATGTATAGAACTTTATTATCAAAAATTGAAGTACGTTTTTGAAGGAGCTAAGAGATGAAAATGAAATATACAGTGTTCCATTAAAAAAAAAGCAAGATTTTTATTATGAAATTTTCTAACTTTGAACCTACAAAAAAACACCCTGTAAGCTATGTTTTTAATGTTTCATAGTAGATGTATTTATTTGACTTTTACTTTATACAGGATAAAAGATATGGAATCTGCAATCAAAATTTAAGTAATAATTTTGACAATAAACCGACGCTTGCAAATTTCAAATCTTTCTTACAAATCGAATGATCTTTAAAACTACTAGTTTTTCATATATTAACCAATTACTTTGTGAGTGCACCCTGTATAATTCCAAATATTTTTAAACTGTGGAGAATATTCAACCATACCATAATACAAAAACACTCTATCGAAGAATCTTATCTTCAAGGCATTAAGTTACTGCGCGCAATCGTTGACTCACCCTGTACATATTTTGTCCGTCAGAAAATAAGTAAGGTCACGGAACCCTGAGATCTTGGACTATTATGAAAACTAATTAGCTACAAACAAAAAATGGCCAGATAACAGTTAAAGGAGCTTTAGATTTTCTGTGAAGCTAAAGCAACAATATTGAAATTAATAATTAATTTGACAGCCAGATCTTCATTTGTTTCAAGAAGTTATTTTGGTTGCATAAAATTAGGCGTCTTTAGGGAGACTTTTTATCAAGAAATCCCTATGTCTACTTCTACATGAATATCACTGTAGGTATGTGGACTGCGGTATAAACGAAGATTCGTTACAACTTAAGAAGTCTCCTGAGCAGCTGATCAAATACGTAACCAGCGAAAAATGTGTTTGTCCGGTGTCCGGAATACTTTCATTTAGTATATAATCACCTCCTTTGGTAGCTCAAATATTCAAAAACGCTATGTTGTTTGTATAAATGCGATTAACAGTAAATTGAGGTAAATGCAAATGCAATGCAATTCAGATACGGCAATTACAATTGGCAGCAAAGAGTTGTGCGTGTTACATGCTTTCACCCAATTAAAAATGTTCATTTAAATTTGCTGAGATTTTTTTGGGAGGAGCTTAACTGCATCTGTTGGGTGGACAGATAATAGGATTATTTAAATAGATAATCCTCTAGAGCTATAAATTTTTGACTTTGACTGACTTTCCAATAAGTTGCAACACTCTATAAGCATATAATACTACAACCAGTACCTACTCGCTCTTGCACAATTGCTTCCAAGCCTCATGATAAGCAACTGGATCTTCTGATAGCATCTCCTTTTCTAGATGTGATGCCTCGATAAAGACCACATTTACTTTATATCCTATGGAATTCGCGGCATGCTGTAACGCTTTTACAACTGATGCGTACGCGTCCTCCAATCTTGTATACTTCCCAACTAGAGCAATGTTGATTTCGTGCCGAATGTTATCTATTTTCGTGGCCAACTCCAACCAATGCCTCATATGTCGCCTAGGTAAAGTTTTTATTCCCAACTGTAGGCGTTCATTTAAAAACTCGATAATCCCGTGCGATTCCATCACAACGGGCACTTTGTAGAT
Organism: Photinus pyralis; assembly: GCF_008802855.1. Classification (NCBI taxonomy): domain Eukaryota; kingdom Metazoa; phylum Arthropoda; class Insecta; order Coleoptera; family Lampyridae; genus Photinus; species Photinus pyralis. The sequence goes on along the minus strand of NW_022170510.1, from coordinate 13,128,587 downwards.
TGACGACAAATCCGGTATGCAAACCACCTGCTCCGGCGCTACGTGACAAAAGTTGGAAATCTTCTCCTTCACGCTGTGATCAATGGGATGCTCGGAACGGCACACGATGAAATCGGGCGAAAGTCCGAGTCCTCGCAACTCGCGCACTGAGGACTGTGTAGGTTTCGTTTTCGGTTCGCCGGTCGATCTCGGCTGCGGCACCAGAGAAACGTGAGCCACACAGAAGTTTTCGCGCTTTGCCCTAAATTGGAACTGCCGAAATGCCTCCACGAATGCCATACTCTCGATGTCGCCGACCGTTCCCCCAAGCTCAACGATGCACACTTGAGGAACTAATTTCGTATCCGACACCGAAACCCGTGCCACTTTTTCGACCCACTCCTGAATTGCGTCAGTAATGTGCGGTACCACTTGAACCGTTTTGCCTAAATAATCGCCTCGACGCTCCTTGTCGATCACCATCTTATAAATTTTCCCCGTAGTTATATTGTTATCCCGATGCAGGGTGATGTTTAGAAACCGTTCGTAATTTCCTAAGTCCAAATCTACTTCACCACCATCGTCGAGAACGTATACCTCGCCTAAAAACAAAGCAATTTAAATTTACCGCCGATCTTGAACGCCAAGAGATGGCGCCACAATCGCAAGCACGTTTCTTGACCAATGAAGTCTATTATTTTGCAATAGTTAATAATGGCACATGTTCAAATGATATTAATTTACCGTGTTCGTAAGGTGAAAAGGTTCCCGCGTCCAAATTTATGTACGGATCTATTTTAATAGAAGTCACTTCAATGCCGCAACTCTTAATTAATGCGCCAAATGAACTGGCAATTACGCCTTTACCCACACCGCTTATAACGCCGCCAGTAACCAGAATGTATTTCATATTAGACATGTTGGAGTCGTTGTAATGTAATTTAAAAACACAGTCAAACACCGAATTAAAATATTCACCAACAATTTTAAGAGAAAACGTTAGAACTTGAAATAGTAAAATTTTGCGAGTGCGCACTACCCCCCACGAGATCGACCAACGAATTGCGACAGATACGGTGCAGGATCTCACTGTACCTCACTTTAATCATGTACAATTTGTTAAAATAAACCAATTTGTACAGGTGGTTCCACAACGTTGGTAAATATAAGTGAAAAAATTATAAAATAAAATAGAAAAGTGTTCAACCAATTTTTCCCTCTAAAAATCCCCTTGCGCCATCTGTTGGTCAATTTAAGATTCCTGGTAATGTTGAATTATGTGTTACTAGATGTCGCAGTTACAATTTTAAATTCAAAAACCAAAATCTTAGGAAAACCAGGATAATATGAAAGATAAAAACATAGTTTTTTGTATAATAATTTGGTGGTTCTTTTTTTAAACCACACTTAGAAAAGCGCTTGCCTCCCCTGCTAGTTCACTAAATACTTACATACTTATCGCAAATGAATTGGAGTTCAAATACAATTACTAGTTGCTCATTGAACAATTTATCGTAATTGAAGGAAATTTTATTTAAAAAATACACACTATGCAAATATTAATTAAAGCCTTCTTTTCAGTGCAACATTTCTTGTGAAACTTGGTATCAATTTACTGAGAACGGGGGCCATTTTTAAACCTTTTTTGAAAATAGGACTCATTATTTAGATTGAAGATTTCATTACACAGACCTGTCTTTCTATCAAATTCGCACCTCTTACAATATCATAAAATTTATATCTAAGACAATAAATACACATCTCAAGAAGCATAAGCAAACTTTTATATTATTTATTAATTTATTGCTCCCTCTCTTGTTCTAGGCCCTCAACCGGCCCTGCAGAAGGTTTTTATACACCTTTTGGAACATATACAAAATTAAAATTAATTCATCACTTACCTTACTGCATTCAATATATTCTTCGTAGTATGTTTAACTCAATAAATATTATTTTTTTTCAAAATATACATCATAATATATACAGTTCCATTCATCTTTTCCAAAACTAATAAAGCAATTGATTTTATTTCCTGTAGTGTTAAATAAATCTGACAGAACTATGGGAATTTCTGTTATAATGAAGCCAATATTTTAACATTACTTCATTTATTTTTGTGATTTGTACACACGTTGAAACAATACTAATCAACAATTGCTATAAAATATTGGCAGAACTAATTTTATTTCGTACTAACTAAAAGACCCCTAGCTAAAAAAAGACGTACTCAATACTTCATTAAAATGAAATCAATTGTATATATAAAAGATATAAAAAATATAGTGGAACTTGACACCAATTGGAAAGTCCAAAGGCAATATGTAACAATGTCATAATATAACAGTAACAGTAATAAGCTCAATATTCAGTGCAAAGTCTCTTATTGTAACTGACCACCTTGGAACAACTTCTAGTTTCTTTTCCGTGCATTAACTAAACATTACACTTATGAATTGAACTTTCAACAGTTTCTCGAAGGCTAGCGATAACGGATCGTTGATTCACCGCGTTGATTATCGCCGTTCCGGATACGATCATATTGGCACCAGCCTACAACATCTACAATCAAACTCGACTGACCTACCGACAGAAACTTACCTCTGAGCAATCGTTTATTGTGTTTAGGCCTACACCACCGTCAACTTCGATATCTAACAACGGATAATTATGTCTCAGCCATTGCACTTTCGGCATCATATCCTTCAAAAACTTCTGACCACCGAAACCGGGCTCTACAGTCATAACTAGTATCACATCGGCTAAATCTATAAATTGACGAACATCCTCAATTCCTGATGCTGGTTTTAAAGCCAAACCCACTTTCATGCCGGCTTCCCGAATTAGTCTACAGGTCTTTGGTATCTCCTTTACCGGCTCTATATGGAATGTATACAAATTAACTCCAGCATCCGCCATCGGTTCAATCCACTGAAATTTAAAATGTGACGCTTACAGTGTAGATATTTCATACGCTACCTGCTCTGGATTGGAAACCATCATGTGCGTTTCAAAAAAGGCAGTTTTAATTTTTGTGCGCAGACATTTAACAATAGGATGACCAAAGGTTAAATTTGGTACGAAATGACCATCCATCACATCTAAATGTAAATAATCCGCACCGTTATCTAGCAATCGTTGTGATTCCTGATACAATTGCGACAAGTCCGAATTTAAAATTGAAGGTCCAATTTTACAGCGTAACGGTCCTCTTGCCATGTTGTCTACTTCGGAAATGTACATGCAATTATACCTGTTGCGAAAATAGCAACAGTAATCACAAGAGTGGAAGAAAAGGGCTTACCCTGGAGCAAATCACAATCTCTTTGGAAGAGCACTGCTAATGATATGTTAATTCTAAATAAAATTTGGGTGCAAAACGCCTCGTTGAAAACCTTCTTAAAGAATATTAAAATGATACTTTATACAACATTAAATGCATTTCTAACCCTAATACATGCCGAACGTTACGTCACTGGAAAATTGAAAAATAACCGAACAAAACGTGGCTATTCCACCGCCTGATATACAGGATCAACTAAATTTTGTGTCTTTATTGCCCAAAACGACTCAATTCAAAGATTTTGTGTAAGAATATTTAAAAAAAAACTGCAACCCTCGTGAATACCCTCACTGAGTACATTTTATGTAATTTTGCGAAAGTAATTTAGTATTTTCATTTAAAGTTCCTAGTAAATTCAGAATACACTACATTTTTCTTGTTATTGTACTTTAAAATTAAATATCAAACATTTTACTCAAAGATAATGTCAAATCGCAATTATTAGAAATGTTCGGTTTGTTTAAATGTTAGAGAATACTTGAATTTTCCAGACTGTTCTATTTCTTTGAATGAATTCTACCGATTTTCACATTCTTTAAATTGTTTAATTAGACTTCTAGCTCTTGAGGATTTTTAGTCTTCGGATATTCAAGGTCAGGAATAGGCATCTACAGGTAAATTGTATACGTTTATGAGTGTACCTTATTGTGGATGTAGGATATAGGTATGTAAAGTAGGTAACCTTATTTAATGAGCATTTGTGTGTCTGAATATGTATGTAGAGTTGGAGGAAATTGAAAAACCCGCAGAATCTGAAAAGTATATTTCGAAAAGGTTCTATATAAATCGAACGAATCGAAAGAGTTTCAGTTTAACGAAATGGAAGAATTCAAGGAACTTAAAAATCCAAAGGGTCCGAAAAATAGCGAATTTGAAAAATGTATACACCATAATGAACCTGTACAATTAAAGAAAAGGAAGAATATGAAGGATTTAAACAATCGAGAGGGTCAGAAGTAATGGAAGTGTCCGAAAAAGTGAAATTCAAAGAACACTAAAGATTCAGAAGAATTTGAACTTAATCAGATAGTAGGGCAAGTGGAAATCAGTTTTTACTTACATTATGTTACGTTCACTTCAACCCCTTTTCTGGGTCTGAAAGACTGGTGGTTTAGTTTGTTGCAATCCACCCTATATAGCGATACACATCGCTGAATGTGGCTATAGCGCACATGCATCATTTATCAAGCGGGAATTTCAAAACCTGTAAGGAATTAAAAATAGAGCCTTTTTGTGTTGGACTTTGAAATCTGTACAAATAAGTCCTCAAGATTCATTAGCACTTATCTTTAATCAAAGACGTTCATTAAAACGTAACACAGAAAATTTAACCTAGCATTATCTCAAAGAAGCACTTTAGTCGATTGGAACTTGGAATGGCACCAATAAAAGAAAGGAAAAAGCACGATATGGATATTACAAAAACGGAGCGCAAACGTTGGAAGGAAAAAAAACTGTTAAAGAGTTTGGAAAAACACAAAAAAGAGAAAATCCCAGTTCAGGAATCAGAAATTCCGCCGAAACTGAAAGAATTGTCAACCGTAAGCATAGCATTACCAGGCTCAATTTTAGAAAATGCTCAAAGTCCAGCACTACGTTCGTATTTAGCAGGACAAATAGCACGGGCCGCTTGTATTTATCGTGTAGACGAAATCATTGTTTTTGACGACGGTCTTAATCCAAACGCGAGAAAGTCTACTATAAGTTTAACGGATGGTGTCACAGAGATTCCGCACTGCTGCGTTCAACTTGCGCGAACATTACAATATTTAGAATGTCCACAATACTTACGCAAATTCTTCTTCCCTGTGCACGATGACTTACAGTATGCAGGTCTGTTAAATCCACTCGATGCTCCACATCATTTGAGGCAGAATGATGTATTTCTCTTCCGGTAAGTTGATGATTAAGTAAAACAATAAGGATAACAAAATGTTATAGAGAAGGGGTTGTGACCACCAAACCAGTAAAGGAGGGCGAAGGATCTATTGTCAATGTTGGGCTTTTGCAAGATGTGCATGTCGATAAGTTGCTAACGGCCGGATTACGTTGTACTGTTGAATTATTACCACAGAATGAGGGGCAAAAGAAGCAGAAAGGATTAGTGGTCCCTCCAAGTTCACCTTGTCGCAAAAGGGGAGTGTATTGGGGATATACTGTGCGTATAGCAACATCCTTGTCGCAGGTCTTCTCTCAATCACCATACAAAAAAGGGTAACTAATTTTTATTTGCGTTTCCCAGCTCTTAACAACATTTTTAGTTACGACTTAACTATAGGTACATCAGATAAAGGATCCCCCGTTAAAGATTTTACGTGCCCTAGATATCGCCATTTACTTGTGACATTTGGGGGTTTACAAGGCTTAGAAGCTGCATTGGAAAGTGATGACTCTTTAAAAGTGGATGAACCTCAGTTACTATTTGATCACTATTTAAACGTTGCACCTAATCAGGCGTCTCGAATTATTCGAACAGAGGAAGCTATATTAATAACACTAGCACGATTGCAGCCACTTTTAAATCCAAAACGAGATTATATACAAACTCAAACAGTCGATTAATAAATTTATTCGTATAAATAATTACAACGTAACTTCGCCACCGTCCTCAATAATTCCTTCCATCTCCTCGTCTTCCTCACTTTCTTCCTTCTTTTCCGCCAGTTTACGTTCTTTTAATCCGGCTGCCGGCGATCGGATCAAGGAAAGATCTCTTTGGACTTCTCGAATATCACGTTCGTTCTCGATCTCGCGTCCCTTTCTCAATCTTTGCATGAGATGGAGGTTTTGTCGTTTCTGCTTGATTGTTTCCACTTTCTTCATTGCTTCGATCGCCTTAGTCCACGTTTGCCTATCGTATTTAATCGGAATGTTACGACGTTTTTCGAACTCGAAGGAGGGATCGATCGCGAGCTCTTTACCGACCGTTTTCCGATGAGCTTTGGTCCAGCGAACCTTACGCGGATTTTTCTTGCGTTTAAATGCGACGTGACATTTCGGTCGGCAAAATTTGAAAATCTAAAAAGAGGTTTTGTGATAAGTTTGTAGTTGGGGCAAGGGGAGGGTCGGAACGTACCTTACAGTCATTTCGCACAAATTGTATACCGTGGCCTGGATATACACGAGATGAGCAAAAGTAACACGTGTCTATACGCATTTTTAGTAATATACGCTTTAATTATGAAATTTTGGAAAATTAAGACATAACCTTTAAAACGTCAACGTGAGTGAAAGGGTAAAGTCACGACGCATGCGTTAGCTGAATTGCAGTGGTGGCTATGGTGCCGCCTGTGATTGTTTGATCGTAGTCATTGCTTCGGTAGGGCGCTGTATTTATACAGGCACGCTCGTCCACCATTTTGGTTCTGGTGATCTTGGTAAATTTTGCAGTGTTTATGCTATGCAATATGTTTCCTTAGTCAAGAATATGTAATTTATATCTTCAAATACAACTGATTTATGCCTAAACAGAGCTGGGGAGTAATTAAGTACATTTAGACCCAGTAATTGTAACTTTTATTTTTTCCTTGTAATAAGAGCTCTAAGCATTAAATAAAAGGTAAATTCAGAGCCCTACTCCCAGTTCAATACTAATTTTAAAAAGACCAATCATCTAAACACATTGTAAGTTAATAGTAAATTGAATTTCCTGCTAAACTTTTAGAACCAAAATGGCGGACGAGTATGCGCCTTTTTGTCAATTATTACAAAATTAGTAAAAACGAACTTTATTTTTCATCATAAATTTCTTCAAAAGAATATAAACAATGGTACAGTAGGTATCATAAACGTGGAGACTTAATTTTTATTACAAGAAATTGAAAATGATACATTGGCAGCCTATATATTGCAATATAAGAAAGTGTATTCACAATTAATACTCCCTTAAACCTATATTAACGATTTGAATGATATCTGTCATCGTGTTGGTAGTAATTACCGTGTCTTCTGTAAGGTCTGTGCTTCTCTCTACGATTACTGCGATAATTTGAATCTCGCCAATTGTTAGACCGATCCATGTTGTAGTTATTACCGAAATGGTTTTGAGTGTTCGGTAACAATTGCTCGCCGAGTGACATTAATAAATTAACATCGGGCACACCGTCTGTCCCCCGATAGCCGTTATTAAGCACAACAATTGGTGGAATGTTAAGTAACGGTGCAGCTTGAACGAAATTTAAATTTTGCCGTGCATTAGCAAGTCTCGGTTTAACGTTGATTCGCTTATCGTACAGGGATATACCGTTGAGTAAGTCGATCGCGTACGGTACGGAACACAAATGCTTAAATGTGACAAAACCGTAACTAGTATACCTCCCGGTCTTATCCTTTGGAATTTTAACTTTCTCGAGTGGTGCCGCTTGAAGAAACAGTTCATACAGGATATCCTCGGTTATCTTTTCCGAAAGGTTTCCACACCACACTGTTCTCTGATCTTCGTCATTATCGTTCATTTTTACCGTATTAATGCTAGATTTTGGAAAATTTCTGATTTAAATTAATTAAATTTCTGGAAATGTTTGTTTTGACACTTGACAGCACAATAATATACAATGTTGCCAAACTGTACTATTGCTCTTTGTAGTTTTTACAAGTAATAAATCAGAAAACTCACAGTTTTCTTCGCTTATTTCTTAAATTACACCATGATTTCAGAAATTTGTAACAAAATCCCTTAGAGAAGGCAAAAGCCACTTTAATTTTTAATAAAGTGAAAACGCCGTTGGTTATGGTTAGACGGCAACATTGAAATAAATCTGAAAACGTAACCTATTCTTGCCCAAGCAAAACAAAACCTAACATTTCCGTAATTTGTATAAAGGGAAAGTAAGTGCCTAATTACAATGTAAATATACAACTCTGAGGGATAACAATTAAAAAAGTTAATCGAATGCAATTATTTTAGGATGTTAATTAAGTCACAAACGGAATATAAAGTGAAATCTCCCCCGGATGATGCCATATCGGCTGTTAAATTTGGTCCGAATACGAACCAATTTCTTTTGGTCAGCTCGTGGGATGGAAATGTTAGATTGTATGATGTTTTGGCGAATAGTTTGCGGCACAAGTATTCACATGCCGGTCCGGTGTTAGATTGTTGTTTTACTGTGCGTGATCGGTCTCAAGGTAACAATAACTAGTTTTCTTGTTTTAGGATGCCGTACATTCGTATAGTGGTGGACTGGATAGTACATTGAAGTCGCTCGACTTTAACACAACTGCAGGTATGTATTATGTAACGAAATTAATGCTTATGTTGCTTAAAGAATGAAAATTTTGACTTTTTTCTTCAAAAAATTATACCAAACTGTTTACATGGGTTCCTTGATGCATATTTTAGAAGTAGTTGTGTTACGTGGAAGTTAATTTTGAATTTAAGAAAGCAGAATTAACTGTAAATCTATCAGATAATTTGAGAGAGTCTATCTAGGAATACACAAATTTATCAATTACAGATCTTTCTGGAAAGGTAAAGGCTTACTGTACACTGTACAGCTCTTATCACCTTGACAACTTTCTTACCAACAGTGGTTGCCACGATCTCTTTGGGCCTAAAAGTTTCGTTCGGTTCTGTTTAAAGCCAAGCACAATTAAAAATTATCAAAAAATCAAAAAATAATATAATCTCCAGTGGCGAGCTCCACAATAATCCAATCACGAATTTCAGAGACCACCGTCGGAACACACAACATGCCAATTCGGTGTGTGGAATATTGTCAGGAAGTAAACGGAATACTAACCGGAAGTTGGGATAACTTCCTAAAATTGTGGGATCCCAGAGCGCCGATCTGCAGCGGTAATTACAACCAAGGCGACAAAGTGTACACCATGAGCGTCTGCGGCGAGAAACTAGTGGTGGGCACCGCCGGTCGTAAAATACTAGTTTGGGACATACGGAACATGTCCTACACGCTACAGAAACGCGAATCAAATCTCAAATATCAAACGCGAGCGATACGATGTTTCCCGAATAAGCAGGGTTTCGTGTTAAGTAGCATCGAGGGACGAGTGGCCGTCGAATATTTGGATACGAGTCCGGAGATACAAAAGAAGAAGTACGCGTTTAAGTGCCATAGAATTAAAGAAGACGGATTGGAGCGCATTTATCCAGTAAACGCGATAAGGTACGGTTATTGTTTACTACTTAAAGCCAAGGATACTATATAAGGATTGCTCGATCCCTATACTTGTAATGTTGCCCAAGTTTAAGTCATATGTGACGTCACCAACGGACCTGGCTGTCAGAATTGACAGTTATAATTTGCTAAGTTGTGAACGTATTTGAATGGACGCCAGGACGCCGATGTGCAATATTATACTGTAATAACAGCCGCGTTTGCACAAAAATCACTAACCCGGAGGTCATTTACCATAACTTCCCTAAAACCGATGGATTAATACGCAAGGAATAGATATGGTGCTGCAAGCGAGATTAATGGACAAGTGTTTCTAATTTAAATGCCTGCCTACAACACCCATTTGAACGTATTTTATGGTAATCCTAAAGGTCGATTCTCATTAGAGCAGCACCGAGCGGCGCGGCGCAGAGCAGCGCGGCGCGTCGCGAGCAGCAAATTGTAGAGGGGTATTCCCACTTAAGCACCATTTGGAAGCGTGACGAAGCAGCGTTTCTGTTTGTGTTCAGTTTAAGGGAGAATGTATTCTTACACGCTAGAAAAAGAGCCAGAATCGTCATCATCACCAGATGATTTCATAATATTTATAGCGGCACTATATCATGTACACGACGAAAAAAGAAGAAAAAGAAAGCAGACGAGTACAATTAATTTTTCTATTCTTTGTCCGTCCATAGCGAATCCACTAACACACGCAAGCTCAACACAGAAGACTAATAAATGCTTTTCACAAGCCGCAGCACCACGCTGATCTGCTTCGCTCCTCGATTCCCACTTGTCCGTCTACACGCAGAGCGGCGCGTTTCAAAGCAGCGCCGCGTATTCCAATGCTTCCCGACGCGTTTAAAATTTGCTGCGCTGCACCGCGCCGCTCTGCTCTGCCTAGGTGAAAACGGATCTACTTATTTACATGCGAACAATTGAGAGCAGCTTTTCACCGCGCCGCGCTGCTCGCTATAATGGGAATCGGCCTTAATCAAAGCATGCGCTGGTACTGGGTCCGCGAGTGACGTCACTACACGCGGCGAAAAAATTCAGTGATCGAGCAATCCTTATATTATATAGTAAGTATCCTTGACTTAAAGCTAATTTGTCCTAACTTCATGCTAATTGTAAGTGCTAAATACACAGGGAATTTTGTAAAAAATGGCCTTCTGTGAGATTGTTAATGCCTTCTTGATGAACTAATTTGATTCAATGTTCTATCTCACTCTCTTATGTGTTTTGTTACTGATCATTAGTGCTATGAATTATTAACGTATTTTCACACTTGAGCACTAACAAGCACTAATACAGGCTGTCTCACGCAAACCGTTATATTATAAATATATAAATATTATCGTGATCGTTTCACTTCCGGTTTTACCGGATGTGGATAGGAACTTTCTTATTTTAAATATATGAAAATCTACGTCGTTTGATACCACATTTTCCTATACCTAGCATCAAAGGTTATTCAAGATTTTCAAAATTTTTGACGTTTTGACAGTGTTTCTTTAGCGCCCTGTACAGGGTGGCCAACTAAGAATGCGAGGTACTGTATCTGAGAATCTATCCATCGTAGAGGCTTGCGGTAAAAAAATTTATTACTAAAACGGCCACGAGCAAAACCTGGAAAATATTTTTAAGTTTCTGAAATGGCCGCTAGGGGGCGTAACTGCTATCAAGAATCTGAAAAAGTGATTAACCTAACAAAAAAATGTCCGGTCTTTGAAGTTGACGATAATCTGAACAATTTTTGTTTGACAATTTTTCCTGTATCTCTAAAAATGAAGTGGTGGGGGGTATTCAAAGGTTTCCGTAAAGAACACCCTGTATCTTCGAAACGGCTGATCCGATTTAAACAAACTCGGGTTAGTTCAAAAGAGCTATTCTTCAGCTACAACTATTATACTATTTGAAGTTTTGTTAGTTTCACATATCACCGCTTGAGGGCTTTTTTCGACATTCCGACAGAAATGGTTAATTTTCTCAAAAAAATTAAATGCATTGGTTCGATTTTTTTTTCATGAAAAGGTAGCTAAATGATGCCTAAACAAGTTCGCGAAAACAGCATCTCGATATCTTGAGATATATATAATTATATATATATATATTTTTATATCGTGATGGGCAGCATTTCGAGCATTTACGGCGGCATTAAAAGCTTCCTTTTTTAAATCGATCCACCTTAGGGCAACAAATTATATAAGCAAAATAATTCCGGAAAAATTAGCTTAAAAAAATAAAATTTTGAGGGTATAAATTTTTTTTTGTCCTAAATTTTAGGTTAGGAACAAGATATCGAGATGCGCTTTTGGCGAGCTTGTTTAGGCATCATTTAGCTACTTTTTCATGAAAAAAAATCAAACCAACGCATTTAATTTTTTTTGAGAAAATTAACCATTTCTGTCGGAATGTCGAAAAAAGCCCTCAAGCGGCGATATGTGAAACTAACAAAACTTCAAATATTATAATATTTGTAGCTGAAGAATAACTCTTTTCAATTAACCCGAGTTTCTTAAAATCGGCTCAGTCGTTTCCAAGATACAGGGTGTTCTTTACGGAAACCTTTGAATACCCCCCACCGCTTCATTTTTAGAGAAACAGAAAAAATTGTCAAACAAAAGAGGTTCAGATTATCATCAACATCAAAGACTGGACATTTTTTTGTTAGGTTAATATGGCGGAATTCATAGAAACATCACTTTTTTAGATTCCAGATTGCAGTTACGCCCCCTAGCGGCCATTGCAGAAACTTAAAAATATTTTCCGGGTTTTTCTCGTAGCCGTTTTAGTAATAAATTTTTTACCGCAAGGCTCTATGATGGACAGGTTCCCAGATACAGTACCTCGCATTCTTATTTGGCCACCCTGTACATATAGCTCCATTGACTTGAATTTCAAAACGTCATCCAAAATCAACAATACTGATGACGTAATACTGCATACGAATGATTTAAATTTTGATCACCCTTTTACAGAGTGTTTTAAAATTAATGGTCAAGTTTAACTATAAAAGGATTTATCTGTGACGCTTACACGTTTATTTCAAGGCCTCCTAAGAAAATAGCGGTCACAATTTTAGAAAATCTTAAATAAAACGAATGCCATAACAGATAGGTATAGGGCAGGGGTCGGCAACCTATTAAAACGGAAAAGTCAAAAATTACAATTTACAAAATTTCCCAGTTTTTAAAGAGTCACAAAAAATGTTTGATTCAATATTATAGTATTTGGCCATATACAGGGTCCTGCAACAGTGCGTCGGTTTTTCCTACATAGCTGATACCTCGTAAAAAATATTGGTGGTTGCAGATCTACAGAAATTATTTTTGAATGTACAGGCTGTCCCATTTTTACGATGTCAATAAATAACTGATCTTTTTAAATAGAACATCCTGCATATTTTTATTTGTTTCAATGCCATTTGCCTACTCTTTTTCAAATGGAACTACCACTATTTTATTTCGCTATTCGATTGTCTTTTGTGTTCTCTTCAATTTTTATAAGGGGTGCCCTGTGCCTAACCCCGCAGTTTTTATGTTATTCAATATTTTTCACAAAAGTAGGAGTAGGCTCCTATAATTAAAAAAAACAAAAGAATACCAGAAAGTAAACAAGTGTCACAAATTAGATAATTATTTGTTGCAAGTGTACTTTTGATTTCGTAAACAAATAAGATTAATTAAAACGGCGAATTTCGAACAAATGAACTACTCTCTTTAGATAAATACGGAGAGCCACATTATATCAAAAGAGAGGTTGCCGACCCCTGGTATAGGGAATGTAATAATTGATCGATGCAGAATGTTTTTCCACATTTGAAAGTGCAAAAAAATAAAGCAGGTTTCCTTAATAAAAAATCAACTTGAAGTTTAATTAAACTTGACCATTAATTTTAAAACGCCCTGTATAAGGGCGATCAAAATTTAAATCATTCGCATGTAGCATCACGCCAGTATTGTTGATTTTGGAAGATTTGTTGAAATTCAAGTCGACGGAGCCATAGGTACAGGATGCTAAAGAAAAGCAGTCAAATGTCAAAAATTTTAAAAAATCTTGAATAACTTGAAAACCTTTGATGCTGTGTTCGTATGTAATTTTTCAGATTTAAATTATTAATGAAATGAAATTAGTGAAACATCCTGTATAGTATAGTGCAGGGCTGTTGAGCTATTTACTTTGCGAAAATTTACCTTTACTGTTTCAGCTTTCATCCGGCATACAATACATTTGCGACTGGAGGCTCGGACGGTTACGTTAACATTTGGGACGGATTCAATAAGAAACGTTTGTGCCAATTTCACCAGTACCACACATCCATTACATCTTTAAGTTTCAGTCATAACGGTATTCACATTTCAAAGTAGAGCATCACGTTTTAATTTGTGTTTGTAGGTTCAATCTTGGCAATTGCCTGCTCCTACTTCTTAGAGGAAGATAATCCCGTTAGTCCTTTACCGGAAGATGCGATCTACATTCGGACAGTTACAGATCAAGAAACAAAGCCGAAACAAAGTAACTCATAAGTTCTAATTTATTTTTACACTTACGAAGGAATCACATTTCTTAAACTAATGGTATTTAATTGTCTTATTAAATTAAACACTGAGATCGTTGCAATTATTGAGCTTGTTACACGTACACTAGAAATGGAATTGCATGCATCGGCGTCATTACAACTTTGCACACAACCTCTGACGTATCTGCAAAACAATTGTGATAAACTAAATCACGATTACTTCATCTCACCGATCGTCGTAGTAAAAACCTCCACAGTGCGACATTCGCACAATCTCTGTGTCGGTGGTCAGTGTTCCGCTGTCTAACGCACAACCACGTACCACAATTGTATCCCCGTTGTCATCTAAAATTGTACTTGCAAGTGTTCATCTTCCGAATCTACCTACCGAAAGTTCCAGCAATTTTTACACACGACGTTGCTGGAAATAAACCGTCCCTGCCCTTTTTACCTCCCATACACGGCGATTGGTAAATGTCTAAGGTGTAGTTGTTATGAAAGGGGTCTTCGCACGGCTTGTAGTCGTTATTTAACGAAACACATTTAAAACAATCGATCGATTCACCTGCAAGTTGTTTATCATTTAGTTGTCTCGCTAATTTATTTACCTGCGGGAAATTTAATTATAACAAAAATTAATGCCAGTCCTAATTTTAATATCATTGCAGTGGTGTGAAGAAAATATTGATTTGTTTTTCTGAAATAATCAATAATGGGAATTTAAGCGTGTCACCTACTTTTCAATGTACTAGCAAATCACTTCTTTGTTTTTACTATGAAGGTAAGATTTTATAGAGCAACACCAATTACGAAATTTGTGTTTATCGTATAACTAATAAATCCTACCACCAACTTTTTGAGTAAATTGGAAAGTAGGAATAATATAAGAGGACATAAAGGTTTCGGTTTTACGAAATAATAGCGGTTCTGAATTGTTTCTGCTTCATGACGACTCAATTTTAATGGTGGTTGCTATGTTATCGCCCACCATTTCTTGAGTAGCCAGAAAGCTATTACACCAGTAAAGAAAAGATTTAAAAACAAACTGCCGCATGTTTCCTGGGCTAGCAGTGGCAAACTCGTAAAAAGAAACCGAAACGAAAATTGTATTTCGGTTTTTTCGCTGCGAGCCAGATCCTTGAGTCATGCTAAATTTCCCTAAAGTTCCCACCAAGTCACTGTTCCTCTCAGATTTCTCTGTAAGTCCCTTCCCTCGACTTGTTCTGCTTCCTGTAACGAAGCACTCGTTTTCCACCTTGACGTTTATCCCATGTTTTCAGTATAAAGCCAGTTGGACTAATAAATATTATTATTATTATTATTATCAATTTTGGTGACTACTCTGTATATGGACACCCGGTATTTAGAAGCATTTTAAGTTGGGCGAAGTGTTGAAAGCATTTGTGTTGGTTCTAGGAGTAATTAATTTAATTTGTAGAGTTGTGCCGTTACCGTAAAAAAAAGCTGTAATTAATCCGCCGTTTACAACCGTTCCCGTCAAGATATTTTTAATATCTTTGTTGCGTCCGATAGCTCATGTCAGAAGACGAGGGAAATAAATATTTTAGAATTTCGGCTCTGTTAACCCATTATTAGCAAGGTTTTGTGTGCTATGGTAATATCGCTAATTGGTGTTTTGTTGCTTTCATTTAGCAGTATAGTTGGCCGCTTGCCATTTAAAATTCTGGAGCTCTCATTGAATTAGGCCAAGACTTCAGAGACTGATCCGCCAAACCATTCCTCAAATCGACCGGGAAAAAACATTTTCTTATGAAGATTGGGCTAGTAGATCAACAGTTACAGCCCCTTGAATTTTTTTTCGAAGTTGGTTTTTTGTCCATAACTTTTGATTGAGAGGTCTAATCGAAAAAGTACGAATCCTTTTGGATTCTACGCACCAAAATTAATAAGAAAAAGTTTTTTCCCGAGAAATTTTGGTGCAGTCGATTTTTGGTAAAAAAGGAAGGTTATACACTGCCTTTTTTTTGGCTCGAACAAAAAATTGTCTCAGATCGACCGGAAAAAAATATTTTCTTATAGAATGTGGCCTGTAGAATCCATAATTTCAAACAGTTCCAAGATCGGACTACTAGATCAAAAGTTACAGCCCTTTGAATTTTTTGTCGAAATTGGTTTTTTGCCCATAACTTTTGATTGAGACGTCTAATCGAAAAAGTACGAATCGTTTTGGATTCTACGCACCAAAATTAATAAGAAAAAGTTGTTTTCCCGAGAAATTTTGGTGCAGTCGATTTTTGGTAAAAAAGGAAGGTTATACACTGCCTTTTTTTGGCCCGAAAAAAAATTGTCTCAGATCGACCGGAAAAAAATATTTTCTTATAGAATGTGGCCTGTAGAATCCATAATTTCAAACAGTTCCAAGATCGGCTACTAGATCAAAAGTTACAGCCCTTTGAATTTTTTGTCGAAATTGGTTTTTTGCCCATAACTTTTGATTGAGACGTCTAATCGAAAAAGTACGAATTGTTTTGGATTCTACGCACCAAAATTAATAAGAAAAAGTTTTTTCCCAAGAAATTTTGGTGTAGTCGATTTTTGGTAAAAAAGGAAGGTTATACACTGCTTTTTTTTTCCGAAAAAAAATTGTCTCAGATCGACCGGGAAAAAAAATTTTCTTATAGAATGTGGCCTGTAGAATCCATAATTTCAAACAGTTCCAAGATTGGGCTACTAGATCAAAAGTTACAGCCCTTTGAATTTTTTGTCGAAATTGGTTTTTTGCCCATAACTTTTGATTGAGACGTCTAATCGAAAAAGTACGAATCGTTTTGGATTCTACGCACCAAAATTAATAAGAAAAAGTTTTTTCCCGAGAAATTTTGGTGCAGTCGATTTTTGGTAAAAAAGGAAGGTTATACACTGCCTTTTTTTTTGGCTCGAACAAAAAATTGTCTCAGATCGACCGGAAAAAATATTTTCTTATAGAATGTGGCCTGTAGAATCCATAATTTCAAACAGTTCCAAGATTGGGCTACTAGTTCAAAAGTTACAGCCCTTTGAATTTTTTTCGAAATTGATTTTTTGCCCATAACTTTTGACTGGGAGGTCTAATCGAAAAAGTACGAAACCTTTTGGATTCTACGCACCAAAATTTATAAGAAAAATTGTTTTCCCGACCAATTCTGGAGAGCACATTGAAGGACTAACCAAAAGCAACTAAAAATATTCCAAAACGGTTTACAAAGCTCCAACAGGCTTTGTATAGAACATAAAAATTCTTTTAAAAAGTGCTGGGAAGTCCTCCCACAAAGTTTTTGAGAAGAGCTCCAAAAAGAAAAACTACAGGAAAGCCTGAGAAAGTGAAAAAAATTCAAAATATAGAATAATCTCTTTATTCATACATCACATCAAGATTTTTGTGATTAATGCGTCTGTGGGAATTTAAATTACCGGTCGTCGTAAATCCTTTACCACAATCACTGCACTCGTAGGGTTTTTCACCGGTATGTGTCCGTAAGTGAACAGTCAGATGTATATTTTTAGCGAAAGATTTTTTACAGACCGCACACGTATATGGTTTTTCTCCTGTATGTTTCCGCATATGTATACGTAGGTGACGCGGGTGCACGAATGTCATATCGCAACTGGTACATGCGTGGGGCTTTTCTTTGGTGTGGGTACTTTTGATGTGTGTTTTCAAGTTACTCTGTGTCGTATACGTTTTGCCACATGCACTACAGATATACGAATAAACGCCTGTAAAGAAGTTCTGTATTGGAGCTTTAGACGGAGTCAAGTCTTACCTGAATGGGTTTTTTGGTGTAGTTTTAAACTGTAGCTTTTGGCGAAGGATTTGTGGCATGTGGAACATTCAAATGGACGTTCTAGTGAATGAGTTAACAAATGCTCTTTCATCCGAGACACTTGGCAGAAAACTTTACCGCAGACGTTACACAAACTCTGTTTTTCGTTGATGTGTTTCAGGTGCAGCGATTCTTTTGTGCTAGTTTTGTTGCACACTTTGCATACGAAAATTTTTGGCGTGTGAGATTCTAAGTGTTCATTCAATTGTGATTCTGTGGTGAAAATATCTGTACATTTATCACAACCGTAGGACTGCTCTTTCTTAAAACCTTGGATCGTTGGTAAGATTTCACTTATATTTTGTTCAGCAATGGCGTTTTCAGAGTATAACGTGAAAGACGGTGTAAGACCGTCTTCGTTACAACTTGTACAGTAATGAGTATACGAATCTATATCAAGATATCTCTTACATTTTAAATTTTGCTGACCCGCATTTGGACAAACCTTCATGTTGTGAATAGCATAAACAACATGTGAAAGATCGGAAATGCCGGTAATCGCATTGTTCAGTTTTGGAATGTCGATTACTTCATTTTCTATAAAAAACGTTGGCTCGATCGTTTTTTGGGTGACATTCATCGTTAAAAGAACTCCTCGTTCGATGGATAATTTGAGTAACGGTCTCATCTCTATCTGAACTATAATGGCGTAATGATACTGGGGATCTATGTGAATATTCCACAGGGTTGAAGGTAAAACCAGTAAGGGTAACCCTTTACAAAATTCTTTGAAATCAGGAAATTCTCTGTAATTCATTTTCTATTTGTTTTTTGAAAATTTTTGAGGTTAAGAATTAAAAGCACCATATACACTAGATAAAATATAATATAGGTAATGTTTGTTGATTGAATCTGGCTTTGCTGCACGTGTGTATGATGGGTTGCCTATTTTTATTTGCAAATAGTTTTTTATTTATTAAACTTGAGTCTAATTATGCTCTCTATCCCCATTCCCTATCTTTGAAGAAGTTTAATACTTTCCAGTAGCTTTAACGCTGACTCTGAAGAAGTTAAGATGTGCACGATGGCCAGAGCATTGAATAAAAAATGCCCAGAGCCAAAAGTCCATCGACATCTTTCTCGACCCACTGGTATAAAACTAACATTTTGCAGAAGGTATTTCAATTTATTACAAAAATACAGTTTTCGAATAATTAATTCCTTAGTAACAAAGGTTTCTGCACCGATTAATCATCTCCATCTCCCGATCCTTCCGAAGAAACTTCTTCATAATCCAATTCCAGAGCGGCTAAATCTTCACGAGCTTCGTTAAATTCACCTTCTTCCATGCCCTCTCCAACGTACCAATGTACAAAAGCCCTCTTAGCGTACATGAGATCGAACTTTTTGTTTAGCTTATTCCACGCAGATGCAATCGCTGTTGTATTTGATAACATACAAGCCGCTCTTTGGACGCGAGCCAAATCACCTCCAGGTACTACGGTAGGAGGTTGATAGTTAATTCCGACTTTGAAACCAGTCGGGCACCAGTCGACGAATCGGACGTTACTTTTCGCCTTCATTTGCGCGATTGATGCATTAACATCCTTCGGTACCACGTCTCCACGGTAAAGCAAACAGCAAGCCATGTATTTTCCCTGGCGTGGATCACATTTTACCATTTGGTTACTGGGCTCAAATAATTCTGCCGTGATTTCGGACACGGACATTCCTTCATGGTACGCTTTTTCGGAGGACACAACCGGCGCATAAGACGCCAAAGGGAAGTGAATTCGGGGATACGGTACCAGGTTGGTTTGGAATTCTGTTAGATCAACATTTAGAGCTCCATCGAATCTGAGAGAGGCTGTAATCGACGAAACGACTTGGCTGATTAGTCTGTTCAAATTCACGTAGTCGGGTCGTTCGATGCTTAGTCGCTTCCTGCAAATGTCGTAGATTGCTTCATTGTCAACCATGAAAGCGCAATCGGAGTGGTTTAAAGTCGTATGCGTCGTCAAGATTGCATTATACGGTTCTACTACGGCAGTACAAATCTGTCGAGAGTTAATTGAGAAGTCATTAGTAAGGAAAGTATACTTACTTGAGGTGCTGGATAGATCACGAACTCCAGTTTGCTTTTCTTCCCAAAATCTTGCGATAATTTTTGCATGAGCAACGAAGTGAACCCAGATCCGGTACCGCCACCAAACGAATGGAATACAAAGAAACCTTGAAGACCGCAACACTGCTCGGAGAGTTTGTACAACCGCTCCATTACAACCTCGATCATCTCTTTACCAATGGTGTAATGGCCTCTGGCGTAGTTATTAGCCGCGTCTTCTTTCCCAGTTATCAACTGCTCAGGATGGTATAAATGCTTATATTTTCCAGTTCTAATCTCATCAACGACCGAAGGTTCCAAGTCGATCATGACAATCCGCGGAACCATTTTGCCATTTTCTACCTCCGAGAAGAACGTACCGTAGCAGTTATCGGCGGAAGTCATCGATTCCTCGCTACTGGGCAGAGTACCATCCGGCGATATCCCGTGTTCCAAACAATATAACTCCCAAGTAGCGTTTCCAATTTGAACTCCAGCCTGGCCAACGTGAACAGAAATACACTCCCTCTACAATTTTACCTAATATTAATGCGGGAATCAAACCTTAACGTTTGCCATACCATTTTGAACAAGAATTTTAGATCGAATTGAAAAATAAAAGCCGGAAAAATGATTTTGATAGCTTTATTTACCAAAATAGTTTGTCATAGATACCTACTCAATTTTTTTAAAGCCATCATGATTTTAATTTTTAAGGTTTTAATATAAGCCACCGAGATTTACGGCTTAGTCGATGGCCAAAAATTAAAGACCATTTCTATCTGCTTGCGGTAGAGATCACCAGGTGCTGTTCATGTACCAACCAAACCCTTTTCCCTACAAAATTAGTCTATACTCTCTTTCGTTTTGAGTCCCAAAAGGCCCCCACTTTGTCAATTCTTCTAACTCCTTCTCTTATTCTACAGCATTCGTAGCGTTGATCTTCGTTTCTCATGATGGTTTCAATTTTTCCGTAAATCTCCTTTGCGTCCTCGTGCTCATTATCAGTGGTAGGTATATAAACCTGAATGATAAATTTCTGGGACTTTCCCCCAACTTAATTGCCATCGCCCTATCTCTTTCAAATATGACTTTTGGACAGATTTAACCATTTTTCCTACCAGTATCTTCATTAAAGTAAAATTTTGGATCTCTACAATGCACTTTCCTCTATCTTTCCCATCTAGTTTTACTTATACCATTCATATAGAGATCATTATTAATGACTTTTCGAGCTATTCCTCTTTTAGTCATGCTCTCACATTCCATATTGCTCCTCTACGTAACTTTCTCACTTCATTATATACATACATTCTTTTCTAGGATGTGCCTTCCGTTGTGGTGCGGAGCAACGATTTTGATGTGCAGTAGGTTAGAATCATTGATTTCTGTTGATAACTTATTAATAACTTCGTGTCTTTAAAAACATGGAAATCTCCTTCTCGTGTCATAGCAATATATCTATGAAACCGAGAGATATTTTGGACAGCTTTGTGCTTTGTGAAGTCATTCCTATTTTATGTTACCGATTGTTACTATGTATATTATGTAAAATAACTGTTAGTTTCAAATATTCTCGAAAAAATTCGACGCGTATTTGTGTTTCACCCTGTAACTGTTTAGTACCATAGGTTGGTAACATATGTATTTAGAATATATGGTTGGTAATAGACGCTACCGATTACCGCCAAAAATCTAAACATAACCTTATTTTTTCCAGTTTCTATTTAGAAATACATGAAATAATAATTTGTAAAATGGAAGTAGCGGAATTCGATCAACGTCTACGAGACATACAGAGGGAATATCTGGATTTCTTGAGCGATGAGGCAAGTTACTTTCGGAGTTTACCCCCTTATTAACAAAGAACTTGCAGGCCGATCAAAATAAGTACACCCAAATGGTTAAAAATCTAATAGCGGATAATGGTCGCAGATTGATCGTTAATTTAAACGATTTAAGAAAAAGGAATCCGGAACGTGCCAAGAGTTTACTTACAAACTCGATCGAGGAACAGATCGCCTTTCAACGTGCCCTCAAAGAGTACATCAGCAACGTCTTTACCGAGTACGAGAAGGACAGCGGAGATTTTTTTGTAGGTTTTGAAGGTAGTTTCGGTAACAAACATGTTACTCCAAGATCGCTGCATGCACGCTTTTTGGGGAATTTGGTGTGCATTGAAGGCATCGTAACAAAGTGTAAGTTTGCAACGTCTGTATGTGGATTTTTGAACTGTTTCGATCATAGGCTCGCTGATCAATCCAAAGGTGGTTCGAAGTGTCCACTTCTGCAGCTCCACCAAGAAAGTTACAGATCGGAAATATGCAGATTTAACTTCGTTAGAGGCATTTCCCACGAGTTCAGTGTACCCGACCCAGGTTTGTCTTGAAAACATTGTTACCAACCAACCAAAAATTATTCGGTTAGGACGAAGATGGAAACCTTCTCGAAACAGAATTTGGTTTGTCGTCGTATAAAGATCATCAATCCATTTCTATACAGGAGATGCCTGAAAAAGCGCCTGCGGGGCAGTTACCGAGATCTGTAGACATTATTTGCGATAATGACTTGGTGGACTGTTGTAAACCGGGTGATCGAATACTGGCTGTAGGCAGTTATAGATGCTTGCCCAATAAGCAGGGCAGCTTTACAAGTGGAACTTTCCGGTAGGTTTTATGCGAGGGGTAATTCACGTGACACAGAAAATGTACATCTGATCTCAAGGTTTGAAATAATGAGATTTCAGGTAAATCGCATTCCAAAATTAATAATATGAGTAATTATTGTTATTGATGTAACTTCCCTCACTAGTTGCTGTAGTAGCTTTAAATCAGTGAGGCTTAGCTCAGAAGTGCTGCATTAAAGTCATATATCCAAATGCCTTGGAAGCCACCACAAAGTAACATGGTTTTTAAATGCCATCTGCAGCTGCTTCTTGCTTTGAAATGTCAGAAAAGGAGACAGTATTATTTAGAATCTTTGTTAGTTATGGTCATGACCAAAAATTTTTAAACTTGCAAAGCGATCCCGTTACACCATAGTGCAATTTCCTGATGCACATGCTGTTCGAAACAACCCGTGTTACATATGTACTTATAAATGTGCTGTGTGAAATGGTGTGCGTTCAACTACACTACCCACAAAACACCTGTGCCCAGCTAGCTCAAAACAGCAAAAATTGAAACAAAATCCTAATGATAACTCGAAATCAATAATGTAGGACAATGCGTCTTCAAATAATCAAAAACGCTAATTACTTGAAAAAATTGGCGTACAGAGACGTACACGCTCATTTTTTTAACATATTGTAGGCTCGAGTCTAATGACCTTGAGACTCGGTTGGCAATGACTCATTTGAATAATCCTTATTAGAATTTTAAATTAATCCTCAAATTTGTTGGTCAATTTGAATAATTTCACCTAGGTAATGGTAGAAGGAAGGTGTACAAAACTATTACAAATCGGTACGAGTCCATGTGACATTTCAAGGATGAATTGCCCCTCAATACTACGTATTTATTGCAAAGGCCGAGATTAATGCGCTGTTTCTAGAGCCGTTATAATCGCCTCCAATATTTCCCAGTTGAGCAAGGAGGCGGGCCTTTCTATTTCGCGTAACGATGTGAGACTGTGTAAAAATTTGAGCACTAAAGAGGAAGACGTGTTCACCGTTTTGGCCCGTTCCATAGCCCCTTCGATTCAGGGACATGAATACATTAAAAAGGCGATATTGTGCCTTTTGTTGGGCGGCGAAGAGAAGGTCCTACCGAACGGAACTCGATTAAGAGGCGACATAAATGTGCTACTTATTGGCGATCCTAGTGTGGCCAAATCTCAGTTGTTACGTTACGTTCTCGCTACGGCCCCGCGCGCCATTCCGACTACCGGTCGCGGTTCCACCGGGGTGGGACTTACCGCTGCAGTTACCACCGATCAAGACACCGGCGAGAGGCGGTTAGAGGCCGGCGCCATGGTTTTGGCAGATAGAGGTGTCGTTTGTATTGACGAATTCGATAAAATGTCGGACATCGATCGTACGGCTATACACGAAGTAATGGAGCAGGGTCGTGTTACTATTGCCAAGGCTGGGATACATGCCAGTTTGAATGCGCGGTGTTCCGTATTGGCCGCCGCCAATCCTGTATATGGACGGGTGAGTGTTTTGTTTATGTTTGCGTTATTTTAGTGACTTTTGTAGTACGATCAATACAAAACTCCAATGGAAAATATTAATTTGCAAGACTCTTTACTGTCTCGTTTTGATCTGTTGTTTGTTATGCTAGACACAGTGGATCCAAAACTTGATGGCCAAATTTCTGAGCATGTTGTACGCGTTCATCGTTATCGGTAAGTTGTTTTGTTTTATCAAACAATATTAAATGTTATTTGTGAGAAAACTTTGTTAAATTAAAAAAAATTTAAGTTGCCACTTGCATGTAAACAATTTGCTGTGGCTAGCACAGATAACACCCCCCCCCCACACCTGCGCATGCGCGATTCTCCCCAAAAGCTTTTAGATCTTCTTTTTATGTCAAAGAATATGTGTACCAAATTTGATCCCAATTGCTTCAGTTTATGTGATTCGGGTTCCGGGAACGTGTATTTCATTGAAAAAAGTGGGAGGGGGGTCATTTTTTACGCCGTTGCAATACCTTATTAACGTGCGGATGGTAAAAAATCAAAATTGCAACCGGTTTTAAATATGGACGCTGTCCAATATTTCAAACTGAGTGTCCTAAATTATTGATTTTGAGTTATCATTAGGATTTTGTTTCAATTCTCTATTTTGAGCTAGCTGTGGGTGGTGTAGTTGACCGCACACCATTTCACACAGCAAGATGTATAAGTACAGTAACACGGGTTGTTTTGAACGGCATGTGCATAGGGAAATTGCACTGTGAATCGTTGCACTATGGTGTAACGGAGATCGCTTGGCAAGTTTAAAAATTTTTTTGCCGTTTCATTTCAATATAGGAAATTTTACATTTGTACCGCTTTACACGGAAAGTGAGGTAGAGTATGCCTGGCGATAAGCATGAACATGTCGGGGAAAGTATGTCCCTAAACGACGTCTCAGTTTACGTTTTCGAGAATTTAATGCAAATTTGGATGGTGGTCGAGGTAAATACGAAGTTCATTATCCTGAAAATTTGCTTTCAACGAGAGACCATTGTACAGGGTGGCTAAATAAGAATGCGAGGTACTGTAACTGAACCTGTCCATCGTAGAGGCTTGCGGTAAAAAAATTTATTACTAAAACGACCACGAGAAAAACCTGGAAAATATTTTTAAGTTTCTGCAATGGCCGCTAGGGGGCGTAACTGCAATCTGGAATTTAAAAAAGTGATTTTTCTGTGAATTCCGCTATATTAACCTAACAAAAAAATGTCCGGTCTTTGAAGACAACGATAATCTGAACCTTTTTCGTTTGACAATTTTTCCTGTATCTCTAAAAATGAAGTGGTGGGGGGTATTCAAAGGTTTCCGTAAAGAACACCCTGTATCTTCGAAACGACTGAGCCGATTTTAACAAACTCGGGTTAATTGAAAAGGGTTATTCTTCGGCTACAAATATTATAATATTTGAAGTTTTGTTAGTTTCACATATCGCCGCTTGGGGGTTTTTTTCGGCATTCCGACAGAAATGGTTCATTTTTTCAAAAAAATTAAATGCGTTGGTTTGATTTTTTTTTTCATGAAAAAGTAGCTAAATGATGCCTGAACAAGCTCGCAAAAACCGCATCTCGATATCTTGTTCCTAACCTAAAATTTACACCAAAGAAAATTTTATACCCTCAAAATTTTATTTTTTTAAGCTAATTTTTCAGGAATTATTTTTATTATATAATAATTTGTAGCCCTAAGGTGGATCGATTTAAAAAAGGAAGCTTTTAATGCCGCCGTAAATGCTCGAAATGCTGGCCATCACGATATAAAAAAAATATATATATATCTTCGCGAACTTGTTTAGGCATCATTTAGCTACTTTTTCATGAAAAAAAAATCGAACCAATGCATTTAATTTTTTTGAGAAAATTAACTTCTGTCGGAATGTCGAAAAAAGCCCTCAATCGGTGATATGTGAAACTAACAAAACTTCAAATAGTATAATATTTGTAGCTGAAGAATAGCTCTTTTGAACTAACCCGAGTTTCTTAAAACCGGCTCAGCCGTTTCGAAGATACAGGGTGTTCTTTGCGGAAACCTTTGAGTACCCCCCACCACTTCATTTTTAGAGATACAGGAAAAATTGTCCAACAAAAATTGTTCAGATTATCGTCAACTTCAAAGACCGGACATTTTTTGTTAGGTTAATGTAGCGGAATTCACAGAAACATCACTTTTTTAGATTCCAGATTGCAGTTACGCCCCCTAGCGGTCATTTCAGAAACTTAAAAATATTTTCCAGGTTTTTCTCGTGGCCGTTTTAGTAATAAATTTTTTTACCGCAAGCCTCTACAATGGATAGATTCTCAGATACAGTACCTCGCATTCTTAGTTGGCCACCCTGTACAAGAATTGTTCCTTTTGTATTTAATACATAGAATGAAATTCCCATGGTTAATTCATACACATTTTGGTATAGAAATCCATTGGAGCAAGATGGCGAAGTCCTACCAATGGGGTCCGGTGCAGACTGCTACAGTACCCAAAATCCGGACACCATAGAAAAGGAGAGCACCGATCAAACGATATTCGAAAAATACGATCCTCTACTACATGGGGATAGAGCGCATTGGCTACAAACGCTCAGCGTCGACTTCATGCGCAAATATATACACTTTGTCAAAATTATAAAACCCAAACTGACGAAGGAGTCCGCCGAAATTATCGCCGAGGCGTATTCGCGGTTACGTTCAGAAGATACCATGGACGCAAACGTCGCCAGAACTCAACCTGTTACCGCCCGAACGTTGGAGACGTTAATTCGTTTAGCGACGGCGCACGCGAAAGCTCGAATGTCGCTTGAAATTCAAGAGCGCGATGCGCGCGCCGCGATTGAGCTTGTCCAATATGCTTACTTCAAGGTGGTGTCTGAGAAACCAAGTCACAAGCGGTCCGTCGAGTCTGATGGTGATGAAGTAAGTGACAATGAAAGCAGCTCGCAAAGGAGGAGGAAACGAGTTCGAGTGGACAATGAAGTCATCAGTAGTCAAACATCCGATGCGAGTGGGCTTACAAATGGTACTCACGCAACGGTGGAAGCAATGGACGTTTCCACGACTACAACCATTTCTGACACAAGGTAATTTTCTTATTGAAGTGATCTTTTCGCTATTATTGTCATTTTGTTTAAGATTGTCGACATTTAAATCCAGTTTGTGTCAAATATTCAGCACTAGGAGGAGTCAGTCACTTGCACTAACAAATTTGATAGAGGGCTTAAACGAAGGGCGTGCCGAACCATTTGCAGAAGGAGAAGTACGAGCAGCAATACAGAAAATGTCCGATGACAATCAAGTTATGATGGCCGATGACACAGTATTTTTAATTTAAACATATTGCAGTGTTTAATATTCTAATTTTGATGTAATTTTTAATGTATTCTTATTAATTTTTTTGTATAGTTAATGATATTATTTTAATTTAATAATAACATAGCCCCTAAAGGAAGTGTGAAACGGCAAATGAAGTGTAGAGGATAGAGGATAAAATTTCAAAAAAATATCTCTATAAATAAGAAAGTTGACTTTGCGCATGCACAATTTAATTTGATATGTTTGTTTTTACTAGAAGTGTCTCTGGTTAAAATTTAGAGAGAGAGAGAGAGAGAAAGAAAGATCTTCATCAGTCTGCGCATGCGCGCATTTGAATTTACTATGTGCGATGTGTTTGCCTTTGCTCATGACATTGACTACGTTTATCTCGTCGCTTCCATCGGATCGAGACTGCTTATACGTTTGCCTTCTCTAGAAGTATGTGTGATTAAATTTTTAACAAAATATATGAATAAATAAGAAAGTTGATATTGTGCACATTAATCGGCAAGATTTTTCTTGGCTCAGTTTCCAGAGCTATAAGATGGCAAATTCAAAAAGAACAAACTAAATATATTGAAAACTGTAAGAGTAGTTAAGGTCCTTGCCATCTATACGTGGTGTCCAAAAGTAAACAACCGTTGGCGTACTTTAAAACATACAATGATGGCACTAAATTTTTTATGGAAATGGGCAGTTTCATATGAAACACCCTGTAGAACTAAAATGATATTTCCTAACATTTAAAAAAGTCACTTTTTATACAGTTTCTTTTTTATACATCCAGATGTTATTGAATGAACCGTTGTTTTGGTTATTGTTTATAAGTGTTGGAAGTGCTAAATAATTGTGCAGAATGGAGGTCAGTTAATTTCATTCGTAGTTTTAACGTATTTATCTGCCTCTTGTATAGATATAAATTCACATTTTGTCAATTGCATATTTTAACAATAAAAAGCTAATGGAGGAATCTTGTGGTGCTCAATACGCCTTACAAATAGCCCTGCAAACTTTAAGGGAAAGATGTCATCAATTTCAACAGAGAATTGCCGTCCTCGAAGAGGAAAACCTAAACCTAAGATGCAAAGCTAGCATTAGATCGGAGCAAGCTGATTCGTCCCTTTCCGAAGTGGATTCATTAAGACAACAAGTGTCACAATTAACGGAGCATAACTTGCAGCTAACTAGTAACGTCTTAATGGTATCCGCCGAAAATCGTCAGTTGTGGAATAGA
The DNA here is from genome assembly GCF_008802855.1 of Photinus pyralis. Classification (NCBI taxonomy): domain Eukaryota; kingdom Metazoa; phylum Arthropoda; class Insecta; order Coleoptera; family Lampyridae; genus Photinus; species Photinus pyralis. The sequence goes on along the minus strand of NW_022170510.1, from coordinate 13,100,047 downwards.
CTATCAAGGTTGACGCGCGCCAATGAAAATTTAGGCTCCAAACTGCATAAAATCAGTGACACTCTGTCGAACGTTACGTTGTCTAATTCCCAATCAACTTTAGTACGTTCAAAGACGTTCACTCAAGAGGAGCCACATGTGAAAGTTGTACCGAGGAATGTGACGGACGAAAATAATCGAATTAGTTTAGAACTGGAAGACATATCGCTAAAGTTAATGTGTAACATTGCGAAGGAAAAAAGTGAGTTAGAGTTGCAGTGTTCGCAAATGACCGAATTACAAAATAATGAATTTATAAACACATTCGCATTTGCTTATTCCGCTGAGGAAGTAGACAATACCATTTTAGATGAATTCGATCAATATTTAATGAATTTGAAGAATATTAAGCACGTTTTAACACAAGAGAAAGGGAAACTGCAGAAGAATCTAAACGATTTAAATTCATTGTCAGGTACTGGCTAAGTTACAACTGCATTGTAAAGTTTATACGCCTTTTTTAGTTTATTACCAGTCTACTTCGGTTAAACCTCCAATCGATAAGGTGTCAACGTTTGTACAAACAAATGCACAGGAATTGGTGGACGAAGTGGCTGCTTCTGCAGTCACTAATGAAGCGAGCAAGATGGACACTTGTACAAAAATATGCCCGATGTGTAGTAAAGTATTTAAGGGTAATGTTACTTTTAGAGAATTTCAAGATCATGTCGAAAACCATTTTACTTCTGATACAGAGACATTTGATGTAATTTGAGTGGAAATTTACTCATAATGATCCGCAAAAACCTTGTGATATGACAAATTTCTCAAATGTGTCAGGTTATTCCATATGCAAGTCTATTTATGATTATATTTTAATAAATATTTTTGTTATTACGATTGTAGTTTCTTGTTTGTCATATTAACATGAGCAAGTGTATAAACCTTCCTTTTTTACCAAAAATCGACTACACCAAAATTTATTAATTTTGGGGCGTAGAATCCAAAACAATTCGTACTTTTTCGATTAGACTTCTCAATCAAAAGTCTCAGACCAAAATTAATAAGAAAATGTTTTTTCCCAAGAAATTTTGGTGCAGTCGATTTTTGGTAAAAAAGGAAGGTTATAACTGCCTTTTTTTTTGGCTCGAACAAAAAATTGTCTCAAATCAACCGGAAAAAAATATTTTCTTATAGAATGTGGCCTGTAGAATCCATAATTTCAAACAGTTCCAAGATCGGGCTACTAGATCAAAAGTTACAGCTCTTTGAATTTTTTAAATGGGTTTTTTGCCCATAACTTTTGATTGAGAAGTCTAATCGAAAAAGTACGAATCGTTTTGGATTCTACGCACCAAAATTAATAAGAAAAAGTTTTTTCCCTAGAAATATTGGTGCAGTCGATTTTTGGGAAAAAAGGAAGGTTATAGACTGCATTTTTTTTTGACTTGAACAACAAATTGTCTCAGATCGACCGGAAAAAAATATTTTCTTATACAATGTGGCCTGTAGAATCCATAATTTCAAACAGTTCAAAGATCGGGCTACTAGATCAAAAGTTACAGCCCTTTGAATTTTTTGAATGGGTTTTTTGCCCATAACTTTTGATTGAGACGTCTAATCGAAAAAGTACGAATCGTTTTGGATTCTACGCACCAAAATTAATAAGAAAAAGTTTTATCCCGAGAAATTTTGGTGCAGTCGATTTTTGGTAAAAAAGGAAGGTTATACACTGCCTTTACCGGGCCTATAAAGTACAATTGCTCTACAGATCTTGCAAGACTCCGTACATTTTGAACTGCCATTTAAGGAATAATAAATGCGACGTTGCTATTAACCGCATAAATTCAAATGAAATTTTAAAAGAAATAACGTACGTGGCGACATCTCAACTACACTTATAAAACTATAATTGATAGAAAGTGTATCAATTGCCATGGAGATGGCGCACTAGTACTTATTGTATTTAATCTATCTATTCAAAAACCGGGCCTTTAAACTATAATTGCTCTACAGATCTTGCAAGACTCCGTACATATTGAACTGCCATTTAAGGAATAATAAGTGCGACGTTGCTATTAATCGCATAAATTCAAAAGAAATCTTAAATGAAGTTGGCGACATCTCAACTAGACTAGAATCCATAATTTCAAACAGTTCCAAGATCGGGCTACTAGATCAAAAGTTACAGCCCTTTGAATTTTTTGAATGTGTTTTTTGCCCTTAACTTTTGATTGAGACGTCTAATCGAAAAAGTACGAATCGTTTTGGAATCCAAACAATTCGTACTTTTTCAATGAGACTTCTCAATAAAAATTTATAGACTAGAAACCAATTTCGAAAAAAAATTCAAGGGGTTGTAACCCTGCATACAAAGATGTTATAGTGCAGTCCTCCCTTTTTCGATTTTTTTTATGTGGCCCTTAGCGTATTTTCGTATACTGGTTTTATATCCCTATGCTATAAGAACTGGAAGGGTCTTTTCTGACGGATTTCTGGAAAATAGCAAAACTTATATACTTGGCTATGTACAAATTCAGTCCGATGTTTTGTGTTATACATAACGGCAATGATGTAAGGTCGCTCCCAAACTGAGAATTCCATCTTTAGCTACATTTCCATGGGACATCAACTAACATCTCGCCCATTCAGGTGTGCTGTTTTTTATTAACAACTTAGAATGTACAGTCACTGATGGAATTAATGATGTACGACCAGTACACGTCCATATTACCAGTTTCAGACGTTCTTGCTACACTGAAAACTGTATTTCTACTTTCTTATCGAGTGTATTGTAGCTGTTGGACCTCGCTAAATTTTGCGTGTGGAAATTCTATAGGAATTAATGAACCATTTGAAATAGGCGCTTTTTTATTAACGCGTATTCGTGAACCTTATTATACCCCGCTAGGTATGCAATTTACATAAAATTAAGGTAAATTCGATGTTAAGTATAAGGAATATTAATGTCTTATAGTACTTAATAAATAATTCACAATTGTGTAGGTACTTAGTGGCCTTCGTCTATCACTAGCAAAAATGCCGTTGAACTTAATTTCCAAAAATACTCATTCGGTCCGCTTACTCAATGGGTATGGCCCAAGGATGTTCAAAATGTCCATATTGAATTGCGCTTAGTCTGTTTCGTAGAGTTTCATATAGGGGTTTCGAGTGTTGCGTTGTGGGTATCTGTATTGAGGATCCTAAATAGTCTATCGACGAAATCGGACTGACTACGCACGCCGTCCCCGAACCGAAGAGCTCTAGTAACTGAGGAGGAATTTGTTAAAGAAGTTCGTTGAACACTTCTTGGGCACTTACCCTGTTTTCTTGTTGGAGCCTAACCACTTCGTTCATGGTGATAGTTCGTTGCTGAATTTGCATATTTCCGAGTTCCTGTGCCAGTTCAATAATCGATTGCCGAGTAACGCCTGGTAATATTAACCCGTTAAGAGGTGGAGTTGCCAGTACTTTTTCTGAAAGATATCGTTATCTTATACTGCGTCATAGAATCTTTTCTTATCAAAACAACGCATTCGTAAATATTTGTACCTATGTTTTTTTAATAACTGACGTAGATGTGGGAAAAAGATAATGAGTGTTGTACACACCTCCTTGTTCATTGACGTAAAGCATAAATATATTCATGGTGCCAACTTCGGTAATCTGGTGATCTTCTCCGTACAACCATAACACTTGTTGACAGCCCTTTCTGACCGCTTTACTTTGTACTCTAATTGTAGGACCGTAATTGGAACCCATCTTTCGGTCACCGCAACCCCCTGGCCAAGCTCGCGTGTAGGTAGGATCGGCCAGTAGAGACACAGACTCGTTACCTTTATCGAAATACGCACCGACCGGACATAAAATCGTGTAGAGAAGTGCCGAATTAGATTTTGCAACTCCCAAAGTTCCCTGTAACCCAATTACAAAAGATAATTCGTAAGTTATCACTATTTATCTTAGATTAGGCCAACTTACATCAATTCCAATGAGCGTAGGTCTTATGTACAGGCTCGAGGCTTCCGAATGAGGAACCCACTCTTGATCAACTTGTATCAATCGATTCATGCACTTAATTAACTCCATGCCATCGAATGTGGGAAGTCCGGTACCTTTCGCCGATAAGTTCATGCGATTCATGTTTAGGTCGGGCCGGAAAACTCGTATTTTTCCATCTACGCCCCTGTACGCCTTCAAGCCTTCGAACAGCTGCAATCACGGTTGTTTTTGGGGACGGCGAATTAGGTTTGATTTAATTTACCTCGATGGCGTAATGGAGAACTTTAGCAGCCGGGTGCAGGGAGATGTTTTCGAAGGGAATTATCGCGGGCTTTTGCCAACCACCAAGAGCTTCGTGGTAGAAAATCTTCAGCATGTGATCGGTAAAAACTTGCCCAAACTTCAGTTCGCTTACGTCTGGTTTTGAACGCAACTGATTTGGTTCGGCCAATGTTGTTGTTAACTCGGAGAACTGAAATTTTTGGTCCAACGGTAAACATGGCACGGATACGTAACGGTAATTGTGCAAATTGCAGATGCCCTCAATGATAACAACTGAGTAAACGTTTATAAATATTCTTAGATACAAAATAAGTTTATCTCTGACAACTCACTGGTGAGGGGCTTGTGTGGAATGGAGAATTTTGGTACCTACTGCGCTCAAAATTAATAAACTAAGGACGCACCTTAAATGTGAATTCGCTTTCATCTTCGTATTGCTTATACTCCTCCGGGCCCAAAGCCTGTTTGGTTTGTAGGTGACAGCTTCTAACGGCCTGCTTGAACTTAAGTTGGCGACTCAAAATCCACCTACAAGCACACTGTAAGAACGTGGGAATTGTAATTAAATCTGTCAATACAATTAGCGAACTTATTTCTAAAGTGGAAGACATTTTTGTTGTTATGTAGCAACAGTTTATCTCGGCGAAGTGTTTCGAAATTTGTACATTTTTTCAAAGTTGACAGTTTATCATCTCTTCCAGATTATTCCAGTTTTAGACCGATAATTACGAAATTTTTCATCGTAGGAAAAGCGATAAGAGAAAAAAACGCAATTGAATCAAAAGTAACAAGCCATACAAAAGTTATCGTTGTGTGCAAATGAACCCCATAATTTGCATATATTTGCCTCATATTTCTTATATGCGCACCTACAAACTATACTACAATTGGTGAAGAACAAAATACATTTTGAATTGCGACCTAAGAGTTTTTGTACTTAAAGAAAGTGTGTAAGTCAATTTACCTGTGCGGTATTGATAGCCATCGTCACTGTTAGGTGGCACTAATCAGAGGCAGGTAATAACCAATTGATCGCGTCAATCTTAACACTATAAGCCTGACAGCGCCACCGCTTTAATACGACGCTCCCGATAAACTAAGTCTTAATTACGAGCTGAATTACTTTAATATATCACTTTTATCAGTTAAGAGACTGTATTCGTATTTTCAGAAATGTTTATCGCGCTGGTATAGTGGGGCAATATAAAGATACTAATTCTGACGCAACTATGCGCGATAATGCCTCATTTGAATTTACTATTACTTGATGGGCATATTATTTCTTTTCTGCTGGCGTAAATCAGCGGATTTCTTCTTGCGAAATTTCTTAAAGTCGGATGTGCCAGGTGCGTCATTTTTGCCACTTCACAAACTGAGTAGCTATTTCCTCACTTGCGATTCAAGGGTATTAGGTATAATGAATTATTAGCGCATACTGTCATATTATTTAAAAAATTTCCGATATACCTGTAGAACTAAAATTACTTCTTTTCCCGCACTGCAACTGCTCTTTCAATGATGATGGGTCGTTTTGTATCCATGGATCAGAGTTTAATTTTCTCTCTATAAAGCAAAGCTTTCATTCCATAAAAATAGTATATTAAGAAACAAGTGTATAATCAAGTCTTGAAAGCACACGTAACGAGTTCAAGGCCACGACGCGCAGCGGAGTGCCTTTAAACGTTGCAAGTGCTTTAAAGAACAATTATACACGCGTTTCTTATAGTATTTTTTCTTATACCTGCAATATAATTTAAAAATAAGGGAAATAAAATGAAATCATATTGACGTTATACCATTCAATTTATAACTATCGTTATACTCGAATATATTTCTAATTATGTGTGCTGATTATTTGTCATTCCATGATTGCCATGGAAATGTCACTTGACGTTCGCGTATAATAAAAATCACCGTTTTTGTAAATAAAATGACTTCGGTTGAAGAAACCGAACATAGGGAATTAACATGGCAAAAAGGTTTTTTGACTGTTGCTCCCCATGTTAACTTAGCGGGTTTGTAATGACACCAATCGAAAGAAGATTTTTTTTCTCATCTAATGATATACGAATTAGTTCATTTTCAGGTGTATGGAGAGCAACGATCTGCAAAAAAACGTTTTCCCATGTTAATTGCCTATGTGTTCGGTTTTAAAATATTCACCCGGTATACTACTCCTTAGGAATTAGAAAAACTGCAGGAAAACCTAATTCGGAGTAGCCGGCAGAATGTTCGAAACTGATCTAGGGAAATTCTCATCTCTCCCACAGATGAAAAATTCCTACCTCCAGTGGCGGCGCGAGTTGGTGGCAAGTTGGCTTTTGCCAACCATGTGCGCAAAAAAGGCGCCAGAAAAGGCGCTTAAAAGGACAGGTACAATTGCATAAATATTAGAAAAATGATTAAAAAAACAAAAAATTATTTGTATAGCAATTTTACATTACGAGACGAGTTTTTTGGGGGTAAGGGCCAACAATTATTTGGGGAGGCAACAAGCAAAGTTCTCATCCCAGAATCTCAGTAGGCGCCTATTCGAGTAGCTGCGCTCGCGCCGCCACTGCCTACCTCAACCTCCGGATTTGTAGCCTAACGCTCTACCACTGAGCTACAAAGCCGTCATCTTGAAAAAAGGGGTACAAACGGTTTTTAGGGTTTATCTGACATAAACTATTGATCTCACAAAAAATTTATTCAATCAGTTTTTAATAGAATAAAATTCTGTACAACTTTGGTCTAGTAATTTTTAGCCGTAGAACCAAAATAACAAAGCGATAAACGAAAATTGATAAACATTTGGTAAACAATTTTCAATTAGTTGTAACTTTTTTTCTGGTAATTTTACAAAAAATGACATTAGACCAATTTTATAGGGGGGGTTTTCAATGAACAATTTTCATTACAAACTTTTTCAGTTTTATTTATTTATTATGGTTTTACAGCGATGCGGCTCAGGATTTAGTTCAATATTAAATAGTTGAGGGAAATGCAGCTGACAAGTTAAAAAGTAATCGTAAACGATTTACATAAAGCGCATTTCCACTTGCATTTATTTCCCATTTGTAAGATGCAACTTCTGTTAAAATCGTAAAAATCCGACCACAAATATGAAAGATAGCGTTGCACATGAGCAATTCATTTTTGACATGCTATTTCAATTTCAGTTTATAAGAAGAATTTCATTTCAATGCTTTTCTAAATAAGAAAGTTGGAACTGCGCATCCGCAAACCTAAATTTTGAAACTAATGTAAGATTTTCCTTTATTCTAAGCACCTATGTATCAAATTTCATTTAAATTCTTCCAAAAATAAAAAAAAGTTGGCACTGCGCATGCGTAAAACCAAATTTTGAAATTGGCGTTTGATTTTCATTTATTCAAAGTGCCTATGTATCAAATTTCATTCAAATATTTTTATAAGAAAAAAGTTTGCAATTCGGTTTATAAATGGTCGAGATGCGAAAAGGGCACTGTGAATTTTGAATCGATTCGTCTCAACTTTTGGCATTGCGTATTATATGGCTAAGGCTATGCCCATATTGAATTTCATGTAATTCAGTTCATAACTAACGGAGATGTAAAAGCGATCGGACATTTCTAAACAAAATTATCGTTCACACGGACAGATAGAGAGACAGACAGGCACAGGAACAGACGGACAGACCAACAGACAGACGACAGACAATACAATAGTATTTTACATTATTAGGCAGGTAAGTGAGTTTTTACTGGCGATAGGAGAAGTTGACTAGCGAGCCGTTAGGCGAGCTTGTCATCTCCTAGAGCCAGTAAAAACTATTACCTGGCGTATAATGTACAATATTTTATTTGTTACTCATTTAACGTAAATAATTAGTTCTTAAATTAATCTTGAAGAAATGTCTAAAATATCATGTTATCCATGTAACAGAGACTTCGCATTAATTCTGGCCAATGAAATTACTAGATTACTAACTTGTAAAATTTTTACAGGTCTGCTGTCAGTTTTACAAGTCAGTAGCGTTTAAACATGACATTTACCCGTTTGCGTTTTGTCTTGTTAATCAACGTTTACAACTGAGTAACAAATAAAATTATAAATGATCTCTAGGATGGTTAATAAACGGCAAAAGTGTAAAATTATGGAACATGTAAAAAACGGTTTGTTGGTTTTTTTACAATAACTTTTTTAGCAATAAACGCAGAAAAAATTCCTTCCTTGGTGCAAGCCTCGACACCATAACGAACCAAATAGCGAAAAAAGTAGAACAATAGCTCTTAAGATAAAGAAGTAGTAGCGTCGCAAAACGAGCGAACGGACGGACGGACGGACAAAGTGGCCACAATAGCGCATTTTTTTTATTTTTGTGGAAATGCGCTAAAAACTACCTGTTGATTAAAAAAAAAAGCGTATGATTTCTAATATAAATGCTATTTTCTAACGAAGTGGGTGTATTGAATTCAAATCAAACTAGTGAATTATAATGACCCAAAATTTATGATGATTTGGCGACAACTCTGTTGCTAACAGTACAAATATACCAACGTTACTATGGTCAATTATACACCCTGGCGGTTCATTAACATTGTAAATTGGGCTACTTTGTATTTCAATGTTTTATTTTCGCTCATTGCACTAAAATTGTTTATTACTTGTTATTTGTCCCGTAATTATATTATTGTATGAGAAGGTAATGTACATATTAAACTGTTTGTTTCTTATGTACGAGGACAAAAGGCAGATAAAGATCGACAAAACATACTTTTTCGCACCCATTGTTCTGTCTGTATACTGTGCTGAAAATATCGATAAGGGCAGTGTTTTCCAAACTTGGGGGCACGTCCCCCTCGAAATGCGCAGGGAGCTGTTAAGGGGAGTGCGAGATCCCTGATGTATTTGAGACCAATATTTGCCTTTAAAATACTTTATTATGTGGTATTTCAATGCAATTATTCAATTCGCCAAAGTCGCCTTTTTATTCCCATGAAAGCACCGATGTTCTACAATGTTGCCAGATGCACGTGCGATTTGTTTATTGATTCATTGATGACATTTGCTTGCTCAACTACTGGTTTTACCCCAATTACAGTTGAGCAGTACCTACATACATTTACATTTAAGTGAGTAAATGAAGTATAACTCAAATATAACAAAGTACACAAGAAATAAACTAATAATTAGTAATTAAGTAGTTACTAGCTACAGAGGACCCAAGAAACAAAAAAGAACTAGGAATAAAATATAAATTTATGATGGTGCTATAAAAGAAGAGATCTCGAGACTCGAATGAACTAAAAACAACCTCGAAAATGTCAAATTTTGGGTTTTTTGGCCATAGCTTCGCTATTTGCTATAGCTTCACTATGCGTGCCTATGTGGAACACCTCAACGCTCATTTCCAAACATGCAGAGAAGAGCAATAGTTATTTGTACAACTAGAGAGATTTACACATAATTTTTTTCTGAAACTATAACCAAAAAAATTATCGTATGCAATAATGAAGTTTGACACTTAGCAATCTAGATACCAGTATGTTTCAATTATTTTAAATGTCATTATTAAGATTAACGTAGCAATTGTTTTTTACTTTCCTCACTAGAGAGGAAAATCGCATTTTCTTCACCCTTTTTAGAGACGAAAGTATTTTCTCATTAAATCCCAGTAAATGGCTTCCAAAAATCTATGTAAATAGCGTCATTAAAGGCTTTCTAAGACCGCCCAGCGGATCAATTTTGTAAAAGCAAAACTGGAAAATGTTCTAAAAAGAGGTGTGGCAAAAAATGGTTAACTTAGGTACCTAGTTCTCCTACGGGAACGGGAAAAAAACGGGTTTTTACGTTTTACAGTCGAAACTGCGGAAGAGCGTAGATTTCTACTCTGGAATTCCCACGGGACCGGAGGAAAAATGAATTAATTAAGGGTAAGAAGTCGCGGGAGTTCGTTATAATCATATGAACTTACCTGACGTAGGTGGCATCTAACATTAGCGAAGGTCCGTTTTCAAAATATTGACATTGTGCAATGAATGTAATGAACTCCACCTAAATGTCTTTGATTTGGACATCACACCTTATCACTTACATAATCACCGACATTTGATTCCGAATTATGGTAGTTAAGTATGAAGCGATGCCGATAATGAAATATCATACAGTTATCTTAGTGTGTAACACCGTTATCGTAAAACATGCGCGCAATTTTTCGGCGTTATGTAATTTTGTCTCCAATTACTACGCTAAGTACAACACTTTTATGGCTGTAATAGAAACTATCCGGGAAATCTTATCAGAGAAATTTATGTAACAAACTATTGTCTTTTGCACCTGGCACTTGCAGGTCATGAAGAACCTTCGGAGGTGTAGGTATTTTTTTGGTGGTTCGTTCTAAAAGGCTGTGCGAAAGTTTTAAAATTTCCTTGGTGTTCCAGATGAAAGATGCCTTTAAATAAATTACCTATAAAGATTTTTATGCTCCCAGATCGTTTTCTGGGTAGAATTTCTCCCTAAATATCTGTAATTTTACCCTGAAACAATGTTTCTCAAACTGAGTTGAATATTAAAATAGCGTTTATGCAGTCATTCAAAACGTTTAGCCAAGACCATAATAGCAAGAGCATTATTCCTAGGGCTAAGATTTTAATGACGTTAAAAATCGGCGAAAATGCAAAATAAAAAATGCAATTATGACTTAAAAACTAGGGGGAAACAAGTACCATTTTTGGTGTACACCAAAAATTCAAATTCAAAATAATTCACGTTAATTCAAATTTATTCACGTTAATTCAAATTAATTTACGTTCATTCAAATTGAATCACGTTAATTGACATTAATTCTCGTTAATTCTAATTAATTCACGTTAATTCTAATTAATTCAGGTTAGTTCAAATTAACACAGGGGGGTATACACCAAACATTCAAAGTTGTTTCCATTTAGAATTTTTCCAAGGCAAATTTTTACCAGGACTAGAGTTTGGGAGTAAAATATTTCAACGGCGGATTTTTTCTGGGGACAAATTTTTTACACAAGTATACCAGGGAAACATTTTCCAAGAGCAATTTTATCAATCTTAAATTTTCAAGACGGAAATTTTTCCATAGAGAATTTCCCCAGGGCGAATTTTTTGGAGACGAGATTTTAAGTGCCAAATATCTCAAGGCCTATTTTGTTGGAGGCTAAATTTTCCGTATGCGAATTTTCTGGAAATGAATTTTTCCCCGACAAATATTCCCAAGACGAATTTTGAGGGGACAATTTTTGTGGGTCAAATATTTCAAGGGCGATTTTTGTACGTTTCTGGAGACAAGTTTTCCACGCAACTTTCTTGGGCGAGTTTTTGAAGCGAGTATTCCAGGGCAAATTTTTCTTTGACGATTTTTTGGGGACCCAAATATTCGACAGATGATTTTTTCAACATTTTCTGTAGACGAATTTCCTTTTCTGGACGAATCTTTCAAGGGCAATTTTCGGAGCCTACATTTTCCGTAGGTAAATTTTTTTTTGGGAGTCAAATATTCCAAGGACGACTTTATTCGGTAGGCGAATTTTTTAGGAAAGAAGATTTCCGGGAAGAACCCTCCCGAAAATTGTTGGGGGTGAGGGCCGGTCCGTGTGGCGCAGTTCAGTTAAAGCTGAACTGTGGTGCTAAGGGTCCCTGGTTCGAATCCGGGTTCGGGTATGGGTATTTGTAAATGTATAGTAGGTTGGGTTGGTAGAGCAGCCTTGGCTGAAACCCCGCCCACTAATAAATAACGGCAAAATAAAATTTAAGAAAAATATTTCACGCAAATATTACGAGAGGAAAATTCCTGGAGGCGAATATTCCCTGTATGAATTTACGGGTTGAATCTTGCACGGAGGCAATTTTTTCATAGCGAATTTGTCTCGTATGTTTTTTTCGGAGGACAAGTCTTTGTGGGTCAAATATTCCAACGGAGCTTTTTTCGAGACTAAATTTTCTGGAGGCAAATTTTTCACGCAAGTATTTCAGGGAAAAGTTTTCCAAGTACGATTTTTTCGTGTTTAAATTTTCAGGACAAGAATTCCATAGCGAATTTTTCCAGGGTGAGACGTGTTTTTAATGTCAAATATTCCAAGGGCGATTTTTTCGGGGCTAAATTTCCAGGACAAAAATTTGTTATACAATTATTCCAGGAAAGAATTTTTCGGTGCGCATATCCCCAAGCCTACATTTTCCGGAAGCGAATTTTTCCATAGGGAATTTTCCCAGAAGAAATTTCCCGGGAACAAATCTTCGAAGATCAAATACAATAGTGATTTTTGCGAGGCTACACTTTCAGGATGAGAATTTTTCTATAGCGAATATCTCCAGTGAGAAACGTTTCCGGGAACGAGCCTTTAAGGATGAAACATTCCAAGGGCGATTTCGGTCCATTCGTTTTTGAGATATCGTGATGCTAACAGACGGACAGACACCGCAAAAAATTATAAACTCGTTTATAAAACTTTAACCAAAGAGTACCTAACTAATAATTCTTTGCTTTAACAATCGTTTATAAGCTCGCGAAGGAAAATACCGTAAAACAGCGCTATTCCTCAAAAATGCAAAAAATTCAAAGCCAAACACTTAAACACCCCAAAAAATGCTGGAAACACCATAAAAATGAGCAAAAAATGCACCATTCCTCAAAAATGGCACAAAATGCACCAACAATAGTCATTTGATTCAATTTATCGTGACACACGTTTATACAGGGTGAGTTTTTGTCATTTTAAGCATTGGGATCTCGGGAACCATAAGACAGAGATTCGGTTAAATGAAGAAAGAGTTTAACAGCTCATATTCAAGATATGCTTTTGTTTTTTGAAAAAAATCCACAGTTTAGAATCCATAATTTCAAACAGTTCCCAGATCGGGCTACTAGATCAAAAGTTATAGCCCTTTGAATTTTTTGTCGAAATTGGTTTTTTGCCCATAACTTTTGATTGAGACGTCTAATCGAAAAAGTACGAATCATTTTGGGTTCTACGCACCAAAATTAATAAGAAAAAGTTTTTCCCGAGAAATTTTGGTGCAGTCGATTTTTGGGAAAAAAGTAAGGTTATAATAACACTGCCTTTTTTTTGGCTCAAACAAAAAATTGTCTCAGATCGACCGGAAAAAAATATTTTCTTATAGAATGTGGCCTGTAGAATCCATAATTTCAAACAGTTCCAAGATCGGGCTACTAGATCAAAAGTTACAGCTCTTTGAATTTTTTGAATGGGTTTTTTACCCATAACTTTTGATTGAGACGTCTAATCGAAAAAGTACGAAATCGTTTTGGATTCTACGCACCAAAATTAATAAGAAAAAGTTTTTTCCCGAGAAATTTTGGTGCAGTCGATTTTTGGTAAAAAAGGAAGGTTATACACTGCCTTTTTTTTGGTTCGAACAAAAAATTGTCTCAGATCGACCGGTAACAAATATTTTTTTATAGAATGTGGCCTGTAGAATCCATAATTTCAAACAGTTCCCAAATCGGGCTACTAGATCAAAAGTTACAGCCCTTTCTCAACCAAGAAAGTCATATGCACTATATACAGGAGTCCACTGATTGGTACGGATAGTACCACCTTCCTTTTGAGGGGGTCTGCTTGCACGGTAAAAAGATGCTCTGGGTACAAGCATGGTATGTAAGTACTGTGTCGGCGGCTTGTAGCTCCCTTGGTCTCAAGTTGTTAAAGCAGTGACCTATCAGGCAAGCTAGGGTGGCCTACTAACAGAAGCCGCCGTAACGAGATAAAGGTAAATCGGGGGGCTGCAAAATGGTAATTATTAAAACAAATTAACCTCGATATTGTAACACAAACAAAAATATTATATTTAATGTTTTAATACTCATAAAGCCTCCCAAAACCGACCAACTAGAGATAACCAGAAAAAAGCTCAGTAAAAAAATAAAAATTATCTAAATTACGTTGCTTTATATTACATTTACACCAAACTAATATTTCCTGTGTTTAAGCCCTTTAACAAACACACATATATAATAGCACTCAATATAAAAATCAAAATTTATAGAGGTAGCGGTACAATAAAAATATGAAAAAGAGAAATACGCCTCAAAACTTAAATTGTACTTGGCGATAACGGAATTTACCCCAAATCTAAATAAGAGAAATAAATCGACGAATTGTTGTGAAATGCGTTTCCAATATCCACTTACAGTTCAGCCTATCTCCTACCAATAATGGTCTAGTGCATTGACGAGTAACCCGACTTCCAGTTGGTAGGAAAAATTCTCATCTCCCAGTCTCAACCCTTCTCTCTGTGTCAGATTAGTCTCGTTTGGTTCGGAAACTATGCTCTCGGTCGGTTAAACAGGCACCTTGCAGGTGTAAAGGTAATATGTCTGTCGTCTTTGATGGAAATAGTTTTTTAGTGCCTTCACCGTTGTGAAGGTTTTGGATGTCTATGTTCTTGTACAGTAAAACATTCCGGAGAAGTGGTTTAATACGATGTAGATCCACAGTAAACAGAAATTCCACGTTGTGCTTTAATTTCAGGGGTTGATATGGACATCACGTTGATCGAGAAATGTGAACGGTTCTTCAGCGTTGCATGTGGTAACGTAAAAGTTGTTGACGACTATTGAATGGACTGTAGGAACCTGGGGGATAGATTTAAATGCGCCACCCTGTACAAGGTCAACATTCCTGAACACAGCCATTAGATTTATAGTTTGACAGCTCTCTGCTACCCTAACCTAACAAAAATTCCAAATAAATAAACATTCTACTATTTTATTGTTATAGAAGGG
Source organism: Photinus pyralis (assembly GCF_008802855.1). Taxonomy (NCBI): domain Eukaryota; kingdom Metazoa; phylum Arthropoda; class Insecta; order Coleoptera; family Lampyridae; genus Photinus; species Photinus pyralis. The sequence goes on along the minus strand of NW_022170510.1, from coordinate 13,085,046 downwards.
TATGTTTTTACGAAGCTCCGTAACGGTGAGTATTAAAATATCTTCTTCCACATAATACCTAAAATATTTTAGTTACCGAGGTTGCTGTGTCATCGTTGGGCATCATATAAACAATCCGATGTAGCTATAGATCCACCCGAGGAAAACCTAACTCTCCCCCTATTTCATAGGAAATCCAACGAGGATATTAACACGTTAAAATCGAGATTAGTTTATCAGTCGCGTAAAAGAGGAATGTTGGAAAATTGTTTAATATTGAGCAATTTCGCGGCAAAACACTTACCGATAATGAACAAATCACAGTTGGATTTATATGATAAGTAGGTGGGTCTGTGTATTCGGAGTCGTATGTCTAATTATAAGTATCGTAACAGATTGATAAATGCACCTTCCAACGACTGGGATTTGTACTATTGGGCAACTGGCATAAAGGAAACCCCGAAGGAGTTTGAGAGTGAAGTTATGGACATGCTAAAGGAATATGTTAAGAATCCCGATAAACAGTCTCGTATTATGCAACCTGATTTATAATATTTATTTATTGTTGTATAGATTTGTTAAATAAAAACTTTGTTTTAATTGTACAAATTTTTAAAGTAGGTAGTAGTAATTGTTGCAAAGAAGTAAAACAGTCGGTACAATAGAGGATGTTACTAGTCAAAATTGTAAATTATTACTGCATAATTTGATGATACAGCAACAACCGTATGTTACAATTGTTAGGAGTTATTTTAATTGACAAAGATAATACATTTTTGAGGTTTTCACATTATCTCAGCAACAGTTTACTCCACCCCTTTTTTGTTTATAAAGAAATCGGTGGGGGTGACTATACCTCTGGAACCACTGAAACAGTTGGGGGCTGGGAGGCAAATTTTCCCATAATGAATATAAACAATTAGAATTTTAATTTGTCTATAAAGTGTTCCATCTTGAGTTGAATGATAAAGTAATAACGATTTCAGGTACACATGATAGAATATCGACTAATAAATTTACTTCGAGTACCTGAAATCTTTATTACTTTAGAATTTTAATCTACCTATTGGTCTTTTGGCAAGGTACACACCAAGAAACAATAAAACTCCCCCAAACCCATGGTGTATGAACTTGCTGTTTAGTATAAGCACAAAGAAAATTTTGTGGACAATTACACTAGCGAGCCGTAAAGGTTTCTCAAGTGATCGAATGTTGTGGAAAGTGTTTTTGGCCTTGCAGCGACCGCTAGCCCTTTTGAAGATGTCATACCCACATTCCAGGCTCATTAAATCTTTCCCAGTAATTTCTACACCATTTGCAAAGCTAGAATGTGTAGTCAATTCTAGAAAGCACCCCAAATGCTCTAAAAAAACGGGTGTTTGAAAAGGCTTAGCGCTTTTGAAGATAAGAGTTATTGATTTTGGAAAAGTAGGTATAACTTTTGCCCTATTCAATAGCATCCTGGTGCTTTCACAAAGTTTCAAAACTTTCTGGATGCTTTCAAGAACTTCCCAGGCGCTTTTCAAAGCTGTAGAGCCTTTATTTTTACAGGTTTCCTAGAGCTGTTAAGGATTAACTCGAATGTGTTATTCAAATACAAGGAGAAATAATGAAAAAGTTTATCATTTTTGCAAACAGTTCGTATAAAAATATTTTTTTGCATAGCATATTGAGTCCATCTGGGCAATGAGCCAACCTGCGTCAATAATCGACCTTTGGAACTGTGAATGCAAATCGTGTTTATTAGATCCCTTTAACCATTCAGATAGGCGTCTCATTCTACATCAAATTATGATTAATTTTGTTGATCTGTGCCCAATGGGTTAATTAAGCTAAGTTGTTCCGCCAATTGCAACAAGTCATTGGAGGTCACTATTGATTCTCATTTGAAAGGTCTAAATCTGTACTAAAGAAATTCTATTGTAACCGAGTGTCATCAGCATATTGACAATGATTTATTATTATTCAATACTACCAGTTGCGTAGACATAGACCTTTAGCTTGGTTTAAACATGTTTTTTCTGCCATTAAAAATACGGTTAAAACATGAGTGAACGTGAAAATTAAGTTTTTCCCAAACCTTCATGGGCAACTTGGAAATTGTAAAGGCCTGTTTAGAGTTTGGTAATATTTATTGCAGGAATAATAATTGCAACAAATAGCAAGTGTTTACAGTCTCCAATTTTCATTGCATAGTACCAACCCTATAACTTTAAATAAGTGTGTACAAAATATCATTGATTTGTCATTTGCATTTAACTTGTTCTTCACTTACCTATTTATTGTGCATTTCAATCAAGATGACCAACAGATATCAACACACTTCACATCCTTGGTGCCATAGTAAGTCTAGATGTTGGCATTAAAAATTCCCCTAAAATAGTCACCAGAATTGTAATGGCAATGCAATAAAAATCGCTCCGGATCTACTTCTGGCAACGCAATAAAAATTGCAACAGCTGATCAAAAAGTACACTTGCGCGCATGCGTGCAATAAATATTGCCCGCAATAAAACTTGCAAACTCTAAACAGGCCATACCACAACCTTTGCTGTTTTTGCATCAAAATTGTAAAAAGCTATTTACAGCCTGTGTAGTTCACTGGCCATGTATGTAATCAACTGATCATTAACAAATCGGAAAATAAAATCATATTAGGACTGATTTTCTAACTTGTAAGGGTTTAAAAAAATAAGCAACTGTTTACAAATTCCAAGTAACTACTTAGTACTACAAGTAATTGCGTGATGTTAGGTCTCTTTCCACTTTATAAATATCTACAGGCATCAACCTGTATCCTACATGTGAAATATATTACACAGCATACATTTAAATACAATTAAAAACAATATTTGACAGCATTTCATCAAAAACAAAACTGTAGTAATTGGTCCTGTTTCTTCACAATCTGAAGCCGGACATTCTGCGCCTGTGTTGTTTGATTAAACTTTCCTACGAAATATTAAATGTGTCAATATGGCTAAGTAACGACACAAAGGTGAGTTTTTCTAAAATTAGTAATTATTCAAAACGTTTTGTAAACATAAAAAAAAGAGTGTTTCGTGAGTCAACGAATGAGTCTCACAAATAACTCGAATAGTCCAATCTGTATATTTAACTTGCCTCACCTTTGCATTTACGGAAGTTTGGCAACAAGCCATTAGCATAATAGGTATCGAGCGTACGGTACTGTAAAAAAATCTACTACACAAAAAATAAATTTATTTACTATAAAAACAAAAGCATAAAATATCTGTATAGTTTATAAACTTTGTAATAAAGAAACTTTCAACATTAAACGTTTCTTCTTGACTAGCAAAAGCTTAACATTGAAATACAAGAGACTAATGAATAAAACAACATTATACTGTACAAATACCTATCGTGAATAATAATAATAATAATCACATTAGCAATACTTATTAGGTAGCACAACTAAAAAAATATCAACAACAGAATGGTACTTCTTCCAATGAAACCGAAAAAGGGATGTGCGAAATGTCTAACAATGATTTTTTAATTAAATAATGAAAAGTAATAAAAGCTTGAAGTACTCTTGCTTAATTTATAAGTTTATGGTATCCAAATCTTGTATTGGAGCTCTGGCACTGCTATTACTATCTTGGGATGGGGTGGTAGGGGGGGCAGCGTTCTTACTAACCTGATTACCATTGGAGTTTATGTTGAATTTCCCAATGCCGGGTAATTGAAATGTAAAATCGGGCGTCGGTAGTTTCTTCATGATTTTACCAGAAGTGATGAGACGACCGAATCCCTCCTGATGCGCGAACGCATAGCCGGATCGAATAGATCGCCTCGCTCTTCTCGCCGACGGTGTACGTAAAACGTCCTGACTATGTCTCGACCTCATCTGCGCCATACGCTGTTTCAGACGTACGCGATCGGATAAAGTCGGAAATATGTCGGTGAAGTAAAAACGCCAGGCCAATACAGGCACTATTGATATTGTGACGGTAAGGACAGTCGTGAACCAGAATGTCGCTTCTGTTATAGCTTTTGTTAATGACCCGACGTATATACCGCCCATTATGTAATTATAAAAATAGTCCATTATAAAATAAAATGCTAGTGAACCCCACGTTGTTATGTGATTAAATACTGTCCAATAAGATGTATCCAAAGCAATCTAAAATGCAAACACGAAATTACTAGATCTCATCAGAAGATAACATAATTAATTCTTGTTAGCAAGCACGCACTGGGAGGAAACCTTCACCCACTTAAGGACAATATAGTATTTTTTTCTCCTTTTTTCCTATTTATACTTTATTCAGAAAGTAGCGGTAGAAAGCATAGGGAAGCTTTGATCTTCACTATGATTGGTTAAAACATGAGTCAGTATTACGCTGAAAAATAAAACCGCGACGAATTTTATAAGCTGAATCAGATTTTATTTGTCTTTCTCAAATTTAATTTAAGTTATATATTTCTGCTTACAAATGTTTCGGCCATATAATTGTAATGGTCATTCTCAAAGCATATATTATGAAATTATATATTAGTGAATTAAACTAATCTAATTAAAACAATTTAGTTTCTCTGGAAAATAATTTCGAAAAATGGCCAACTTTTGAGGAGAAGAGGTTATTACAGCAAAATGTTACATAAAAAATAAGTATACGTCAAGTACTTTCCTATTTTTCAATAAAATATGGGGTGTTCCAGTTAAACAAAAACGTAACTTTGATATGGACAGAGAAATACAGCACGCCACTGGTGATCAGACATATTTCAAAAACAAAACGTAATCGTGTAAAATTTTGCTACTACATTTTTTATCCCTTATGTTAGTAGCTCTCAAAGTGGGTGCCGAGGCCCCAAGTACTCCATAAGGGTGCAGTAAAATTTTAAATTAAAAAAATTTCAAAAATGAATTTTGGTTTTTATTACAATACAATTCTATGTTTTTTATGTTACTCGTTTAGGTAATTATTTATGTTTTATTAATTTCACTTGTCAATCATATCTTGGAATTGCACTGTCTCACTCTCATATGTCTTTTCTAGTAATTTTACTTCTCAGTCTTTCAGTGACTCTGTAAGTGGCATCATGTAAAAATATTAGAAAAAAATTTGAAAGTGACTATTTCTTTCTCTCTCACAATTCTTCGCTCCCTTCTTTTTGCCATGATCCATTACAGAAAAAAAACCGCGCGCTCGAGGGATTTGAACCCACGTCATCATAATCAAAAAGCTGTCTAAATTTCGCCTATAATTAACAATAATGTTAAATTCTTCCAATGATTTTCCCAAAATATTTAAATAAGTTAATTTCGTTGGAAATAGGAAATTTTTTTCCTTCTCCCTGTATACTTGGACAATGTTATTGTATTTTGTTGTAATTTTTGAAATTTAAAATTGCAGGGACATCTAAAACAAGCGTAATTTTAGTTTTGAAAGGTTATACTACTGCTGAATAGAGAGCGCTTTTAAGTATACCTACTTAAAGTCACTAAATATAGAAAGTACCGCAATCCATTGGGCTCGTATGTTAGAGAGAGAACGCATGATTTTTGCCCAAAAATGGCGGAAGTTACCAGATTCTAGTAACTTTAATGTTAGGGATTGTTCCACCTGTTTGGAGATATCTGTATATATTTTTATAAAACATGACAGTACTATGAAGTTAGGTTATAAAAAATTACAGCTATTCAGATTTTATTTGTCAATTTTTTTAAGTTGGCAGCAAATTTGCCCAAAAATGGCGGATGATTGCAGTACTTTCTATATCTAGTGACTTTATACCTACTAATAAGGTTAGCAATCTGTTGCTTGTATCTTTGGTTTACCTCGATTCACACAGTCTTCTAAAAGATATTTGGAACATTGCCTAACCGCCATCTAGATTGCCATGTTACACATCAGGTAACTTCCGAAATAACCTCGAACCTTGGCAAATCTAAGTTTAGAATGTTCAATCTCAATTGAACATACATTACATAACCTTGTATGCGATAGTTTAACTAATTGGTTTTTGTTTTGTTTTTTGCAGTCGATATCTGTGGTGGTCAAGTCGTAAATTGAAAAAAAACAAAACAAAAGGCGTTCTTACTTACATACTAGTACACCAAAGTAAAATAAAAGTTGGAAAAAAACACGCAAAAAGCACTGGCGCTAAACAAAAGTCCTATACAATTTTCAAAAATTTCGAATAATCCCTAAACTTCCTCCATGCTCGCCAGGGGGAAACGCCCCATCTTATGGCCATTCGTCAATTTGTATTATTAATTATTATTATTATTATTATATTATTATAGAGGTAATGCCGGCACTGTTTGGGGATATGTGAAAGTGATTGTCAAATGTCTATTTTAATATATTCAAAAAGGCCAATTAATCTCGACCAAACACCCAGGGAAAATACAAGATGGCGGCTAAATATTGTATTTTTCATTTAAAAATTTATAACTTTGTTATTTAAATGAAATTTAGAAAGTTTAAAATACAAAAATAACAATTGACTTCATTTTTTTCAAAATGGTGGGTCATTTAAATACCGAGCTATTTAGTTTTGAAATATTAAAATTGTCGCCATTTTGAAAACAATACATTAAATCAAGTTAAATACATTAGACACCATTATTTCGAACTAAGGGTAATTTTCCATTATTCAATATACACGCTTCGAGTACTTTCCAATTTGTTTTCTTTGTACCATCTAATCTACAAAGTTTAATAGATCCCTACGATAGTCGTGGGCATGCGCAAAATGTGCAATGCCAACTTTATTATTTATGACGATATTTTGTGAAATTTGAACTACAGATGCTTCTAGTAAAGGTCAGCATATCGCATATTGTAACCAGATGTGCGCATGCGCAAAGCCAACGTGCTAATTTACAGACTTTTTTTGACATTTTAACCGTAGATGTTTCTAGTAAAGAAAAACCGCGCAAATTAAATAGCTATATGCTTTTGGAAAGTGCTGATCAATGCATGAAAAATGCCTATTTTACACTTTTTTGCCAAATTTCTTTGAAATAACTAAGATAAATTTTTAAATGAAAAATACAAAACTCAGCCGCCATCTTGTATTTTGACTAATTTGCTAGGTCTAGATTAATGGGGATTTTGAATATGCCAAAATACAATTTCTTACAGGATCATGTTGCAATTTTGCCTAGAATAATTTGTTTACTGCGCTGTTAGGGATTGAAAACAGTTAAAGGCGATCGCAGCGATGTGAAAAATTACCGCCCGATATCAATTCTGCCAGCTTTTTCGAAATTATACGAGAAAATTATCTACAGTCGTATATCTAAGTACCTGGAAGATAACAATCTACTGTACAATAAGCAGTTTGGATTTCGACCTGGAAGGTGTACAGCCGATGCCATTCTGTCTTTCGTTCAATACACCCTGGAGTGTTTTGAGCAGGGCCAGTACTGTAGGGCAATATTCATTGACTTAACTCGTGCGTTTGATTGCATCTCACATGACATTCTCATTAATAAACTAGTGCATATATACAATTTTGATAAAAAAAGTGCTTGCTTAATAAAATCGTATATTACCAATCGATTTCAAACTGTGCGCGTTAATAACGAATTCAGTGAAATACTGCCAGTGAATAAGGGCGTTCCGCAGGGAAGCATACTGGGGCCGTTATTGTTTCTCCTTTACATCAACGACCTACCAACCAGCATCCCTCATGAGTGCGTATGTTTATTGTATGCCGATGATACCACCTTGTTACAAAAAGATGGAGACCCAAACGACTTAATTGCAACCTCGGAACTCAACCTTGAATCTACAGCTGAATGGTGTACCAACAATGGCCTGGACATTAACGCTTTAAAAACCGAGAAGATGATTTTAACCCTAAGGCGCCTTCGTTACGACAACCCAGAATACGTAAAATTTCTTGGAGTACGCTTAGATCCTAAGTTAGACTTTAACAGCCACGTTGACTATGTCACCTCTAAACTTAATACAAACATTTTTGTTTTACGTAGGTTACACGATCAAGTATCACTCGATACATTGAAAAATGCTTACTTTGCTCTCTGCCACAGCCTCCTCTCTTATTCTATTATAGCATGGGGTAACAATCCATGTTGGAAACGCTTATTCAGGGTACAGCGCCGAGCAGTGCGTGTACTAATGAATTTAGGCTATAAAAGCGAGTGTCGTGACGCCTTTAAATGTGCGAAAATATTAACTCTGCCATGTATATTTATATTAACTTGTCTTTGTCATGTTAAATTAAATATTGACAACTATACCTATAATTCAGACGTCCACGATTATTGCACGAGAAGGAGAGCAGCAATACGAATTCCATTTTACCGGTTGAGCAAAACGAAAGATAGCTCTATAGCTATGTCTCAAAAATTTTATAACCATCTCCCGGATACCATAAAAGCTTTACCGTACGCAACATACAAAACACATATCAAACGATTTCTTATTAATAACCCTTTTTACTCATATGCGGAATTTTTTAGTTATGAATTTTGAATTTAATTATTTTGTATTTAGTTTTTATTGACGTTTGTAAGCAATGTTTCTGTTGCAAAGCATAATAAAACATTATTATTATTATTATTATTAAAAACCTGTTTTCAATACAGACAGGTCTTTATGGAGGACTCAAGAAAACTAAAGCTTCCACGATGGAAGTGTGTAAAGTAAAAGAAAAAATACAAACCTGCGCCGTATTAACAATCACAAGTATCGTAGCTACTGCACTACACAGTAGCATATAATCTGAAAGTACAAGACCGTTTGGACTTAATGCATCGTAATACGTTCCTAAAAAACAATTACATTTAAATGTCACAAAGTTAATTTAGCCGCTTACCAAACGGTATAAAAAATAATACTAAAGAAATATAACAGCCTTGTAATGCACTTCGAAAAAACTCCTTCTTGTTAAAAAATAAATTGTAGTGTCCTGGTTTATACAGTTGGGGATAGAGTATTGAATTTTTGTCATTAACATCTTGGTCAAAAATTCCAACGGCTAACACTGGTAAAGATGTATAAAAAAGGTTGTATACGGAAATATACATGGGATCAAAAACGGTCTGTAAAAAAAAGTTTTTATGTATCAAGATTTCTTATACTTGATTTTAAAATGTTGCACCAAATACAAAGACAATAATACTTACTTGCGCACTAAAGCCACAAAAAAATGCGTACCACAGGTGGCATAAGGTAAATCCGAAGTTCTTGTTAAAAAAATACCGTAAAAAATTACACATTCTATAGTATGACCATCGGCCGTGAACCAATAGCAGTCTTTCCAAAAAACGAAACTGCGCAATTGAATAATCGGATGCCAGTACAGCTTGCATTCCTTCTTCACCAGATATTCCGACACCGATATGTGCAGCTGTAAATGAAACATTTGTAGGTGCCCGCGAAATACAGCTTCAAGGGTATGTACAAGCACAGATCTACACATACACACATTGCTAACCTTATGCATTTTTTGGGAAACAAATTTAGGTATACTTAAAAGCGCCCTCTATTGCGGAGCAGTATAAACATGTACCGTTTAAAACTGTAATATGACGCTTATGGATTTATGCATTAGATGTCGCTGCAAAAAATTTGAAGCGGTAAAGTGTGCATATTTCGAATTCCTTACTTGTTATTTTTAGCATTTGATATTTGGAAGATTTCCCCAAAAATGAATCTATCATGCGAGAATAGCGGGAATAGTATGCTGTTTGCTCTTCAACATGAAGAATTAAGAAATAAATTTATATGCGAAAAACATTTTCATCATGGCACCCTCCACAGAACCAGGTTGAATCAAAATGTAATTCCTGTGGCGCACAATAGAGAAGATCTTAGTGTTACCTTTCCCGCCCAATCGTACAAACTAGCTGCTTCTTCGAGCATAAACAAACGCCATACACCAGAACCTCTCCAAACATCGTGTTCATCAACGTCCTCGTCGGTAAAGCGCAATTTGGATATCATATATGTATACAGTGTGTCCCAAATCGCGTGGGACTGCATGGGTAACTTTGTTATTATTAAAGATAGAGAATTGGTTAAATGGGCAATGTTTTGCAGTTTTAGATGCTTATTCAAAATTTCCTTATGGAAATTCAAAATGTCGCATAGGTTCGACGTAAATTCAAAAAAACTAAAATTGGTCATTTCCTTGAATGTCTTATATCATCGAAATTATAAGAGATATAAAAAAAAGTTTTATATAAAAGTTACTATCTTTGATACGCCTAATTTAGAATTGATGTCAAAAAAATTCAAGGTGGCTACTTTTGAGGAACATTTACCAACTTCCTAAAGTTAAATAGGCGATATGGGATTTTTAGATTACTTGATAGATTTTTTCATTTTCTTTTCAACGAGCCATCATAACATAAGATTGAAAATAAGATACCAGTTATATCAACGGTTTTTATATTTTAATCAAGTAGGCTGTGATGAATTAAAAAAAACAAAACAAAATCTATTCGAGCCAACAAAACAATGAAAATAATTACATCAGATGTTTAAAAAATCAGGGGCGCACTCATGAGAGGGGGGTTTGGGCATTACAACTCCCTCCAAAATTTTATATAAGTAGGCCTAGAAAAATTTTGATTTTTATAACATCACTTATTGACTATCTATTATCCATACTTACAGACCTACAAATGGTGGTATAACTACAAACTATCCCCTCGAAAAAATGTCATGCCATTATCCAGTTAAACGCATTTCAAGACACTTTGCTTTATACTACACAATGTATTACCATTGATGCATTGTCCCAGGTCACATTTTGTAGGTCAGTAGTCCGAGTATATGGACAGATGAATCTTATTTTTCTAACTGCGGAGTGTTCAAATCGACATAATGAACACTATACTCGTCACAGGAAAACCTAAGATGTTGTAGTTTCACGCCGAAATCAATTAATATTTTTTTAAATTAATGTATTTTATGGCATAATGGGAAGTCATGTAATTGGACCGGTAATCTTCGTTGGATCTTTAACTGTTCACCATTATTTACAAATTCTCCAATAAACTTCCTTAAAGGATTTTTCTCGACAACGTATGTTTCGAAGAAAGGGTTGGTTTATGCTACCTACCAACAAGCTGGCTGCTCAGGTCACAATTCACGAATCATGTACAGTACATTAAATTATAAAAGTAAGTACTTAATTAAAAAATAAAAGTAAAGTGGAAGTAGCTACCACTACAATAATAATAATCATCATCAATGGCAACACGTTGCCTAAACTAAACTGTCTTGAAGTGTGTTTCACTAATAATGGCCAGTATTTTAAACATCTGGTGTAATTATTTTCATTGTTTTGTTGCCTCGAATAGATTTTGTTTTGTTTTTTTTTATTCGTCACAGACTACTTGATTAAAATACAAAAACCGTTAATATAACTGGTATCTTATTTTCAATCTTATGTTATGATAGCTCGTTGAAAAGAGAATTAAAAAATCTATCAAGTAATCTAAAAATCCAATATGGCGCCCATTTAACTTTAGGAAGTTGGTAAATGTTCCTCAAAAGTGGCCATCTTAAATTTTTTTTTGACATCAATTCTAAATTAAGCGTATCAAAGACAGTCACTTTTATATAAAACTTTTTTTTATATCTCTTATACTTTCGATGATATAAGACATTCAAGGAAATGACCAATTTTAGTTTTTTTGAATTTAGGTCGAACCTATGCGACATTTTGAATTTCCATAAGGAAATTTTAAATAAGCATCCAAAACTGCAAAACATTGCCCATTTAACCAATTCGCTATCGTTAATAATAACAAAGTTACCCATGCAATCCCACGCGATCTGGGACACACTGTATATACGTATTCTAAATATTATCGGCGTGGTAAAGAGTGTAACGTTAATTATGGCAGAGATATACATAGTTTTTAAGTATACCTTTGCGGTTAGGAATCTGTCAAGACTTTTAAAGCCGCAAATAGTTTCCTCCAACTTCAAAAAACCTTCACGATTCTTTAAGAACCTGCCCTATGTTACCTCCATATCATATCACTGTAATAATACGAATATTAAGGAATTCCAATTGTGCAAACTTTAGCGCTTTAATTTTGTTTCAACGACATCTAACGCATAAATCCATAAGCGTCACATTACAGTTTTAAACGTTACATGTTTATACTGCTGCGCAATAGAGGGCGCTTTTAAGTATACCTAATTTTGTTTCCCAAAAAATGCATAAGGTTAGCAATCTGTGTATGTGTAGATCTATGGTACAAGTAACCAAAGTCTGAACTCCCCTACCTTTAATCATGGAAACGTCGTTAGCGCCATCTCCAATCGCAAGCGTAACTGCATGCCTGTTATTTTTAATAAGCTCAACGACAAGTGCTTTTTGTAAAGGGGTCGCTCGGCAACATATAACCGATTTGCATTGCAACACAACATCTAGAAATAGCTTTTCCATTTGGGGATGCAAACAGTGCACCAAAGAATGCCCATTTATAACTATAGCGAAACCTGCGCAATTATCATCGGACACTCCTTCGAAAGATCCACTGTTGTACATTAAACTAGTACTAAAAAAGAGATAAAACGAAAGTAGAGAGGTAGAAATTGGCATACGAGGAACATCGAGAAATATTTCAAGCAAGGAGTATTAAGAGCAGAGAGTTTAGTACACACAACAGATTGTAGAATGACTGGTTAGTTTCACACCGATATAAAAACTACTAGATTCATCTACAAATAACAATCTCTATATTTGTGCCAAAAAACTACCCCATTTACCAAATGTACGGCAGAAATGACTATTGCGTCACTTTCGAAACAAAAGAATGTTAAGAAGTATGTGTACAGAAATAGAACAGACTCCTCTTTATTGTGTCTACCTTGCTCTCTGTTTCTGATGCTTTTCTAAGGTGTCAGCATCATCCCACCTGAATGTGACGACGCTTACTGCGGGAACATTAGAAGGTTGAGGAGGCGTTGACGTCCCAAGGGAGTGATCCGAGATATCTACCACACCGTTGGAACCTAGCTGGTTGGTGTCCGGCCGGGGATGAAATGTATTCACGATTTTTATGTTATCTCGAAACTTTAGTAGCTGTTGCTGGACTTCGTCAAATGTAGACGCGTCAACTATGAACAGATCGACCATTTCGTCGGTCAACAGTTGACAGGAGTATCCAATGTTAATGGCAGTTTCTGAAACGGTAAATACTTAACGTGGTTTCAACAGCAAGTAAGTCTCACCTTGTTTATCACCGGTGAGGACCCAAATTTTCATACCCGCGAGCATTAAATTAGCTATGGCCTGAGGTACGCCATCTTGAAGTTTATCCTCAATCGCCGTAACGCCTACTAGTAGCATGTCCTTTTCGATTTCTTCGTAAATGGCATCTAACAGTTCATCACGAGAGTCTAGCGATAACGCAGCCTCCTGATGCTTTTGCTTCCATTTGTTGAAAAAGGTTTCGTCAACGTCACGATAGGCACAACATAAAGTTCTTAGTCCTTCACCGGCAAATTTCTATGTGAAGAATTTTGTTAAAAACCCACTACACCTAATAACTACTCTAGTCTGAGCTGTGCAAAGGTGGACCATTTTCATTGGATAATAGGATACAAGTACAACTAAAGGTTTTTTTTACACATTTTCATTATCTTTTAATTGGACGGGAATTTGCAAAATTTTATCCATTTAAGGAACTACTTGGAACTTTTTGTGTGTTAAATAGCAAAGAAAGATGATCTATTTTACAGAATTACTCAAAAAAATTCAAATTTTGTGAGTTGCAATTGAAATAGAAAAAGAAATTTGGTGTACCGCCTTAATCGACCATTGCGAATTGAAATAAAATAATTTCAAGATGGCGCCGCTTCCATACAGTGGCGCCATCTTGTTTTTTTTATAGAAACATACCCTTTTCTATTTTTTTTCCGAAATTGATATTTCATTCTTTATTCTCAAATAAGATTTAAGAACCTATCTGTCATAGTTTTTGATATACCGAGTGGTGACTTTGAACAGCCCACCATAGGAATGTCAATAGTAATTTTTTCATTTATGATAATTGGCTTCCCTAATTATTTTAGAGATAAAAGTCTATTTAGGTTTTTGAGAACAAAATCATGAATTCATGGCTACTATAGCTTTTAATTTTTTGAATTTTGAATAACTAAAAACTGGCGCGTTTAAGAAAATCAGTGGTGCCACGGCAGTTTGAGATCAAACAAAGCTAACTAATGGCAAACGCAGGCGTTTTTTTTTGATTTCATAATTCCATGGCATTGCCGACTTTATAAACGCGATTAATTTGAAGATGTAAATGTCAATTCAAAAATTCATCTCTTAAACCGTTCAAGATAAGCAACTACTCTTTTAACTCAAAACTACCAGATATAGGCATACAGAATGTTAATAAAAGTGGCTCTTAAATTCATTTTTGACATCAAAAATACTTGCAATTTGAAAAATTGAAATTTTTGACATTTTTTTGATTGCTAACGTTGAAAAATCGTAGCAACCCTGGAAAACGATTACTTAAAAAATTCCTTAGACTTTAAAGATTCGATTAAAAATAAACAGCACTCACTTATGTTGAACGGATTAAGAGATATGAATTTTTGAATGGACATTTGCATCTTCAAATTTTTAGAGAAAAATTGACCCATGTCAAAATCTATGTCAGTCAGTAAGATATACTTCAATTTTAATTGCGTTAAATTCAGAATAACATGGCGCATTTAGAAAAAAGTAGAAATGTTTCCATTTAAGAAAAACACAGATGGCGCCACTTCCGGTAGTTACGCAAGCGGCGCCATCTTGAAATTATTCGATTTCAATTTGCAATGGTCGATTATGGCTGTAAACCAAATTTCAAGTTTCTATTTGAACTGCGAGTGGGCTACAAATGGGTTACTTGATTCTCCTTGTATAGATTTTGCCTTAAGGTGGGTTCATATCTCTCCGTTCTTACGTTTCCGTTTGTCCGTTAGCCAATCAGAAGACAGCAAATTTTTAAATCGTACGTCGTCCGTTTACGACGGAAAAGTTGGTTGAAGTTGAACATTTACGTTTCCGTTGTTCCGTTTTTAACAAGAGTGAGGTTATGTTTGGTACGTTAACAGTGTTCGCCTATTCGTTCTTCACGGTAATAATCAGATAGCAACGTGCTCTTACTTTCGTACCATTTTTACATACTGAAAATCACGGAGGGTACAGTACAAAATAAAATTTAGGTTATGGTTATACGTTGCAAATGTACAATGTGGACGGATTGCTATGAACCTTAATAAAATGCATTATCCGTTTGACAGACCAACGCAACGGATGAACGAAGAGCTATGAACCCACCTTGAAGGTCTGCCATTAATTATACACTGAGTGGCAACCGGTACAAGATGCCACCGTTTTACAAAGTGTCAACAGCCTTTTGTAGGGTGAATGAGCGGGTAACTGTATTAGGACAGTGGCGACAACCTATCATAATCCGCCATATTGGAGGTAAAAAATTGTTTGATTGTAGGAGTAGGATCCATATACCTTGTCATGTCAAATTGTGACTCTAGAATAAATGTCAGCTTCATTTCAAGATTCTCATTCAAAATTAATGGTACAGAAATGATCGTTTAAAACTTTGCAGAACAACGCATGGGGAAACCACTGCCTCCCAAAATTAAAAAGATATATAGAAAATGGTATAAGTAAAAAATATGGTGCAACATCCAAAATGTACATATAAAGGTAACCATTAAATTGTGTTTGACATGTCAGTGTGTTCTGTCACTTCTTGTTCCTTGTTGCGTGTTTCTCCTTCTGGGTAAAACTTTAGTCCCTTAAATGGAAGACAAAACACAGAAAACGGAAAACGTAAAACAAAGCAAATACAAGAAGCTAGTAACGTAAAGCCATGAACTGTCAAAACAGTATAATTAATAATTATAGCACGGAGTGTACCGCTTCGTTTTGGAATATTTCTATTGGCCAGTTTGGAATTTAGCTCCAATATGGCCACCGGAACCAACGACCAATCAAAAACGAGCTGCCCTGTTGTCGCCACTGTTTTAAATTGAGTCACTGTAGTGGGTAGGAGGTTAGAACGCCCTCTTGGCTTAGGGAGGAGAAACCTCTCCTAAAGATGGATGAGTTCTAAGGAACCAACAGCATAGGATACGGAAAGATGGGTAATCCAAGAGGAGACTATCGTTAGTTAGGGGTCATTACGGACATCCTCAGCAACGTTGAAAAAGCACTCTTCTTTATTATGAAAGTTCCCGAGAAGAAATGTTCCGGAGTAAAATGCTCACATCCAGATTTCTGGCTGAGCACTATCCCAGGAGTTAAACTACAAAATATAATCAGTGAAAAGAAGGGATATTAAGTATGAGCAATGTTAGGTGGGCAAGGGAAGGAGAGTTTGAACGCAGGATATTTACAAAACAAAGGAGAGCAGAAAAAAGAATGAGGGGTAGCAATTTTCTTCAAAAAGAAATTGGACCAAAACAATACCAGAAAGTGACCGAGTGATAGTGATCAAAATGATGAGGTCAACGGTAGACACCCTTATAATTCAAGCGTATCGACAAATATCAGACGCCGAAGAAGATGTAAAAAAATTTATGATCAAATTGAAAATGTTTACAAGAAACATGGTAAAGATGGGAGATTGGAATAGTGTAGTGGGAAGGGAAAGACAAGAAAAATGGAAGGTGACTTTGGATGAGGCTCTAGTTTCGTGTACTTGATAGAGAATCAAAGTTGGTATATTTTGATATTACATGTTCCTATAGCTGTTGCAACGTAAAGTTAATTACGTGGTTTATTTAACTAACAATAAATTTAGAACAGTCTGAAATGAACTGTTTATTATAACAGTTAAAATATTATTGATCACTCACATTATACACAATTTATAACAGCGCGAACTATTTATTACTTCGGTGTTGAAATTGGAACTGCCTTGAATCATAATTCGATTTGCGTATATAACAAACCCCCCCTTTTTTGATAGCTCTCGAACGCTTCTGAACACCTCCAAGTTTTTCTAGAGTGTTCACGAATAAACACGTGATATTTCTCGGGAAGATTACGTCACATCCGCCTTTGTTTTTTTATCGCCAATGACTAATCTTTCACTGCGCCTTGAGTCTATCGAAATAACAACATGTAATATCACAATACGTCAATTTTAATTCTTTATCAAATGGAACAGTAAGAAAATTGTCATTTCATTTTAAAAAATTGAGCTTCCAGTCTTTGAAATTTCTTAATTTGGATCTCCATAGGGGTGGTCGTACGCAACTTAACGTTTTTTTAAGTACACTAGAAGAAAGCCCTATTCTTTGTCCATGCCCTGTATCAATGGGTTGCCATAACTACAAGTAGTCAATTTTCAAGGTACCGTCTGCATTTTTTTAAAGTTAATAACTTAAAAAAGAACTGAAATTTCACATAAAATTCAAAAATGCAATAAACCAAATAAGAATGCGAGGTACTGTATCTGGGAACCTGTCCATCGTAGAGGCTTGCGGTACAAAAATTTATTACTAAAACGACCACGAGAAAAACCTGGAAAATATTTTTAAGTTTCTGCAATGGCCGCTAGGGGGCGTAACTGCAATCTGGAATTTAAAAAAGTGATTTTTCTGTGAATTCCGCTAACAGAACCTAACAAAAAAATGTCCGGTCTTTGAAGACGACGATAATCTGAACCTTTTTTGTTTGACAATTTTTCCTGTATCTCTAAAAAAGAAGTGGTGGGGGGTATTCAAATGTTTCCGTAAAGAACACCCTGTATCTTCAAAACGACTGAGCCGATTTTAACAAACTCGGGTGAATTGAAAAGGGTTATTCTTCGGCTACAAATTTTGTTAGTTTCACATATCGCCGCTTAGGGGCTTTTTTCGGCATTCCGACAGAAATGGTTAATTTTTTAAAAAAAATTAAATGCGTTGGTTTGATTTTTTTTTCATGAAAAAGTAGCTAAATGATGCCTGAACAAGCTCGCGAAAAACCGCATCTCGATATCTTGTTCCTAAACTAAAATTTACACCAAAGAAAATTTTATACCCTCAAAATTTTATTTTTTTAAGCTAATTTTTCCGGAATTATTTTTATTATATAATTTGTAGCCCTAAGGTGGATCGATTTAAAAAACGAAGCTTTTAACGCCGCCGTAAATGCTCGAAATGCTGGCCATCACGATATAAATATATATATCTCAAGATATCGAGATGCTGTTTTCGCGAACTTGTTTAGGCATCATTTAGCTACTTTTTCATGAAAAAAAAAATCAAACCAATGCATTTAATTTTTGAGAAAATTAACTATTTCTGTCGTATTGTCGAAAAAAGCCCTCAAGCGGTGAAATGTGAAACTAACAAAACTTCAAATAGTATAATATTTGTAGCTGAAGAATAGCTCTTTTGAACTAACCCAAATTTGTTTAAATCGGCTCAGCCGTTTCGAAGATACAGGGTGTTCTTTACGGAAACCTTTGAATACCCCCCACCACTTCATTTTTAGAGATACAGGAAAAATTGTCCAACAAAAATTGTTCAGATTATCGTCAACTTCAAAGACCGGACATTTTTTTGTTAGGTTAATATAGCGGAATTCACAGAAACATCACTTTTTTAGATTCCAGATTGCAGTTACGCCTCCTAGCGGTCATTTCAGAAACTTAAAAATATTTTCCAGGTTTTTCTCGTGGCCGTTTTAGTAGTAAATTTTTTTACCGCAAGCCTCTACGATGGATAGATTCTAAGATACAGTACCTCGCATTCTTAGTTGGCCACCCTGTACATCAATTCTGCCTTTGGAAACGTTTAACTAAAGCTTAAAAAAACACCCTGTATAGGTGTTTCATTGTTTTTTGGGTAATTGAGTATGTAATACACAACTAAAATCAATTATTATCATCCCCTTTACCCTTATGTCTATCTACTGATCTTTATTTGGGCCACCCTGTATATTTTGGTATTAAATATCATATTTACTATCCCATCCCTGCCTTAAGAAGCTGGAAATTCCAAGGGATCTAGTCACACTAAAGGGACTTTGCACAGCTCTGGAAACTTACATTTAAGTGTTCTTGAGTCCTTTGCTTCATATCATCATTACCAGGTTTTAACCTTTCATAAATTACATTATCCGCCCCTTTACAATATAATCGTATATGCCCGTCCCTTCTCAAAATGACGGACATACGTTTGCGTACGTTATTAAAGTCCAATATACACAGGAGCTCGTACACTTCCGTTTGGCCGATGGCCTCGATTGTAATACTGTTCGGCGTTCTCTCCTTAAAAACGAAGCCAAAATTCCTCGCCGCGGATACCAGGGCGGCCTCGTCGGGCGACTGGGCCTGATATTCGAGATGTCCGTCTCGATCATCGGACATGACCGTGTGGCATAAGGCCAAAAGACGAAAAAAGTCGTGACACTCGACGTCGTTTTTTTGTACGGCTTCCAATAATGTCTTGTCGTAAAATTTAAATTCGGGTTCGTAGTTTGGATTAAAAGAAAAATCTAAAGAATCCAAATGGTCGCTGATTTCGATAACTTCGCCGGTTTGCTTATCCACGACGTCGCCGTACGATCGTCCAGCGATCGAGCATTTGTTAAAGGTCATTATATTTTGGGTGAGTGTTCCGGTTTTGTCAGAAAATATGTACTCGACTTGACCTTCAAAAAAAATGTAAGAATGAAGACCGTCGACTCGTCAATGCTTACCCAGTTCCTCGTTAAGTGTGGTGGTGCGAGACTTAGCGGATGTCCCGTTCTTATCATAATGCATCTGTTCGTCCCAATTAATGAGAAAGCTTTGTGCAAAACGTATAACTTCAACAGACACGTAAAGTGATATTGGCACCACCGTATTTAGCACAATGGCATATGAAAAGAACACAAGTAGAGCAGTAATGGTGGCGCCACCTAAAGGTTCCGAAGGCACGAGCGTGTCCCATGGTAGGAATGTTTGAAAGTATTGTCCCACCAAGGACTCCCAAATACCGCATGCCACCATACAGAAAAGGCACACAGATAATAAAAAAAATACTATCTGAAAAAACAAATGGCGTATTACGGGACAAATTGTTTAAATTAAATCAAAGACATTCAATACTAACCAAAAAGTTGCTAACTATTATAGAATTGTGAAACCACCAAAAGAAAACAGTACCAATGAAATTACAGATTTTGACAGTGTTGCCATTTTCATTCACATTAGTATTCTCGCAGGAGATTTTTTTTTAAGTTTAAGTATTAATTTGATGTAGCATAGCTGGTTTCATAATTTGCAAAGAGTGATCATGTATCGGTATAGCATTGAATCCTTTTATATTTAGCACTCATCGAGAGGCGACCTGCAAATCCGCAAAATATACAGAAGCTTTTAAATGTCTTTTCTGTCTTTCTGCACTTTCATTTTGTAGTTGCCAGAATTATCCCCCTATGGTCCCCCTGGTTAATATGTTTAATATAAATATTTAACCAGTGTCTTTCCTTAATTCCTTTCAAAGCAATCATATGGAAATTGATTAATCTCAATATCACAAATACACAGTGTCCATTTTTCGAATGCCACTATGGGGATCTCGATTACCTTAAGAGATAAAAAGTTGGTTAAATGGGAGCAAAGTTGCGAATTTCCCTGCTGAATAACCATCTGAAAAGAAATTGAAAATATCATCAATAGTTCTGAAAATATCGCAAAAAAACGAAACTTTCTGATTTTCGTTTTTAATTTTTTCATGATGAACTAGTCGTACTAGACATTTCTAATTAACACATTATTCGAACACTTTTCAATGGAGATTTCGAATGTGACATCTCGTTTTAAATAACTTTTAAGATGACAGAGAAACACGTGGCAACTTTAGTTTTTCTTATGAGCGCCATTTTTAATTTTTAGATTTTAAGATGACGTCTTTTTTTCTCTTTACAACGATATATCACACATGGTGGTTCAGTAACACATTTTTCCTAAAATACCATTTTTTATTTTTTGGGAAGAGTGCTTTGGAAAAACAAAACGTTCTTTTATTGTGAACAAAAGTTTTGACAGTTTGATGCATATGTCCGGTTGCAGCGGTGGCATCAGGGAACTAGATGTGTTGAGAAAATTCGATTTTCATATGAACAGAATTGAACATTCGTTTTGCAAGAAAATTATAATTCAAATTAGAACAAAATACATAAGAATAAATAATATTTTAGCAATAAAACTAGCACAAACTTAAAAAAGACGCTTGAAATAAGTCAACATTTTGTTCACAACAAAAGAACGTTTTGTTTTTGCATAGCATTCTTCGCATAAAATGAAAATGGTATTTTTAGAAAAAATGTGATACTGAACCACCATGTGTGATATATCGTTGTAAAGAGAAAAAAAGACCTAATCTCAAAATGTCAAAATCCAAAACGGCGCCCATAAAAAAAAAACTAAAGTTGCCACGTGTTTCACTGTTATCTTGAAAGTTATTAAAAACGGGATGTCATATTCGAAATCTCCATTAAAAAGTGTCTCAATAATGTGTTAATTAGAAATGTCTAGTACAATTAGTTTACTATGAAAAAGTTAAAAATGAAAATCAGAAATTTTCGATTTTTTGCCATATTTTCAAAACTATTGAAGATATTATAAATTTCTTTTTAAATTATTATTCTGCACGAAAATTCGCAGCTTTGCCCTAATTTAACCAAGTTTCTATCTCTTAAGATAACCGAGATCCCCATAGTGGCACTCGAAAAATGGACACCGTGTATACAGTTCACACTCAACCAGCTCTGGCAAGGGCTTTGTTCTGGAGCGTATATTCAGTTCAAAAATATCCTACTTGTTCTAATTGGAATGCACCATGTTTTAGGAAATGATTCTTTAAACAAGAAAAACTAAAGTACGTTTTTCCTTAGTTTGCGCGCACTGCGATAATCTACGCCAAAAAATGTATAACCCAAAAATGCCATCCGGTTTACCAAGAAAAAGTTAGCAGCTTATTTGTAACCCTATTTTTTTTTAACGAGAAAGAGAACTTTTACGATTAAATAAAAATAGATACTCATCTGCTGAAAATAAAGTAATAGCCTTGTATAATGCCACTGCCTTCTACATATACCTTTAAATTACTTATTTATCTTCATAAAAACTGACACAAATTTAACAAAGTACGTAAACGTACAAACGCATGGAGAAATACAGGGTTCTGCAACAGTGCGTCGGTCTTCCCTACCTCATTCCTGGTAAAAAATATCAATCTTTTGTGCAAATGTCAACTATAGATGTTTGCGCATCTGCAGAATTTATTCTTGAATGTACAATGTGTCCCAATTTTCGGTGTCAATATACAGCTGATTTTTTAAATGGGGCACCCTGTATATTTTTAGCTGATTTGATGTCATTTTTTAATCTGCATGGAAACCTATTCCCCATTTTGTTTTTTGTCGATGTTGCCAGATTAATTTTATTTCTGATTAATTCCCTGTAAGGCAGTCCCACTTTGATAAATCTGGTATTCTTTGGTTTTTTATTATCACGGCCTACTCCTGTTTATAAACATGTAATTAATTAATGTGTAATTGTGTGTGTGGAAAATATTGAACAATCTAAAAACTACGCGGTTTAGCCACAGGACACGCTATAAAATTGAAGAGCACAGAAAAGGCTATCAAATAGAGAAATAAAATAGTCGTAGATACATCTGAAAAAAAATAGTTGTGATCGTTGAAATTTGGAAACTTTACTATTTTTTGTGAACACCCTGTATTACTAAATCCAATTTTCTCATTCTACGAGTAAAAATAAGAGGAGGGAATATAACAGTGGTAGGAAATAGTATAGCACGCGAGGGAAGTCATCATCATAATACTTTCCTTTGTGCTGGTCAGTTATGTCGACTTAACTTATCATAAAACAAAAGAGACAATGTCAGTTTTGTTTTATTACATCACTGCCAATAATGACGCGTTTCCCCCCACTCTTATAAACTTCCTTTTTGTCCATTTCCGTCTCGTCCCCTTTTAATGCAAGGTTCTCTCCTTTTATTTTTTACTCGTAGCTCGATACCAAAGTGTTGCCTCTTATTCAGATTAAAATATTCTTCAAAGACACTGTTGCAGGACCCTGTATATGTCAAAAATGGCCTACTCTAAAAACGCTCGATATTCTAAACATAAGCAAAATGTACTGGCAACTCTGGTCCATGAAAACAAAAGCCAACAAACTGACTTCAACCTAAGGGCTGTGTCAGTTACGCTACATAAAACAACTAACCACAACAAAGGTGATAAAAACAGTGTACTATGATGCTTCCATTCCATCTTAAGTTATGGCATTACCTTATGGGGAGGTTCGACATACTCCAACAGGGTCCTAAGAATCCAAAGTCGCAGGTGCTCACCATAGAGACCATTGCAAATCACTATTTACAGTCAACAACATACTGTCCACGCTGTATACATCTATGAATGTTTTGTATATATTAAACAAAACCTTACACACCTTACAAGACACAAGGACCAGCATAACTACAATATAAGAAACAACCACTGGCTAGTGAACAACATATATAGACTATCAACCACTCAGACGAACTAAAATACATTGGTATTGTGTTGTACAATAAACTACCAAGAGAAGTAACAACGCCACCTATCCACGGATTTAAGCGTACAATTAAACATTAAATAAATAAATTTTGGATGGATTTTCTGTTGCTTTGTTCTTTGTTAATTTAGTTCGTGTATTTGTGTGGGCTATGCCGGGGTTTTTGTCCCGAAGAAGGTTTCCCAGACATCGCCTAGTATATGGCGAATATATTTTATATGTTCTCATCTTTTCTTACACACAAAATTATGAGTGTTTATTCAATTTCTTTTCGCATTTGTATATAAAAAACACCTACCCACAATGCAGTACAGTCTGTATGGCTGCCTACAACACGTATTCACTTTCATTGATTGCATGATGCTATGTAATTACTTAGTAATGACGATGACGTGCGCGCAAACTAAGGAAAGTCCCACTATAGCATAGAATTTTTTCAAATCAATACCAGACTTTTATTTCTTTTACATTAGTGGGCCACCGATAATTTTAATTACAAAAAATTAGGTTTTTAATTAACAATAAATCTTGTTAAATCAATTAATTGGGGTAGATTTGGGCTGTTTCCAATAAAAATCGTAATTCTTAAAAAAGTCAAAATAATCAGATTAATAGGACTGCAAATCGCCCCTCGTCGTCCAATAAACTTACCCCTATAATTAAGAAATTAAGTAGTCTATCTATACTAGTGCGTTTAAATTTGGTCTTGCCGCTATTTTGCATCAATTTTGTGTCTTTGCCAGCAAAGACCACAACACCGTAGCACCAATGCGTGTTGCGTAAAACACACCCTCGTAGCAGAATCTTATCGTTATCAAGCGGATATTGTTTATTCTTCCACATTAATTGTCCCTCGAATTTATTTAGCAAATTATTAGGCATCTCGCAAATTATTTCTCCGTCAAATTCGCTTATTAGTGCGTCGTCTTGACCCATTTCCGCCGTTTCCGGCAGACACTGTCGACATTTCAGGTTGGTTTCACTGTAACAAACGAATGAAGCGACGCGCGAAGATTGCAAGTAACGCACTTACCCGTCCAACTCTGCCGTTTCGATGTAACACAGTCCGTTTGGTTCGCTAGTAGTAAGTAACAAGATATCTGCGGCGACGAATTGATCGTTATCCATTCGAATGACGTCTCCGACTTGGACGGCGGACCATCTCTCCTGTATAAGCCTGCCGTTTCGTACGGCTTGCGATTTACGATTATTGACATGCGAGTCGGACATGTGACGTTGCTAAAATTGCGCTGAGGAATTGCGGGTAAACGCAAATGGGGTAACTTACAAAATCATCGTAGGCGTCTTTAATGGCAGTGAGACCCAACACACCGATTAAGGGTAGAGCTGTGGTAACCGGTGTCAGACTGCTTATAGCTGGGATCATTTGTAATACGAGAAGGCACAGGAAATAGAAGTTTGCCAAACGTTGAAATTGTTCAAACAGATTTAGAGGCAGGAACGTTAATATGGTGTACTTCGAAGTCTTAATGTAATTGTTCTGAAAAACAATTTGTATACTTGTCGATAAAATTACAATCGCACGTTAGAAAATATTGCCAACTGAAATCATTTAAATCAGAAAAACTTTTGGAATGTTTACTCAACTGACAACCACGCATATTAATAATAATAATAATATCTTTATTCCTGTTTACGCGCGATTCAATTTTTTACATAAAAACTTGGATATCGACGAAGCCCTTGGAGCAAAGGGTCAACGACGTAGAATCCGAAAATCTAGAAAAAATAGGGGATCCCTATTTAAAATAACAAAGTTGATGGCTACTTCCGGTATTTCCGGAAGTGGCACCATCTTGAAAATATTTTAGTTCAATTCATCATGTACCAAGACCCTTTTTAATGTGTTTTTGTTAATGTTAGTGACTATGTCTATGTCAATGTATATTGATCACAGGCAATAAACATATTATTATTATTATTATTATTAAAGAACTTATCAGTTTATTTTCATTTTCAAAGGTTTTCCATATCTTTCTAACTGACCCTCGTCAAGAATGACTCTGTATAGATTTAATAATTATCACTTTATTATTAGCTGTTAAAATGGATATTGAAGAAGTAGATACAAATCAATTTATACATTTAAAAAATTGTAGTAGTATCCGTGCCTGGAATGTATTTATAAGACATTCTAACACACATAAACCCTTAACAACGTGCCATTTAATTCTAATCCTAATGAAATATATTATCGGAAAAAATAAAAAAGTGGTTACAATATAATATTTAATTATCTCGACTTAGTAAGCATAAGAATAAATACTAATTTGTTAACTAATTTTTAATATAATTATTTTGTTTTTTTTTTCCTTATTAAAAATACATAATTAATTTAAGAAACAGCTTAATAGTTTTCTCATAAAACTAATTTTAATTTTTTTATATATTTATTTTATTTTTTTTATTTTTTTTTCCTTTTCTCTTTTACTATTTCTATTAGATTAAATTATATAGCCTAAATATTTCCTATTAATTATGGCCTGGCTGATAAGTCTAGACTTGGACAGACCTTTACATGGAAACATTTCTTTTATTAATAAACCATTCAACCATTATTATTATTATTATTACTAATGACAAGTTTCAATTTAATGTTCCCTACTATAACAAAACAAAATATTTACAACCTTAGAAACGTAATTTTTAGCTTTCTAGCTTGAGCTATTGCGATCACCGTTTTTTTGAACATATCAAAACTTCAAAAAAATGACGTTTATTTTTGCAACTTTTAAAGAACAAAATATTATGCCGTCTGTATGTCGTTGGTCTAGTGCACAAAGGTGCTAAGTGAAAAATAGGCAATTTGCATACTTACAAAAATAAATAAAACGTAATATCAATTAAAATAAGTTTTGTTTTTGAACGAATTATTTTTTTTTTTTTTTGTAAACTGTACACAACTGTTTGATGATACAATTGAAAAAATTTGAATAAACTCTTAACTTATCTTCATTACCTAATATATTTAACTCATGTTGCAAAAAATATCACTTAACACCTGTGTGCGCTAGACCAACGATGTATGATATTATTATTATTTTTAAAACGTTATGCTAGCACTACTACAAACAATGCAACAATGGTTCAAACCGAATCTAAATTTTTATTTCAGAACACATTACTATTTAAGTATTTACAAATCCGACATCCTGCCCCACTTTAACCGTATATCCGTATATTTAGATAGCGTGTAACGCGTTTATTATAATAGAGAGAAAAAAACTTTAAATTTTCGCCAGAAAATGTAAAGGTAAAAAACCAATGAATATCGCAAACTTAGTAAAAATGCAAATTTGGTAAATTTTTAATGGAACGCCCTGTATATTTTTCAAAAATTGAATAATTTTTTCTCCCCGATTGTAAAAATATATAATATGATATTTGCATTATCCGTTTTTGACATATTTGCATTTATAGTATATTATCAAATTCTCTTACCGAATCGCAGATACCATAACAAAACAAATGACTATTATTATTTATTTATTAATTAATATATCATCATGAAAAAGATGTTTATTCAGTGAAGTGTCTTTAAATCTTCCATATTGTGACTTCTTTCTTTGTAAACTTCATTTTTTAGATAACCCTATAAAAAAAGATTCCAAAGCACTCGTTAAAACGATTATTAAAAAAAAAATTACGCGGATAGTTATGGGACGACGCTCCGTCCTGATGTCACATAATCATATCGTATGGGTCGCACTGCCTAGGTACAGGTCGCATCAACAGCGATCTTTTAGTGCAGAATAAAACTGAATGGTCCTCGAGATCTTCACACGTCTATAATTTTTACAACACATCTTAAGGAGTTGATTTGTCCCACCAGATCAGCATAGCTTGTGAAACAAACGTTTTGATTCGGCATTAGTTTTATTTTTATTCGAGGTGCCCACATACAAAATTTCATTTCTGTGTCTTAACAAATAAAAAATTGCATTGCGCAAATACATAAATTGGATTGCGCATGCGCAATTTTTTTTTCATCTATACAGTGTGTCCCAGATCGCGTGGAATTGCATGGGTAACTTTGTTATCATTAAAGATAGAGAATTAGTTAAATGGGCAATGTTTTTGCAGTTTTGGATACTTATTTAAAATTCCCTCCCTCTGATGTAATTATTTTCATTGTTTTGTTGGGTCGAATAGATTTTGTTTTGTTTTTTTTTAATTCATCACAGCCTACTTGATTAAAATATAAAAACCGTTGATAGAACTGGTATCTTATTTTCAATCTTATGTTATGATGGCTCGTTGAAAAGAGAATTAAAAAATCTATCAAGTAATCTAAAAATCCAATATGGCGCCCATTTAACTTTAGGAAGTTGGTAAATGTTCCTCAAAAGTAGCCATCTTGAATTTTTTTGACATCAATTCTAAATTAAGCGTATCAAAGACAGTCACTTTTATATAAAACTTTTTTTTATATCTCTTATACTTTCGATGATATAAGACATTCAAGGAAATGACCAATTTTTTTGAATTTACGTCGAACCTATGCGACATTTTTAATTTTCACAAGGAAATTTTAAATAAGCATCCAATACTGCAAAACATTACCCATTTAACCAATTCTCTATCTTTAATAATAACAAAGTTACCCATGCAATCCCACGCGATCTGGGACACACTGTATAGTTGCTTGAGGTGTAAGGAGTATTTACCAACACAGAAATCTGGTCATTCTTATGTTGTTTGCAACAAGAATTATAAAAGAAAGCCATTCCTGGAAGGTTTGGGCCGTTTTTGGGCTGTAACATTTTGGCTTAATAGTCTACGTAGCTAAAAAACAATAGCGGCCTTTCTGAGATCCTTAGGAACATCAATTTTCAAAGCGATCAGACGTTTCTAAACAAAGTTATCGTGCACACTGGCAGCAATACAAAATTATAGACAATTTATTAAATAAAGTTACCTAGAAAATATAAAGGAGTATTTTTCCGTTTTGTTTTTTATAATCATAGTTAAATAAAGCAAAAAATTTGTATTTTTTTTATACCATTTTTGTTAATGTCTATGTGTACTTCATGAATATGATCCGGTATTTAAATACTATTTGAAATAAATCTTATTTCATTGATTGAAAAACTGTCATGGTTTGACAGTTTGAAAGCACTGTCAGTTGTTGGCATGATCTATTGCAGCGGTTCTCAACCTTTTTGAGTAATGTACCACAACATCCTTTCTATAATATTGCTCCCGTATTTAGTTTTTTCAATCTTTATTTATTTTTTGGAGTTTCCTTTTTTTGTTTGATTTATTTTAGATGAAGTTATTTCTGTTTTGGATTTTAAGTCTGTTTTGTGTACCACTGCAAATAATGATATGTACCCACAGGTTGAGAACCGATGATCTATTCATTTGTTATATGTATTGTTATTGTTGTTATTAATAAGCCCAAATGTGAACTACAGCCCTTCGACGTGAGCAAATATTACACAGAGGACGCTTGATATTTAGCTTTAGTGATTGAGTGACTTTAATTAATAATTTTTTTCTTAAAAACAAAAACCGTATGTAGGTAGCTGTGGAAAGTAGAAGCCGGTGCCATCCACGGACAACTTGATGCAACTATGAATAAGTACAATTGTTTCTTACACTTTCAAGAAAATCACGTGGTAAAAAATACATGGTGCCAAGTGCCAATATAGAGATTTTATGAAGATATCCGTTTTTTGGGAACCTGTGTATGAACATTACGAAGTAAAATGTCTATTGACTGAAAAATGTCTACATATTCATTTGTACATACATTAATGTGTATGTAATTGACAATTGCCAAGGAAACACAAAACCTAAGTAAGTCCAAACACGCTATACAGGTATTTCCACAAGTGGTTTTGTCCTTGATTTACATATAAAAATAAATAAGCGCGTTTTCGATGTTGAAATTTGACCATTGTTATTTTTAATAGTTTATAAATTTAATTTGTAACAAAATGTAGAAAGACTACAAATGAGTCATTCAACAAAATTAAACTGACCAAGTTCTAAATTAGGATCAAGGATTTCGTAACAATGTATAATTTTTCACCAATAGCATATTATTGGCTTTAAATTGATTTTAATAGGCAGGTTCAAACATTTGAACTTCCAAGCGGGCAATAAAATAAAAAAAAGGATCTAAGTACACGTTGGCAATATCTAAACGAATAATCCTTACTTACTGCATAACGAAACTGAGCATTGAATGCTCTATCATTCGCGTGTATTCTTCTTTGATTATCTGAAAGAAAAGAAAACCGTTAAAAATGGATGCTTATTAAGAAGAAGCTTACCGAATGATACATGACTTCTGCGTGTGTCTTTGGATGTATGTGGAGAGTCGGGTTTGTCAGGAACTGTGGTGTGATATTTACGTTGATTTTTCCAAATTACAATTTTACTAAATACGTTCAGCAGAGACTGCGGCAATGTAATTGTTGGCCTACGTCGGGATTCGTTACTAACTACACTAGATTTAGATCTATTAATTTCATCATTATCACTATCGCTAGTCGCTAATGTACTTTTTTGTTTGCACTTTTTGCGTGTGTGCTTCTTTTGTTTCTTATTTGAGCCCTGCTCGCAATCGTCATATACCTCAAACACTTCCAGCTCGTACTCCATTTGCTAGTTTGTAATTTCATAAGTTCGTATGGAGGTTTAGGGAGACATGGTACAAATAAGCGCGGAGTCCTCTCTATCATGTAGTATGCGAGTAGAGTACAACACCTAAATACATAAGTTATTGAAGACACACTAAAAAGGTCGTTTTAATACCATAAAAAATCACAGTACAGACACTAATTATTAATTTCGGCTTATAAAAAACTTCTAATATTAAGAACGGCATTGTCACTACTGGAATGAAATTCCAAATTTCTCATTTTGCAAATTAGAAAATACAATAAAGAACCACGCCGGTTATGCAGATCGCTCTTTAATGCATTTCGTTACGGTTTCCGGCAGATGGCTCCCGTTTCAACAACCGAATCCGTACGCAAATTTACAAAACATACCCAAAATTTAAACGGAGCATCGTTTCTTAAGAACGAAGGCCAAGTGCCAATTAAAAAACCGTGTGATTTTCTAAGTAAAAAAACGCAAATTACTATTCCTTTTAGCTTTGACAATGGGAAATGAAGAATGAGATCAATAAAAAACAAATTAAATAAAATCGGAGCCAATCCCTTAATCGATTTGAAAAACAAAGAAAAGAGGCCGCAAAGGTGATTAAGGACAATATAAAACACGCCCTCCCGGTCCTAATCTTAATCACAGAGCAAATTCGCATTGTAATATCGTTACGTATTCGTATTCGTGTAAAATTGCCACGAGCTCGTATGTCAATAAGTAACATTATTACCGTCACAATGAATATTTAATAAACGAAATTGTTCGTGCACAATTTATACCTACATTAAAAAAAAATGGTGTCACGTAAAGTTGAAACACCCACCTTAACGTATTGCATTGCATTATCATGTCATAATACTAGATTATAAAGGGAAAAAATACCCCACAATTATCATTTATTACACAGGTAGTCTAGGCGATAGAAACTGTAAAATTGGCAAACTGGACATTTTGAGGTGGAAAAGAAAAAAATGGTGGAATATGTTCAGTTAGGTGTCAAAAACAACATATTAAAAATCCCACCCTCCAGACCCTGTGCTAAAGGCTCCAGCCACCCCACCATCCCCCAAAAACCGTGTTATAGTTATAGACTAGAAACCAATTTGAAAAAAAATTCAAAGGGCTGTAACTTTTGAACTAGTAGCCCAATCTTGGAACTGTTTGAAATTATGGATGCTACAGGCCACATTCTATAAGAAAATTTTTTTCCGGGTCGATCTGAGACAATTTTTTTCGGGGCTCAAAATAAGGCAATGAACCGCAAAAAAACACGAAAATTTTCGCCTCCTTTTATAAATTTCCTAGGCTAAGAGGTACACCTAAGCTAACTTCTGAGTATCTACCTTGCATAAAATTTCCCGAGAAATATTTTCAGCTAAAAATATTTCATATAAACCTCATAGATCGCGAGATATCAACCAAAAAAGAGCGAAAACACGATTTTTGGGGGATGGTGGGGTGGCTGGAGCCTTTAGCACAGGGTCTGGGGGGTGGGATTTTTAATATGTTGTTTCTGACACCTAACTGAACATATTCCACCATTTTTTTCTTTTCCACCCCAAAATGTCCAGTTAGATGTCTTTATCGCCTAGACTAAGGCAAAGGTGAGCCGAATCAAAGTTTATATGGGAAATTAAAGCGAGTGGATTTTTGAAAATTGGTACATTTTCTTTAGCGCGTTTGAAGTCCTCGATTGATTTTACTGGAAGTGGAGAAAGTTGTTTTGTTTTTGAGTATGTACCCCATCCCCCATTTAACCGAATTCGTATCTCTTATACTTTGTGTAATCCCCCTTGATCAGAAAAAAAAAGCCCACCTCTGTATTTTGCGACCTTGCTCCTTGTCTCTAGTAGTGCACAATAATTTACATGGGCTCCGTCTATCAAACTTCCACTAGTAGAGTCTTGGGAAGTTTTCTTACGAAAGCCACGATCGCACGCTTTTAATTAACACAGGACAGATAAACAAATATTTAAAGTGGCCCTTTTGTTTAATGCATTTTTTCTCTAATCTCAACCACTTGAGTGCTATCGGCCGCCTACGGAAGATTTGCTCACCCTATATGACCGATATTAATATTATACTTCGTACACGAAAAAATATAAAGAAAATGATTTATAAAAGTAAATAAGAGAACTAAACGTCAAATTAAAATGATGTTCGCGATTTCGATTAACTGTAAAACCCATAGAATTACCAACCACTTATAATTCTATAGTAAAACCTCAATGATTTAAAATGTGTACACTGTAATTGCATATATGGAAATGTTAGACAATGTCAATGTACCCATATATACGTATACCAGGTTAGCCGGGATAGGCGGGGCTGCTATTATTTATAATTTATATAAACAAAAACGAATATTTGTCTGTCCGTCTGTCTCGCAAAAGTTTCTGAGTTAGTATAACACTTTCCGAAATTCCCACGAGAACGAGACTGTATATTCAAAATAAAGTTACCGAGTTTCTTCTATGTTTTAATAATAAATAATGTTTTAAACTGTTAGATACTATTATTACCGCAAAAACGTACCCTTAAAATGTAACCCACTTGGATGATGTGTTTTGGGTTAATTTACAATTTGTCCGTCCTTCTGGTGAGGCGCTACGAACATTATTGAAATGTCGAAAAAGTTTGACTTTATAGATATTAAACAGGTGTATGTCGTGTGGAAATCGTGCGCAGTGTAGGGTGGATGGTCGTGATTATTAGTTTTTTTTTTTCATAAAAGAGATAAAACAATTTTGTAACTTACCTAAACTGCGTGTTCTGCTACTTCTGATCGAACTTTTAACCATGATTAGGGTGAGTGTTGGGAGTTAGGGATTCTTTGTTTTGTTAATTAATTACAGGTACTTTTCTAAAATATATCTATACGATACGACTTGAAATGTAAACATAAGGCCACTTGTCTCTTATTTTTGCTTTTTTTTTTTAAATATAATAAGGCCACGTATTATTAAGTTACTCTTAAATTGTACGTAAAAAGTGAATATTAAATTCTTATAAATATTTATACAATATTGCAGAGGTAGTAAAAATTCGTTAGTAATAATAAGTACATATAATTAAGAAATAATCGACTAGGGAATTATAGGTAATAGTGTGTGACGTCCTTTGAAGCGTCGTTGCCGTCGGCGAGGTGATGGGGAATAAAGGCGGCAAGCACGTATGCCAGCCGACTGTAACGGCCCTGCCATCGACCACCCTGTAAAGTAAACAACAAATATTAACTTGCTATTAAGTACAAAAATAGAAAATCCATTAATATTCTCCATTGGAGACCTATAGAAATAATTAATAAAAAATAAAAGTAATACAAAATCAGAAATAAAATAAGCTTCCCGTCGAGCTTATTTGCCCAATTAAATTTGTGCACATAAGACGATTTTTCTAAAGCCCATAAAACTCATAAAATTCTCAAACAATAAGTTAATGCGTTTTGATGTTTTCACACTCAAATTTCGCCACTACTTAACGATTTGTTAAACTTATCCATATATCAGTAAAAATTTCCACTACGTATCTATGTCTATTTCAGATAACCGAGCAGTGGAAGAATACGAGGATCGCACATTGCGAGGGGTTTCGGTTATTTTATGTACATTAATTTGTTATATATCGAGCGTTTTTAGAGTAGGCCATTTTTGACATATACAGGGTCCTGCAACAGTGCGTTTGAAGAATATTTTAATCTGAATAAAAGGCAACATTTTGGTATTGAGCTACGAGTAAAAAATAAAAGGAGAGAACCTTGCATGAAAAGGGGACGAGACGGAAATGGACAAAAAGGAAGTTTATAAGAGTGGGGGGAAACGCGTCATTATTGGCAGTGATGTAATAAAACAAAATTGACATTGTCTCTTTTGTTTTATGATAAGTTAAGTCGACATAACTGACCAGCACAAAGGAAAGTACTATGATGACCATTTCCTTCGCGTGCTATGCTATTTCCCACCACCGTTATATTCCCTCCTCTTATTTTTTACTCGTAGGTAATGAGAAAAAGATTTAGTGATACAGGGTGTTCACAAAAAATAGTAAAGTTTCCAAATTTCAACGTATCATAACTATTTTTTTCAGATGTATCTACGACTATTTTACTTCTCTATTCGATAGCCTTTTCTGTGCCCTTCAATTTTTATAAGGTACTAATATCCTGCATAATGGTGGATTGTTGGCCAGTAAAACGGCTAGTGGAAATGTGTCAGGTTACAGGATACTCCAAGAAATTTTAAACTCGCTACAAAACCGGAGGGAAAAACTGATGATGGTAAAATTGCAGTTCGAAGAAACGTACACTCGTTTTATTTTGCAAGCGGAAGATGTATGTACTTGAAATCAGTAGATACTACACCAATTAATTTTTTCGTGGAAAGCTATCAACCGAGTCATGAACAGTCCGGAAATCATTTTTGGGTGAAGGCAGTATGCAAACTAGGTTTTTTGATTGAAATGTGTTTGAAGAATATTTTTTTAAAATGCTAAAATTTACTCGGGAAGGTTATGGAGAACGCGAAATACCATCACGACAAACAGAACAGCATCATAGGCGAAAGAAAACATAAATATAGTGCGAGAGTCAAGTCTGGATCTTTTAGTAAACTTTTTGAAAACATTCCTGGAACACGTCAATTTTTATCTTAAATTGTACTGTAATTGTCACTTTACGATCGTCGTTTGTTTTTGAGATATGACGTAAGCGACAATTATTATAAGTGATTATTAATGTTTGAAAAACTTGAAAAGCAATTATCTCGATTATTTCAAAATACAGCAGCATACTGTTTTAGTGTATTTGGTCTTAGAATTTCATGCTCTTTCCAAATTCAGAATAAAAAATAAAGTTTCTATTTAAAAAAAATTATCGCCTACGTCATATTTCAAAAAACAAAAGACAATCCTAAGTTACGAGTACAATATATGTCTCATCTATATAAATGTAACTTATTTGTTGGACAGAGGAGGGATGAGAGCGTCAAGTCTAAAAATTTGATCCACCTGGCGCTTCCGGTTCCGGAACAGCCCAATCCAAAGTCGAGATTATTTTTCTCACGAACCCTCTCAGGTGGCTGAAATGTTCGCACTAGACCAGTGGTTTGTAGATAATTGGAAACAAGTTCAAATATTTTAGTAACAAAGAGTAGTGCTATCGAAAAAACTTTCAAATAAAAGTTGCAAGATTCGATGGGATAAATTCAAGGAACGTAGACAAGTTTTTTTTTAAAATGGCGGTCTTCAAGATACTTCCTATTTTCAAAGGACGCCATATTGGATTTCTACTCAGTCTGATACAGTTTATTTTTCTTTCCAACCATGTATAGCAAGTTATTATTCAAATAATAAACATGGGTAAAATTACAATTTTCATTTTTTTCTTCATAGTTGGCCATGGAAATGCAAACAATTGACATTTTGCAATGTTACAATTGTCTGGCCGATCAGTAGTTTTATTAACATACAAATTTTACAGCAAATGTTCAAAATGCATTCCATTATTAACTAAGCACATTCGGCACCGTTTAGCTACTGCTTGTAAAATGACAATTAGGCCTCTATGCTAGTTTTGTTTCGATGGTCAACTATGATGAAAAATGAAAATTGTAATTTTACCCATGTCTCGACCCATGTTTATTATTTGAATGATAACTTGTGTTGGAAAACTGTATCAAACGGAGTAGAAATCCAATATGACGTCCATTTAAAATAAAGAAGTTGATGTGAATATCTCGAAAACCGCAATTTTGAAATTTTTTTTCTACGTCAATCCTACAACTTTTATTTGAAACCTTTTTAGATAACTCTCTTTGTTACTAAAATTATTGAACTTTTTAAAAATGTCGATTTTCATTTTTTTCCAATATCTACGAAACGATTTATTTTTTTCCAAATATCGCATCGGAATATCCATCAGCATTCTACTCAATTTAAGACACCCTGTATAGTACTTAAATTGAAAACTGTTAGCAAACCACCATATGCCACTCCATTAAAAATCTAAATCTGAAAAAATTTGCATACCGACATATTTTTTCATGATCTATCGAAAGTAAATATTATCACCATCGTTTCCCTTCCGGTTTTACCGGATGTGGATAGCAACTTTCTTATTTTAAATAGAACACCCTATATTTTATTGCATTTTCAAAATCTACGTCGTTTGATATCATATTTCCCTATACCCAGTATCAAAGGTTTCCAAGTTATTCAAGATTTTTCAAAATTTTTGACGTTTGATTGCGCCCTGTACCGATGGCTCCCTTGACTTGAATTTCAAAAAGTCTTCCAAAATCACCTATCCTGACGTGACTCTACATGCGAATGATTTAAATTTTAATCGCCATTCTACAGGGTGTTTTAAAATTAATTTCCAAGTTTAATAGCTTGGAACCTTAAAAATTGATTTTTTCAAATGAAACCAGCTTTATTTTTTTGCACTTTCAAATATGGAAAAATATTCTACATCCATCAATTATTACATTCCCTATACCTATTTCTTATGGTTTTCGTTTTATTTAAGATTTTCTAAAATTGTCATCATTATATGCATAATTTTCCTACGGAACCTTGAAATAAACGCATTAGAAGATCTGTCAGATAAATTTTTTTATGGTTATAATTGTTATCATTCGTTGTTCATGGTAGTTTATATAACTAATTATGAAAAAATCCTATTTACTTTAATGAATACAAATTTAAATAAAGATGAAGTCAAAAACAGAAGCAGGCCATGATAACAAACGACAAAAAAAACAAACATCAATTGAGGTTTTGTTTTACGTGGCCACCGTAGTCGCCTCTCGAATTCCTACTCCATTTCATCAAAAGCTCTTAACACCCTAACTTCCAGTTCTTCACGAGAAACAACTGCTGTAACTGTTTTTCCTAAGACCTAAAAGTCCAGTGGCATTATACCTGGAGATCTAGAAGACCAATAGCGCGGATCTGGAGGCCTAATCTACCTGTCTTTAAAAATGTTGAAAGATATATAAGCATCATGGGTAGAATGAGGCGGTGCTCCGTCAAGTTGAAACCAGTCGTTTTCCCCAGGTAATGGTCCAACGCGTTTATTTCAAGGCCTCCTAAGAAATTTATGCATATAACGGTCACAATTTTAGAAAATATTAAATAAAACGAAAACCATACCAGATGGGTATAGGAAATGGAATAATTGATCGATGTAGAATTTTTGTGCAAAAAAATAAAGCACGATTCATTTGAAAAAATCAACTTTTTAAGGTTTGAAGTTATTAAACTTGGTCATTAATTTTAAAACGGCCTGTAGAAGGGCTATCAAATTTTAAATCATCAATCATTTAAAGCATCGCGTCAGTATTGTTGATTTTGAAGAACTTTTTGAAATTCAAGTCAACGGAGCCATCGGTATATGGCTTAGATGAAAAGGGGTAAAACGAAAAAAATTTTGAAAAATCTTGAATAACTTGAGAACCTTTGATGCTGGGTATAGGGAAGTGTGGTATCAAACAACGTAGATTTTCATGTAGATTTCGAAAATGGAATAAAATATAGGGTATTCTATTTAAAATAAGAAAGTTGCTATCGACATCCGGTAGAACCGGAAGTGAAATGATCCTGATAAAACTTTCTTTTGATAGATCATGAAAAAATTTCAGATTTAAATTATTAAAGGGAGTTTAAATAATGTTAGGTAACGGTTTGCGTGAAACAGCCTGTATAGTCTTTCTTATTCATAATTATGTACTAAGGCGTTCCCTTTGTCACATTCAGGTTTTCTTATTTTTTTCCAAAGAGAGTTAATGGTTTTGTAATTAAATTGGCCTTTCAAATTGGTAAAGTTCAACCTTATTTTGGCACAAGCCCCTAAGACTGGAAGATTAAAGTGTGTAGTGTAAACATTTGCTCCATCTGGGACTTCCGGTTCCGGTTAGTGGCTAGGTATGCACAAAAAAGCACTGAATTTATATTATACGACTGACATTCCGTTTTATCAAATCTAAACAAAAACGATATGGTGAAATTAAAAATTCTAGAATCCAATATTTTAAATTAGTTACATAATGGATTACGTGAAAACCACCTAAATGTAAAATCGATTTCGGCACCCTATGTACACGTTAATCAAAATCAAAATTAATTTATACCTTCGTTGTGGCGTGCGACACACAGTCGGATCAATTTTTTTTCGTACTTCATTAACAAAAATTATATGGAAACGTGAGAGCGAAAATGCCAATTTTGTGTAAGTGGTGCATAATTTCAATGACGGATCTATACAGGGTGTCCACATAAAATTTCCAAATTTACATCAGAATTGAATTTAATGCGAATTTTTCCGAAACCTATTATTCCAACATGAGTTAAGTGGTTTTGTAGATTTTTCAACGAAATTGGTGCCTCAACGCTCCATAACTTTCACTCTGATGGGTTGATGTTTAAAACAATATCAGGACAGATTGCAATCTTGACTTAAAATGCAAAAATAGAAGCAGAATGAAGCAATGACCATAGGCTTCACTGACAATCTCACTTCTACAAAGCGTATCTATGAACAACGAGAATGTCGTCTTATTAATAACGTTTTATGCAAAATTAAATAGCGACCAATTTTAAATATCGACAAAACGAAGATAACATTCATTATTAACAATCGATTCGATACTGACCTGGTCCTTGAAATCACATTGCCACTTTCCTAGTTTTCCTTTTTAAATCCATATACCTAACATTATTAATTATTCAGTCTTAATTAACGCATATTATCCCCAACCGTAATTTGGACGGTTAGCCGTGGCGATTTTGCTTTTTTTTGTCTTCCGATCCCGTATTCCGTTAAGAATTGCATTGAGCGGCGAGCCGCCGCGACGTCAGTTCTAAATTAAGTATTTGGGACAGTTTAGGTATTTTACG
The DNA here is from genome assembly GCF_008802855.1 of Photinus pyralis. Classification (NCBI taxonomy): domain Eukaryota; kingdom Metazoa; phylum Arthropoda; class Insecta; order Coleoptera; family Lampyridae; genus Photinus; species Photinus pyralis. Next base: position 13,045,973 of record NW_022170510.1, on the reverse strand, counting down.
CAATGCAAGTACGAGTATATTCTCTTTTATTTGACGATCCTCTGGTATAATTAAATAGCTTAATGTAAACAGGGTGTCCAAGGAAAAGTTGCGAGAGGATTATAATATGAAAAATGAAATCATCTAATTTAGACAAATTTTTAAAAAATAAAATGTCTTTTAATACAAACGAATATACGACCCAAAAAACCAATACCGAACAACTGTTCAGAAAGTTTGCACAGGGTGCTCAGAAAGTCATGTAAAATATCAGTTTTGAAAATGTAATCATTTATTTTTTATTATCAAACAACCCAATTTTTTCTCTTGGCCAATGGAACTATTAAAAATGTATTACTGTCACCGTTTGCGTCCAGTGGAATATTACGAAAAGTTCATAATTATTGGCTGTTTGATGCTACGAAAATCCCACATTTTATATCTATGAAATTCAATTAAGCGATCTAATTAAATGATTAACTCGTGTATACTCAATAAAGAGTAATTGGTCTCGTGTTCTCTTCTTATTTTGAATTTTTCTAGTTTATGTAATGATTAAATATGTAAGGAGTTTCATTTATTATTACTGTTCCAAAGTATGTATTTGATTTTTTACCAAGTAAGTTACCAACTGAGACATTGCACCCTATTTCCGGAAATACTCCTTTGTGAGTACCATCCTCGACAATCTGCTCTGCTCTGGAGATATAGGCAATTATACAGGGTGTTTTTTTGGGAGCTTTAGTTAAACGTTTCTGGGAAAGTAAAATAGGTAGGTTTTTGAAAATGTGTACTTAGGAGTTACGCTGAAGGCCGAATCGATGTAAAATATTTTCAAAATGGCCGCATACTTCCGGAAACACCGGGAGTAGATAGTAACTTCGTTATTTTAAATAGCAACCCCAATTTTTTATTGGGTTTTTGGATTCTACGTGAAATTTCAGTTCTTTTGATACCCATATGTCTATATCTACCATTTATGGTTTTTAAGTTATTTTGACTTTAAGAAAAAAATGGCTGTTGCAGATGGTACCTTGATAATTAATTACTTGAAAACGGTTGTAGTCATGGCAACCTATTTTTATCAGTGCATATAAACCTCTCGCCAGGAAAGATTGCCGGTGACAGAACACTTGATCCCGATCTACAATCTATGTTTTTCTAAAGATGTGACCGACTTCCGGGATAGTATTGTGTCAATGTTAATCGAAAAAACTTTTCGTTTAACATTGACACGATCCTATTCCGGAAGTCGCTCGCATCTTAAGAAAAACATAGATTGTAGATCGACACAAAGTGTGCTGTGACCGGCATTCTTTCCTGGCGAGAGTAATAGAATGAATACAGCTTTCTTTTAGTGTACTTAAAAAAAAGTTTAGTTGCGTAAGACTACCCCTATGGAGATCCAAATTCACCATTTTCTTAATATTGTAGGAGATAAAGAATCGAAATGGGCATATTTTGACAATACATGTTCCTATAGCTATCTTTAACAGTTTCTGACTTATTCCCATTTTATTGAATTGACATTATTTTTTTCGAATTTTCTTTTTAGTAGTCGGCCATGATTTTATAACAATTGAATTTTAAACAATTCTAGTGACACTAATCCGTCACCTACTGTTATAGATTACATAAGTTTTTCAAAAATCGAAAAATGACTCGGAGCGGTTTCACCTATTTTGGAATTTAATTGTTATTTATGGTGAAATGGACAGAATCGCGGCACGTGCTAGAATCAATGATATTAAAGAATCCTTTCCTTGATTTGTTTAAAATTCGATTGTTATAAAATCATGGCCAACTACTAAAATGAAAATGCGAAAAAAAATGGCATCAATTCAATGAAATGGGAATAAATCAGAAAATGTTAAAGATAGCTATAGGAACATGTAATATCCCAATATTCCAATTTCGATTCTCTATCTCATGCAATATTAAGAACATGGTCATTTCATTAAAAAAAACGGAGGTTTTGGACTTTGAAGTTTCTTAAATTTGGATCTCCATAGGTGCGGTAGTACGCAACTTAACTTTTTTTAAGTACACTAAAAGAAAACCCTACTCATTCTCTATGCACTGATAAAAATGGGTTGCCATGACTATAACCGTTTTCAAGTAATCCATTATCAAGGTACCATCTGCATCCGCCATTTTTTTTCATGAAGTGAAAATAACTTAAAAACGAGCTTAAAAACCATAAATGGCAGATATGGACATGTTGGTATCAAAAGAACTGAAAGTTTACGTAGAATCCAAAAAGGCAATAAAAAATAGGGGTTGCCATTTAATATAACGAAGTTCCTATCTACTTCCTGTGTTTCCGGAAGTGTGGCCACTTTCAAAATATTTTACATCGATTCGGTCTTCAGAGTAACTCCTAAGTACAAATTTTCAAAAACCTACCTATTTTACTTTCCCAGAAACGTTTAACTAAAGCTCCCAAAAAACACCCTGTATATATCCGATCACGATAAAGAGTCGAGGAGGAGGCTATGGTTGGTAGAAATTAATTCATTTCGTTGAGACTTTTCATTAGAGTACCATGAAGGATAAAACTACTTCCACCCCCGACCTGTAATTGAAATACCATGAAAGATAATATTAATTTCTCCCCCTCCCTCCGACCACCTACTGACCTCGGAAAGGAGTCCCGAAAGTTGTAGTTTGTACAAAACAATTCATTTCGGCGAGATCTTTCATTAGAATACCATGAAATGAAGGTTATAAAGTGTGTTACCCCCCCCCCCCCAAATTTCACTTGGCACCACTAACGGCATGCATATGCAAATTCTGAGACCATGTCGCATGTAAAGGTTATGCACATTTTACATTCAAAAACAGCAACTCAGACCCCCCCCCCCCCCCCCTTCAGACAGCGAAATGTGATGCCTGCCTTGCACATCTTCAAGGTATAGGCTACCTACTGTAAAACATTCAAGGACCCTAGAACCATTCCCCTAGAAGTAGTTCGAAACGGCAGAAATCGGTCCGGACGGACGGACAAAATGCAAACAATAGCAAAATTTTTTTAATTCTTTAAAAATGCGCTATTGTTTGCGCTTTATCCCCTCAACGATAAATTGGAAAAAAAACATGGTCGACATGGCGCATACAGTGACTGTAGTTTGTACAAACTATAACTTTCCCCCGGTGAAGGGGGGTACAAATTAATTTGATCTTTCGCGGCATTGTAATTAATTGTAATGGTCTCAACAAAAGGAACTGTTTTCTACAAACTACCGCCCTTCTTTTCGACTCCTTATTAAAAAGGGAAGGGAGGGGGGGGGGCGATTTTATGGTACTCTCTAATGAAAGGTCTCAACACAAGGAATTAAAATATAGGCATAAAAGGCAAGTGGAATATCGGGACAAACATCTATTGATGATGTAAAAATGCCATTGTGAATATCTGGAAAATCTTAAAAGAAGGCACTTACAAAGGGAAAATGCAATTTATTTATTTATTTATTTATCTACATGATGATTTCAAGGATCATGTTTAATTTTCTACCCTACTTTTGCTCAGTGAGCCACTGGTAGATTGTGAAACAAGAATTTAATTTTATGATTTGTTTGGAAACTTTTTGATCTCTTATACTTTTTTCGTATCTGTGACCGATATCAAGAAAAAAACCAATTTTCGGTAATTGCCTAAAAGATAGTACAATTTTTAAAATGGTCCAGTAGGCCCTGATGTTATTTGGATAATATCTTTGTTTTTATTAGTTTTGACAGTTGGCATTGAAAATGGTATCTTGTGTTTACATATGTTTATAAAATTGTCAAGTGTGCGGTGAAATTATAACACCGTGTGGATCGGTAACGAAGCGTTTGTGGACTTTTTTGTGCACTTTCACTTTTAATAAAAAATAAAAAATACACTTTTGCGCTCTAGTGTCTGTCTGTCTGAGCCACAAAGGCTCCGGAACTACACCCCCTACAGATTTGGTATTGGTGTCATTCGATCAGAAATTAAAAATGATTTCATGTTTGGGCCATAACGGCCGAGAAAACGGCTATTAAGATCGAAAAAACAAATTTGAAAGTGCACTCTTCGCCACTTGCTCAGAAGCGGCTTAACAAATTATTAGTGAATTAAAAAAAGAATGTACTATTGTTTGCGTTTTCTCCGTCCGGACCCACTTCTGCCGTTTTGAACTACTTCTAGGGTAATGGTCCTAGGGCCCTGGAATTTTGTTTGCAGTAGGTAGCCTATACCTTAAAGGTGTGCCAGACGGCCCCTGAATTATTTCCTGTGATGCTGTTTTTGAAAGTAAAACGTGCAAACTTACATACGACAACCAATTGGTCTCAGATTTTGCATAAGCATGTGCCAAGTTAAACTTTAGAAAATGGGAGAGGGGGGGGGGACACGTTCTACCCTTCGTGGTATGCTAATGAAAAGTCTGGGGGGAGGGGGGTTAGAAATTAATCTTTCATGGTATTCTAATTAAAGGTCTCGACGAAAGGAACCGTTTTCTATTATGATCACTATCGTTATGGTGACGAACATAGGTTTGTTGTTTTTATTTATTGCAAAAAAGCCGTTAGCCGTTCCTTTCACAAGAAAATTTGTAAGTACTACGACAAAGAATGATCGCCGAATGAGGTCTTGAAAAATGTAAGATCTGGGTTTGAATCAAGATTCTATTGTTGCATGCATGGCCTAATATATTATGCCATGGTTGCATGTAAGTCAGTGGAGCTCATTTCGAGCTTTGGGTTATTAATTTTTAAACTTTGAAATTTTAAAGCATGGTTTCTCGATAACTTATCGATCGATTTTAAATAAATAATAAAGGTTATATAAGTAATAAAAACCCGAGTAAAACCCCCTTTGAAATGTAGGTAATTTAAACCCCCCGGCCCCATTTAAAAATTTGGCGGGAGTTGCAAACAGAGGATTCAAATTTTTGAAATTTTGTCCAATTTTTGTGGGAGTTCAAATGTTCGTTGAGACACTGTGTATAGTGCCTAATGTGCTCTTTACAATCTTGGCTACAATCCACTATGTATTCTAGTAAGGTTGTTAGACATACCATTGGAGTTGAAGATGAGAAAGGCGTTTTTTTTAAATTTCTAGTTGCAAACAAACACTTCGAAGTCAAAAATTCTGACTCTGAATTATAAAAAAGGGCCCTTCCCTCTTAATCATCCATAAAACTAGATAATGATAGTCGGTATTTTAATAACTGAAAACGGGGCAATGCAATATTTCGTTGAATTAGAACATTTCAAAATGAGGACAAGTACAGAAAGCGCTTACCGCATGAAATTTGAAAAATTATTAAACTGGGAACTTGTATTTTGCACACATTCCAAAAGTAGGCAATAAACCGTCGCACAATGAGGGAAAAACGTACACCACCGACGCTCCAAACGTTACTACTACGTTATCAGCGAAGTGAACATCGGGTGGTCGGGATTATTTATGATAAGACGGCAAAACCACGTCGCTCTAAACAGGTGAATCGGATATTACGACGGACACGAAAAACTCGCCCTAAATGACGCGGATATAGAGGGGGCGAACTCAGATAGCCACTCTACGTTTTCCCACATTTTAAACTACTCCAAGTACTACGTAATGTCCAAGAAAATTTATAATTCAATACCTTATCGACCACAAAAAAAAAATAATGTAGCGAAAGTAATAAATTTTTACAGATTGTAGGATCCTTCCCTTAATTTTATAACGGTACACTTACTTACCTTTATTAGTGCTTGATTACATTTCTTGATCGTTAAATGGGCGAGGTGGGCTTTAGAGGTGTAACGTGTTGCAAACTCTATAAAAGAAGGAAAGACAGATTACCCAACTGAGTCATCGCATTTCCGTGAAAGTTACATCATGACGCTGATAAGAACGTAACACACCTACCTATGTATTTGGAGACCTCAAAAACTGACATTCAGTAATAAGTCATTTTGGCCGTCAAAATATAAATGACAGTTTGTGGTTAATCTTGTTATTTTGGAAATTCCAAATGTTCAACGATTTGAGAAGAATGATATACAGGCTGTTCCACGCAAACCGTTACCTAAAAGTAATCAGACCCCCATTAATAATTTAAATCTGAACATTTGCATACCAACATCGTTTTTCATGATCTATCGAAAGAAAATATCACAATCGTTTCACTTCCAGTTTTACCGGGTGTGGGATAGCAACTTTCTTATTTTAGAACACCCTATATTTTTTTGTATTTTCGAAATCTACGTCGTTTGATACCACATTTTCCTATATCCAGCATCAATGGTTTTCAAGTTATTCAAGATTTTTCAAAATTTTTGACGTTTGAGTGCTTTTCTATAACGCCCTGTTGAGTTGAATTTCAAAAAGTCTTCCAAACTCATCAATACTGACGTCATGCTGCATGCGGATGATTTAAAGGGGCTTGTGCCAAAATAAGGTTAAGAACTTGACCAATTTGAAAGGCCAATTTAATTACAAAACCATTAACTCACGTCTCTTTGGAAAATAATTAAGAAAGAAAACCTGATCGTGACAAATGGAACGCCTTAGTAATTATGATTAAAAAAGACTATACAGGCTGTTTCACGCAAACCGTTACCTAAAATTATTTAAACTCCCTTTAATAATTCAAATCTGAAATTTTTTCATGATCTATCGAAAGAAAGTATTATCATGATCATTTCACTTACGGTTCTACCAGATGTCGATAGCAACTTTCTTATTTTAAATAGAATACCCTACACTTTATTCCATTTTCGAACTCTACATGAAAATCTACGTTGTTTGATACCACACATCCCTATACCCAGCATCAAAGGTTTTCAAGTTATTCAAGATTTTTCAAAATTTTTTTCGTTTGACCCCTTTTCTTCTAAGCCATATACCGATGGCTCCGTTGACTTGAATTTCAAAAAGTTCTTCAAAATCAACAATACTGACGTGATGCTTTAAATGATTCATGATTTAAATTTTGATCGCCCTTCTACAGGGCGTTTCAAAATTAATGACCAAGTTTAATAACTTCAAACTTTAAAAAGTTGATTTTTTCAAATGAATCGTGCTTTATTTTTGTTGCCCAAAAATTCTACATCGATCAATTATTACACTTCCTATATGGTTTTCGTTTTATTTAAAATTTTCTAAAATTGTGACCGTTATATGCATTAATTTCTTAGGAGGCCTTGAAATAAACGCGTTGGTAGATGTAATTGTACCATTATCTGAGGAAAACAATTGGTTTCAACTTGACGGAGCACCGCCTTATTCTACCTATGATGCTTATACACGGTGTCCATTTTTCGAATGCCACTATGGGGATCTCACTTATCTTAAGAGATAGACAGTTGGTTAAATGGGGGCAAAGTTGCAAATTTCCGTGCTGAATAAGAATCTGAAAAGAAATTTGAAATATCTTCAATCCTTTTGAAGATATGACAAAAAAAACGAAAATTTCTGATCATCGTTTTTAATTTTTTTATGATAAACTAGTCGTAGTAGACATTTCTAATTAGCACATTCTTCAGACACTTTTTAATGGAGATTTCAAATATGGCATCCTGTTTTTAATAACTGTCAAGATGACGGAGAAACACGTGGCAACTTTAGTTTTTCTTATGGGCGCCATATTGAATTTTGACATTTTGGGATTACGTCTTTTTTCTCTTTACAACGATATATCACACATACTGGTTCAGTATCACATTTTTCCTAAAATACAATTTTTCATTATTTGAGTGCTTTGGATTGCTATTGCTAGTGCTATTGATTTTGTTTATTTTTGTTTGTTTTATTGTCACAAGAATTAATTTAGTTTTGCGAAAAAATTTTAGTTTTCTAACCTTGACATTTCTTTCTCAGTTTATTTCTTTCACAATTGTTGTAGGTTGTACACAGAAAAATAAGGCCTTCCGAATACCTTAATAAAAAATTTAGATTGTTTTTTGGGAAAAAATAACGATGCCGTTGCGCGCTCCAAAATTTTTTCTCAAAAATCCGGCCCGTTATTTTTCATTTTAAATCACTTTGTTAATTAATTATTAATTATTTTTTGATACCTTTGAACATAAATGAACGCTAGCACATTCTCGGAAATTACCTACATTGTTCGGTTTTTTGGTCATGTTTTTTTGCGCAAAAAAAATGGTTAAAAAAAGAAAAAAATGTAGGGTATGTAATTTAATTAATTACGCAAATTTTGACTGTCCACTTTCTTTCTAAAAATTCGGGCAGCTATTATAAGAAAATGCATCAAAAGTCCTTTGCAACGATGTCCCGATCGCATCTTTAGCTTGATTACGAGCGGAGACAGGGTACATTTTTGATAAAAAAGTGGTTAATCAACCCTCAAAAATTCAGCTTGCCAGGGATTTTGTTGGGGTCCTGGGCGTAGAGCTCTCAGCTACTATACGAGTACGGACACAGTTTGTTTGCGACTACAAACTTTCACAATCACAAGAGTTACATCACTTTCTTTACGCTTACATAAAATTTGGAAAGTTACTCTTTCCCTCAAATTCGAGTAACAGATCTATACATGTACGTTAGGGGTGTATAAAATGTTAAATTGAAACACTAGTCTAGGCGATAGAGATTGTAAAATTGGCAAACTGGACATTTTGAGGTGGAAAAGAAAAAAATGGTGGAATATGTTCAGTTAGGTGTCAAAAACAACATATTAAAAATCCCACCCTCCAGATCCTGTGCTAAAGGCTCCAGCCACCCCACCATCCCCCAAAAACCGTGTTTTCGCTCTTTTTGGCTGATATCTCGCGATCTATGAGGTCTATATGAAATATTTTTAGCTGAAAATATTTCTCGGGAAATTTTATGCAAGGTAGATACTCAGAAGTTAGCCTAGGTGTACCCCTTAGCCTAAGAAATTCATAAAAGCGGCAAAAATCATCAATTTTCGTGGCTTTTTGCAAATATATCGCGACCTTTAGGGCTAGATGAAATATTTTTAGCTGAAAACGCTCCTCGTGAAATTTTTTACTCAGAAGTTGGCCTAGGTGTACCTCTTAGCCTAGGAAATTCATAAAAGCAGGCGAAAATCATCATTTTCGTGTTTTTTTGCGGTTTTTTGCAAAAATATCGCGACCGTCATGGCTAGATGAAATATGTTTAGCTGAAAAAGCTCTTCGTGCAATTTCATACGAGATAGGTAACTGAAGAGTTGGCGTAGTCACCTTTCACTTTCAACTTTCATGTGTGAGGAAATATTCATTGTAAAACAAAGTATTTCTATGTACCATTTATTCACGTAAAAACAGTATTTTCATATTAAAATATTCACACATTCATTTATACCTCAACGTAATCATTACCCTTATACTTATCCAAATCAATTCGTACTTTTTCGATCAGACTTCTCAATCAAAAGTTATAGACTAGAAACCAATTTGAAAAAAAAATTCAAAGGGCTGTAACTTTTGAACTAGTAGCCCAATCTTGGAACTGTTTGAAATTATGGATTCTACAGGCCACATTCTATAAGAAAATTTTTTTCCGGGTCGATCTGAGACAATTTTTTTCGGGGCTCAAAAAAAGGCAATGAACCGCAAAAAAACACGAAAATTGATGATTTTCGCCTCCTTTTATAAATCTCCTAGGCTAAGAGGTACACCTAGGCTAACTTCTGAGTATCTACCTTGCATAAAATTTCCCGAGAAATATTTTCAGCTAAAAATATTTCATATAAACCTCATAGATCGCGAGATATCAACCAAAAAAGAGCGAAAACACGATTTTTGGGGGATGGTGGGGTGGCTGGAGCCTTTAGCACAGGGTCTGGGGGGTGGGATATTTAATATGTTGTTTCTGGCACCTAACTGAACATATTCCACCATTTTTTTTCTTTTCCACCTCAAAATGTCCAGTTAGATGTCTTTATCGCCTAGACTACACTTCGTACCGCGATTTTTTTTATAGTTTTATTGACGACATGCTTATTCATGACCACTAATTATAATAATTCTCTTATTATCCACGCATTCATTAACTTGAAGGTTAACAGGTAAATACTTAATTGTTTTTTTGGCAAACTTGTGAGAAATTAATCATTAGTCCTTCAATGTAAAGGGTTCTGATTGTAATTTTAATTCTTCATTGTCCACTTTAGTGGGAGGCGGTTTAAATCTTTCACTTTTTTTCACTGCTCATGCAATAAGCTTACCAGTTTCCGAGTTTCCACTTCGTTTCTAAACTGGGGTTCTTTCTCATTTAAAAATGAATAATAAACCAAGCAGAGTAGAAGAGCAATTGGACGCAAATGATACAATTCGACAGTGTCGACTAAGGTCAAGAGTATAATTATTGTCGTCACAGTTCAAGACGAACGGCATTATTTAATTAATACATGGATTTTCAATAGTCGACAGTTAACTATTTACTGCACGCGATTTACCTACCAATACAATTTGTTTTGAAAATCAATTCACGCCCTAAACCAAGCACAATTTATTGTTCTCGTTCTTACCCCTCAAATCTGTCTGTTCGCGCATATGTACCTATTTTTTTTCCAGAAGCGATAGATATTTTCTAACCGAGGAAAAATCGTGTGTTTAAAATTGAAAATCAATTTGAAACATCTGCCTTCAAAGCAATGCTAAATAATTAACCAAGTTTGCCATTAGAAATGAAGCAATTGCCATATACATAACGATTGGTTACGTATTTTCCCTTAAAATTTCATCGAATCATTATAAAGAAAACCTAAATATTTGTACACGTGGTAGGATGCCACAATTAACGACTTTACTTAGGTATTTGTCAATCCCTTTTCGGTCTTGCAAACAAATTCCTACCCCAAGATTCGAAATAAGAGGGCAAGATTCGAAAATTCCGGAAAATTCAATTTTACAAAACTTATGAAATCTAGCACACTGTGTGCTGTCAGGATGCGCGGTGTCTGCTGATGTGCTGGACAGAAAAGACCTAAATCGACTTGATCAATGTTCCGTTTAGAAGATTTACATATGTGCACACCCTATATCCTGACAGCACATGGCATGCTAGATTTAATACCTAAGTTTTCTAAAAGAATTGAATCATGAATTTCTCCATTTTTTTGTATATATCAACTACATGCATATGTTATGCGGTCGTACAGCAAATTGATTGCTCTTCTTGAAAAGCAAAAGCTGCATCGAAATTTCAATATGCCATCAGATAGATCGTGACCCGGTTTATAATTCGTCCAATTGTCAAAATTTACAGACACATTCCGCTCAATAGAAGTTTTTCCATAATGAAATATCAATATCAGCAGTGAAACAAATAAACGAATGTAGAGCGCTGATCATAAAAGGCACACCTATCCTATAAAAAAAAACAATAAAATAAGCAAATATGAGTTAGTGAGCGAATACTACTGTAATCTAGATAAAAGGATTAATCCAAGAACCTAAAAAACATCACAACAACACGATAAAGAAGGATTTATTCAAGGTTAGCAGTTAAAAAGTATAGCCATTATTAATGCCGCGAACCTTCCAGGACTAATTCGAGAATTTTCTAAAAGCTTTTTTTTTGCTATATAAGCAAATTGCATTGTGTTTGGTTTCAGTCTTAACATCGGCGCCAAAGTGATAAATAACACAATCCGCATTTGTGGTTAAATGTAAGTGTTATAAATGTAACTGCAAGTGAGTGATAAATATGAATTGATACTGTCATGTTATATTGAGTTTATCGAGTTAATTTTATATAAATGAACTTTTAGATAAATCAAACTGGATTCACTTTATTCTTAGACAGATAGGGACGCCATTTATACCATGATGGAAACCCTTCTTGTTCCATTAGCTACCATTTATGAGAAGGTTCGGGACTGAACCTAACTATCTCAACTCACAAAATAAAAAATGATTTCGTTCGAGATCCATAACGTTACCAACGAATATTTTCAGTCACGTGACGTCATCACCGGTGTGTGTGTAACCAAACCGAACCCCCCTAAAAAAGTTAACAACGCACGATGATACTGCGAATATTCTAGAAATCCCGACAGACATCCCGGCGGCGCCATGAAAAATTAGGGAATTAGGGGGGGGCATGAATTATTTCCCGAGATGCTGTTTTTGAATGTAAAACGTGTATAACTTGTCAAAATTTACACACATTCCGCTGAAAAGAATTTTGAACAAATCAAAGTGCACCCACCATACACAGTTTTTCCATAATGAAATATCAATATCAGAAGTGAAACAAATAAAAAATAAATAAATAAAAGGCACACCTATCCTATACAAAAAAAAACAATAAAATAAGCAAATATGAGTTAGTGAGCGAAACTGTATTACTGTAATCTAGATAAAAGGAATAATCCAAGAACCTAAAAAACATCACAACAACACGATAACTAAGGGTATATTCAAGGTTAGCAGTTATTAGTGCCGCGAACCTTCCAGGACTAATTCGAGAATTTTCTGAAAGCTTTTTCTTGGCTATATAAGCAAATTGGTGTTTGGTTTCAGTCTTAAAATCGACGCCAAAGTGATAAATAACACAAAATGATTTCATCACCGGTATGTGTGTAACCAAATCGAGCCCCCCCCCCTCCCCCCCTCAAAAAGTTGCCAACGAACGATGATACCGTAGCGAATATTCTAGAAATCCCGACCGACATCGCAGAGCCATGAAAAGTTAGTCGTAAAAAAAGAAGGCGGATGTGACGCAATCTTTCCGGATTTTGTTCTAGAACATTCGGAAACGTTCGGGAGCACTCGAGAACATTCGAGAAAAAACTGCTGCGATCTTTTGGCGCTTTTGCTTATATAAATTTAGTAGGTTCTTAGTTCCTTAAGTTGTCTTCTCTGAGTACATTTCGCGCAAAGGGGCATGGGGCAAGTGTTCGTTTGTGTCGTCATTAGCGCTATTTGTTGATTTATGAGCCCATAAATCTAGTTAGCTCTGCTTTGTTTCTGAAACCTGAGACATGAATTCTGTTACAGCTGTTGACGATTTATTCGTTGCCAACATGAAATTCGTGTTGCTGTTGGAAATATGGAAATGTCTCTAAAATGCGTAGGAAACATGTTGGGAATGTTGCAATGATTTTGAGATCAAACATTCAAAAAAAAATTGTTGGAAATTTTTAAAAAATTTGAAAACATTTAAGAAATTGCAGAAATTTCGCTACTGTTTTTTTTTATTTTTTTGAGAGATGTGTAGGAAAATTTTGGAAATGCTTCAAAAAAATGTTTCAAAAATTCGTTTCATAAACATTGGAAATGTTTACAAAATTATAGAAATTTTGGAAATGTTCAGAATTGAGGGAAGAATTTTTAAACGATTTTGGAAATGTTTCAGGAGCGTGTAGAAAATTTTAGAAAAGTGTAAAAACGATATTTTAGAGTGAAAAAATAAGCAATATTTCAGAAATGATGGAAACTTCGGAACATTTTGGAAATGCTAACCAAATTATTCTAAATATGTAAGTAATTATAGAAATGCTTCGGATATGTTGGAAAAGAACGAAAATTAAAAATTTTTTTAAATCGTTTCAAAATGTTTGGAACTGTTTTAGAAATTTGTAGAAAATGTTAAGGGCCAAATATAATATTTTGGAAATGGTTCGAAAAATTAAGAAATATCTGGAAAATTTTGAAAAAAATATCAAAAATGTGTAGCCATTTTCGTAATGTTTAAGAAATTGGAAATGCTTCCCAAATTATTAGAAATTTGTTTGAGAAATGTTTTATTCATTTTTGGAAATGTTTCAAAAACGTGTAGAAAATTTTAAGAAGCTGTAAAATAATACTTCGGAAATGGTTACAGAAAAGTGATGGAAATAGGAGGGAAAGTGTGGAGATGGGCCATGAATTATTTCCCGAGATGCTGTTTTTGAATGTAAAACGAGATGTAAAACGTGTATAACTTTTACATGCGACAACCAACTGGTCTCAGAATATGCCCTTTAATGATGGCAAGTAAATTTTTTGAAAATTGGGGGGGGGGGGGAGGGTGAACAGACGTTCTACCCTTCATGGTATTCTAATGAAAGGTCTCACCGAAATGAATTGGTTTGTACAAACTATAACTTTCTTGTGCGACTCTTTCCCGAGATCAGTAGGTCGCAGGCAGGGGGGAGGAGGGAGGTGGTAGAAATAATTTTATCTTTCACGGTATTCCAGTCTCTACAAAAGAAACTGTTTTCTACCAACTACTTACTTTCTGACTGCTGATCAAAAGAGGGGATTAGGGGGGGGGGGGTTACCCTTCATGGTACTCTAATGAAAGGTCTCAACGAAAGGAATTAATTTCTACCAACCATAGCCCTCCTCCTCGACTCATTATCGTGATCGTTGTTTACTTTTTGGACCTTCTACCTTCTCGTTAGCCCATATTAAATTAGAATGGAAACATAGATCAATTCCCATCCGCGACCTTACGGAAGTCAGTCTACATTAAGCATTAAATTACAATATCAGAGCGCAATGTAAATAAATACGTCTACATGTTATCATTGACTAATACCCCCCTATTAGTCAATGTGGGAGGGTATTAGTCAATGGTGTTATTGAAATAAATTCGCGTAACGTTTGTGTAAAGTCAGTTCTGACCTACATCCCAAAATCATATTTCATCCCCAATTTTTTGCAGATTCTCAAAACTACTAACTACCTATACATTTTGCTTGAATTATGGCAAAATGTGTAAGTAAACCGCGACCCCTTTAACGGGTTTAACCATTTCGTGTTGGTAGCATTATACTCAATTGATTTGTTAATGGAATAGAAGCGACACACCCTCAAACGTTATCCGCGAGCGGAAGATGCAATTACTCACCCTTAAAAATAGAAAATACTACTTTAACGGGAGGGGTTACGAGCTAAATGAATTAAGCCCTAAATACTGAACGCTGCACCCTTGAGAGATATTTGGCTCGGCTTGACACAAGGTGGTTATTTAGTGCAGAACAATAACTAAATGTCATGACATTAACGTTATTACCTACCTACTCGCAAAAATTAGGCGACGTTTCTACTCGTAAAAAAACGTGTTATGCAAGGTAAATGACCGTGAGATTTTAAAAATGCCATCAAACATAATTACCACGCTCGAGATTTAATTTTGATCTACCGCTGAACCATTTTCACCCTAGTTCTAGATGTGCGAAAGATTACCTAGAAAAACTAGATACGTGTACTGTTCGCTCTATTAGTATTGATTTAAAGGGACTGCAAAGTCAACACGTGTTACTGGCGGTCAATTTTCACATGTACCACATAAAATAATAATGAAAGTTAGCATAAAACCGCCGTTATCACTGACCTATTTCTGTTACGGTTCCCAAGATGAAAGATTTATCCAACGGCATGATATACCACAGAATCAACGATTCTATTCATCAGAAGCTTTAGGCCCTTTAATTAATTATTGTAATACAGGGTCGCTCTGGAAACGGTCGATTATCGCGGAAAATATACAAAAAGTTGTGAATCTTACAAATTTTGCTTAAAAATAAGAGAAGAAATGAAATATCGAATATTTTACAAGGTGTTCCATTTTTATGATCAACCCTGTATAATTAAAATTATTACTGCCTAGTAGACATTGAAGAATCCTAAAACTTTTGCATATAACTTTTTTCAGTTTCCAAACTTATCAGCGATCCTGTATACAGGGTGTCCGTTTTTTCGAGCTCCAATATGGGGGAACTGGCTTATATTTTAAAAGACGTAATGTAATTTAAATTGGGGCAAATTTACGTATTATGGTGCCCAATGTCCGAGCCAATGTCTTCAGAGGTTGCCGAGATTTTTGTAAAGATCTGGAGAAGGCATGAAAAGTCACAACGGAAACGTTACAAAAATTGGTGAGAAATGTTTCCAAAGAGACGTGGGGGAGAGTAAAGACAAAAATGTACGCGTAAAGAAAGCGGGATGGAGGGTTGAAGCAAGCGTGAACGAGATGCACAGTAACCGTGAGAAAGATACCAAAAAATAAAAACTGGGAGAGAAATGAAAGAGCCGTGCTAACGTAAAAGGAGATGTGAAGAAGGCTTAAAGAAGTAAAATTACAAAAAAAAAACATAAATAACTAACGAATATATAGAAAAGCAAACGAAAATATCATTTTATTTTCAAAAGAATTCGTACCAAAATAATGGAAGTTCAATAATTATTATTGTTCTTCTGTGGTTTTCTCTTTCTAGCATAAACATCAAGCTTTGATAAGTTCATATGATTTGATGTCACTGTAGTCACCAAAAAACAAGCAGGTACGTACCAAGGAAAACACTAGAATTTCAGTTGACATATAAATAACTTTCCTCTGTTAAATGGTTGTCATATTGGATTTGTACACAATTTTTTTTACTTTATTTTTAATGATATATAATTTTATAATTGATCCAAAATACTATAATTATTTTTAACTGCCTTAATTAATTTAATAATCAAATTAATAATTAATTTAACTGGTATTTGTTCAAGTATCGATCGTCTTTCATCCTTAAAAAAGACTAAAAAATATCTTTAATCGTGTCTGTCATTATTTAATAAAAATTTAATAAAAAAATAAATTAACCTAATCTGCAGAGGAAGACCGAGGTTAGAAATAACCCACTTTTTCACAACTATTAAGCAAATAAAAATGAAATTTTACCCAACGGTAAATCAATAAAAATGGCGTTTGATACCAAGACGTCCGAGATTTTAGTTTCTGAAAATAAGAGAACTCTACACAAAGAAAACATCTGCAAACTTTATCATTTTGCGATATCTTATCAATTTAAATAAGCAATAATTTCACATTAAATCAAAGACGAAACACATCCATAGCGTAATCACCTTTTTAAAGTGTATTTCAAAAAACATCAAATGTAATTCAGATTAGTCAATTAGATTTTAGAGATTGTTAAACGAGGGGTGGTCCGCTCTCCTAAATAGGTACACAAATTAGAAATGTGTATTTATAAATACTATTTAAATACAAGAAATATAACAAATTCCTCTTAAATACGGAAAAATACGGAAAAATACTGTACAAGTTAAAAAGTAATCGTAAACGATTTACATAAAGCGCATTTCCACTTGCATTAATTTCCCATTTGTAAGATGCAACTTCTGTTAAAATCGTAAAAATCCGGCCACAAATATGAAAGGTAGCGTTGCACATGGGCAATCAATTTTTGTCGTGCTACTTCAATGTCAGTTTATGAGAAGAATTTCATTTCAATGCTTTTCTAAATAAGAAAGTTGGAACTGCGCATGCGCAAACCTAAATTTTGAAACTAATGTAAGATTTTCCTTTGTTCCAAGCGCCTAAATATCAAATTTCACTTAAATGCTTCAATAGATAAAAAAAGTTGGCACTGCGCATGCGCAAAATAAAATTTTGAAACTGGCGCTAAATTTTCCTTTATTCCAAGCACCTATGTATCAAATTTCATTTAAATGCTTCCATAAATAAAAAAATGGACACTGCGCATGCGCGAAACCAAATTTTGAAACTGGCGTTAGATTTTCCTTTATTCCAAGTGCCTATGTATCACATTTCATTTAAATTCTTCCATAAATAAAAAACTTGGCACTGCGCATGCGCAAAACCAAATTTTGAAACTGGCGTTTGATTTTCCTTTATCCCAAGTGCCTATGTATCAAATTTCGTTTAAATTCTTCCATAAATAAAAAATTTGGCACTGCGCATGCGCAAAACCAAATTTTGAAATTGGCGTTTGATTTTCCTTTATCCCAAGTGCCTATGTATCAAATTTCGTTTAAATTCCTCCATAAATAAAAAAGTTGGCACTGCGCATGCGCAAAACCAAATTTTGAAATTGGCGTTTGATTTTCCTTTATTCCAAGTGCCTATGTATCAAATTTCATTCAAATACCTTTATAAGTAAAAAAGTTTGCAATTCGGTTTATAAATGGTCGAGATGCGAAAAGGGCACTGTGAATTTTGAATCGATTCGATCCAACTTTTGGCATTGCGTATTATATGGCTAAATCTATGCCCATATTGAATTTCATGCATTTCAGTTCATAACTAACGGAGATGTAAAAGCGATCGAACATTTCTAAACAAAGTTATCGTTCACACGGACAGATAGATGGACAGACAGACAAAGGAACAGACAGACAGACCAACCGGCAGGCGACAGATAGCAATGCAAAATTATAAACGATCTCTAGGATCGTTAATAAACGGCAAAAGTGTAAAATTATGGAACATGTAAAAAACGGTTTTTTGTTTTTTTACAATAACTTTTTTCGTAAGCAGTACAGAAAAAATTCGTTCCTTGGTACAAGACTCGACACCATAACGAACCAATAGCGAAAAAAGTAGAACAATAGCTCTTAAGATAAAGAACTAGTAGCGTGGCAAAACGAGCGGACGGCCGGACGGCCACAATAGCGCATTTTTTTTTATTTTTGTGGAAATGCGCTAAAAATACTAAGAAATAATAAATAATACGAATGAGGGTTCAAAATTGATAATCGGTTTTTGGTCAAAAACTCGAAATTTTCAAATGGAAAGTACTCGGGAAACTATATCTTTACTATGCATCAAAAGAAAGAGCATAAAAAAGGACAAACAAGTACTTCAATTGTTTATGCTCTATCAGAAAAGATAGTGCCATTTGAAATAAGAAAGTTCCGGTACCGTTCTGATACAACCGGAAAAGCGGCCATCCTGAAAATATTTTTAAATGAATCCTTTTGATCGATTATTCAAAAAAGGTAATGGGTCCCGAATTGAAATTCAAACCGTTCTTAAGTTACTTCTAATGGTCCACTTAAAAACACCACCCTGTAGAGTTAGAATGTTTTAATTGGTAAATATTAACCAACGATAGATCTGTCACCTTTTTTCGCTTTTTTTATTCGGCCCTAATTTTAAAAAAATCAAAAATAGACAACCATCCATTCCGCGAGCCCTTTGCCGCTCGCTTTAGATGTTGCAATATTGCATACATTTGGCATAATGGCCAAGAAAAAGAAACCACTTAAATAAATTAAATTATTTTCCTCTTTATAGATCGTTCAGAATGTCAGGGCAACTGGAGGGCCAACCAGATATCATTACCTCATATGAATCTGAAATGGGAGTGGTTTTTCCGGAATATTAAAAAAAAACTTACTGGTTTTTATAATCAAATAGGCTCATCTGTAGAAGAAAAATCGTTCTTAAAAGATGCTTTTTTTCATTTTGAGACTCAAACGGTCCTACAGAGTACACTGATGTATCTGCTACCTTCATGCACGTGGGTGACCATGAAGAGGGGGGGGGGCACTATTTATTAGCTACGTCACCTGATATTGTGCTAGTTTCACACACATGTGGGACACCCTCTGTATACACAAATACTGGGAAATACCTTGCATTTTAAAAGTAGGTAATAATTATCGGTAGGTGTATTACCAATACTTTTGAACGAGGCCGTTACACAAATTAGATGCTATTACCTGCACGTGTGACAATACGTATTTTAGGCACTTCCGTGTGCATGGAATCGCGTGTCTGATAAAAACTCGGCCACATTTGAAGAAAACAAATAATTTATGTGGCAATTTTGCAAAAATGGTGGATTATTCTTGGTAATTAATTCCATCTACAATCACTCAAATGCTCAATGTCTACGATTTCTGAGAGGAAAGAAAACCGATACTTATTGCATGATATTCTCCAATAACACCTGCCTTTTAATTACCTTTTCATTAAATATCAATCACAAATGAGATCTTTAAATTTTAAAAACAACTTTTCAAGGTAAATTGCCATCTACAATTTCTAAGCGTACGAGTGAAAGTTTTTTAATGAACTATTTTTTTAAATCACAAAAAACGGAACGATGCACCAATCAAAACAAACTAACCTAGGTATCAATAACAGTGACAGAACAATTTACGTGAGGTGTTTGTGACTTACCTTTAAGGTGATTTAATTAAAAATTCAATTAAAAAAATGGCACACGCAGAACATTTTCGCGACAATAACAAAAATTCTACGTTAGCACAACTCGGAACAACAGTGCATTTGGCACTAGTTTTTCTACCAATACAAGACGGTTTCCCCCGTTTCCCACCTGTTAATCACCAAATGTCCCTAAAGTGAAACAGTAACCTTTAATTAGCGGAATGACAGGAGTAGATAATTCAAATTTGTGTTGTTTTGGGCACTTTTTAATTAACTAAAGGCAGATTTTTATTTTCCCACCATCGCGAAAAGTGAAATAGAAATTATGTATTCGTTTTATTACAGTCGGACACAGTGGCGTAGCAATATTCATAATTCCAATATATTTTTTTTTAATTGAAAGATGTAGAAGAGATAAATGGACTTAACCCTCGGTTTGATTTATCGCATATACTACAGTTGTTGTATTATTATATTGTAGAAATAATCACTTGCGAATTTGTTGTATCGTACGCTACTGGCGACGTGAGACACTGCACTATTTTGACGGATTTTTTTGAGGTTAAAATTTCAGTTTTCGAATATACACGTCATAAGGGGCAACTGAAATGGATATAACAATATTATTTAAAGCCTGTGTAAAAACAGTAAGAACGACAAATAAAAATTTAGGTAGAAAAGAAGAGAGCACCAACATACTGAAGATTTCTCGTGACACCAACCTCAGTAAAGCTAAAGAAATAGTAAAACAAATCGGAAAGTTGCACGACTTCCTTATTGAAAATCGGATGGGTTACTTAAACGTTGTTAACTATTTGTCGACGAATAAAACGATGACGGAACTTGACCGTCAAGAAGTCGACACAGTTGCCCAGACTATAATCAACAATTGTACGACAGAGTTAACCACCTGCCGACAGACTATCCACCTACAGAAAAACACGAAACAAAAGGAGGAACACTATGAGAACGTTATCGACTCGATTGACCGTTACCTTAAGCAAGTATCAAAAATCTACACAGAGGCGAAAGCGGTCCGAGTGAAACGTGTACTCGAAGCTCATAAACTATCGAAATTAGAAACGAAACCCGACCAACCTACCTCGAAGGACCCCGTCCGTAAACCGAGCATTACAGTGCCGATGCATACACATGAAACGGTCGAAAATCAATTATCTCCCGAAGAAATGCAAATGTTCGAATCCGAGAACGATCTCATGTTTGACGAATTGAACAGTTTATCGGACGAGGTGAAGCAGATCGAAAGCAAGGTCGTGCATATATCGGAGCTGCAGGAGCTGTTTACCGAAAAAGTATTGCAACAGGAGCAGGACATCGAAAGAATCGCAACGACGGTAGTGAAATCGACCGACGATATGAAGGATGCGAACGAACAGATACGGCAGGCGATTCAGAGGAATGCGGGATTAAGGGTGTGGGTTTTATTTTTTTTGTTAGTGATGTCTTTTTCGTTATTATTTTTAGATTGGTATAATGATTAAATTCCTAATGTATATAGCCATTTTGTAATTTAAAATTAAAAATCTGAATAATACGCGTCTGGTATATTTAGTTTTGTATTAAAATACTGAGCAATTAGAACGATGCACGCTTTAAACCTTATCTTTACAAAATTGCAATTTGAGGCATCGGTACCTTATGCTATTGTATTGACATGCAGAAATAAGATCTTTAAATTTAGTGAAAAAATTAAAGCGGCTCATTTTTTCCTTTTTCGTGTGTAACTAAACTAATCTAAAACTAAAGCGAAAATCGTATTACTGCAATTTCTGGAAAAGCTTTCAGGTCAGAGTTTCGGTAAAAACCGAATGAAAATCTTTTTATCTACCTTTTGGGCGAAATAAAAAAATTATAGTCCCTACTGAAGAAGCTAAAAACAAAAATCCTTCTAAAACGACTTTGTTTTCTAGTTGTTTTCTGTTGATAAATTGTTTAAATTTTGAATTTTAAATTTTTTCATATTAACAAGATTTATCATTGTCACATTCACATTCAATATTTTTTAATAAAATTAGGCAAGAATTGAAGTTCTATTGAACAATTGATTGTTAACCTTCAAAGTTACCCATAAAGGCTTGTTAAGCCTTAGCAGCAAGAATTCAAGCTATTTTTAAGTAGTTAATGAACTTGTATAAGTCTATATTTTGAAAATATAAAAAAGAGATCAAAATTCTCTATTAACTTTACTAAAAATAATTAACTAAATAATTTGAATAAAAATAAAAAATGTCAATCCAAAAAAAATATCAAAAAATTTAAAGAAATCGGTAAAAATCCCTTTCAAGTCAAATATATTATCATATCGAAAACGAGGTAAAGTGCCCCGAGTTCAAATAAATAAAAATGCAATAAATAATACAAACAAAAAATAAATAAAATTATTAAATAATCCACCCAAAAATACATAAACAAATAATGAACTCATAAATAAAATTCTTGAATATTCCGACATAAAAATCAAAGCAAAACCTCCGCTTCTATATTCAACATTAAATCCAGAAACTAATTCTGACTCTCCTTCAGCAAAATCAAAGGGAGTTCGATTAGTCTCAGCTAAAGAAGCAACAAATCATATTATTCTTAAAGGAACTCTTATAAAAATAAATCAAATATTAAATTGATAGATGAGTATATCAAAAATTCTTAAACTACCAATTAAAACTAAAAAAGACTAACTTCATAAGAAATAGTTTGAGCAACACAACGCAATCCACCCAATATAGCATAATTAGAATTAGAGGATCAGCCAGCAATCATAATTGTATAAACACCTAATCTTGAAAGACATAAAAAAAATATAAACCCTAAAGAAAAATTTAAAAAAATTGTTAAAAAAGGTAAACAAAGTCATAAAAATAAAGAAAAAATTGGAGAAAAATAATATATTAAATAATTAGACATGGCTGGAAAAATTTGCTCCTTTGAAAAAAGTTTAATTGCATCACTAAAAGGTTGAATAATTCCAGTAAATCCAACCTTATTAGGACCTTTACGAATTTGTATATATTGCCTGATTATTAAATTACGGAAGATGAAATTTTTTATTGTTTATTGAATGTATAAAAAATGATTATGCACTTGATTCTACGGGAAAAAAACAAAAGAAACTAAATATTTGTTTCTGAAACTACAATCAAAATTGAAAAATTATCGTACCTATGCAATAATGAAGTTTGACATATAGCAATCTAGATTCGGATATGTTTCAATTTTATATTAAGATTAACGCAGCAATTGTTTTTTATTTCCTCACTAGAGAGGAAAATCGCATTTTCTTCGCTCGTTTTAGAGACGAAAGTAATTGTTTCTAAAGTAGTTTAAGAAAAAGTTAATTTCACATCACCAATAGCCCGGAGTACTTAACCGATAACAATTGTTTTTTGTTTGATCGTTTTAAACGAAAATGTGAGCAAACAAAATTTGGAGGAAAAAACTACTAAGTAATTCCTCTGATTCTACCGTGTTTTTAGTGTTTCCAGTAATTTGAAAGGGTTTCAAGCACTTAAAATGGCTTCCTGTTTAACCTATCTCTTATTTCTCTAAATTGAGCTGTTTTTACTAGTTCTAATGCTCTTTTTAGTCATCCTACTCGCAAATCGCCTGACCCTTTCGATTGTTTCGAGTATTTGACTGGGGTTTTCTGATTACCTTCTGTCAACTGATACGATTTCCGAAACTGCTAGTTCTGTGACAGGTCAGCTGAAATTTTCCATTTACTCTTGACTGGCTAAACGAGTTCCCTGTATTTGAATCTCTATCTCCTTCTTCTTTGAGCACCTGATGGTCTTCAATCCATGAACTGAAACGTTTCAGCGGCATTCCAGCACATGTGTGGGAAAATATCTTAGAACCTTTATAAAAATTAAACTAATGAAACTGACCTGGTATGGTGCCTGATTGTGTCTTTAGTGATCCTGTGCTGTTCTTACAGTGACGTCTCTGACGATCCTTCTCCTGCGTTTTAGTAAGGTTTCTTAAATTTCTGGACTCCACAGTCCTGTCCTTCGATCTGCTCTTTAAATCTGCAGGCTGATGATCCTTGTCCTCATTTCCTTCCAAGCCGACGTGACGATCTTATCATGTCGTTTTCTTTATGATACGATCACTCTAGGATACCCAGTGCAAAGTAGTAAAGCTAAAGAACCAAGTTAGGGCCAAAGACAAAATAAAAAATCTTTGAGAAAATAAAGGAGCGGTATATGGCTATATCATCTTTATCTTACCTTGACTACTTCCAATGCCTACTGCCCAAGGGTGACTACTATTAGACTATCGTCGTTAGCATCTGTCCAACCAACATTTTTTTCTTCCTTTGTAAACATCTTAGCATTTACACTAAATTAGGATATTGTACAAGAAATTTAAAAATCGATACAAAAATATATTTCAAGAATCTCTTTCTGCATCCCTTTAGAAAACTTATTTGAGCGCATAATTCTACAGGGAACATTTAAAGATAAATTTTTCAATACAAAATCGAAACATAAAATTAAAGCAATTCTTGAGGAAGTAAAATACTATAATTAGTATAGAAAATATACAGTTAGTAGTTAAAAGTTCATCCATTTCTTCTTTTTTTTTGTCGTCTGCAAGGATGTCCCTTTCAATACCTACTGCCAATCCTAAACAAAAAAAAAATATTTTTGTTTTTATGTGCTCAGTCACCAAGCCGCCCCTGAAGTTGTCAACCATCCAAATCTTAGATCGAGTTTTAGCTTAATGTGCTATCAAGTTTAAGCATCACAACCTTCCAATAGCATTCTTAACTTTTGTTTTCATTTAATCATAGCTTGTGTTCCTGCATACCATTATTCTTAAAGCTAATGTTTTTTCGATCTATTTATATTTTAATTAAATTAAAAATACAGATTACAGTTTATTCCAAATAACACTACGAGTACATTATATTACTACAACTAACGCAGAACAAAATAGCTAATCAAGTTACATGTTATACCTAATTGTTTACTCCAATAAAGTGAATGATAAAAATGTACAGTCTTAATAAGTAAAAGTACACAATTAGCAAATTTGAAATTAATAACAATAGGAAATATAAAAAAATATGTTAGCTTTACACATGGGTTCCACTGGGTTTTGTAGATGAACGGAATGTTTACCTCCTGTAAGGATGGTAGGATTGTTGTGTTCCATAGTTAGAAGTGCCACGCTGAGGACCTCCCGCGTACGAATCGCCTCCGGCAGCTGTATAATCACCTACGAGAGATGAACCATTGCTTTTAACTTTCACCACAGTGGTTGGATGATACAGGAGGGAACTAGGATTGGGTTTCAGATCTGGAAATTTTATTGAAAAAGAATGTAGGTTGGATATTTAAAAATATTACCTTTCGTGGACCAATAAACAAACGAGTGTGTATGCATTTAAGTTGAAAACATAAAACGCACTGATATCATTTATATTTATTTGTACATGGGCGTTACATTTAAAATTCATTACCTCACGTACTTTATACATTTTTACAATTTGAGGTGCTTCCATTAAAATTTCTCTTCAGGAGAGAATGAAAAAATGGGCGTTAATTAAAAATTTTTCTCTAGGAAATGCAGATAACTAAAAATTATAGTCGTATTTATAAAACCATTTCCGGAATAGTACCATACGTTAATGTTAGTTGTAGAGATGACTGGGAAGGCGCGTCAAAGTAACAGTTGTCTGCAAAAGACAAAAATCAATACTAAACATCCAAATAATAAGAACTATGTCGATCTTAGACTACTAAATAGTACACTATATAACCCCTTAATATCAAAATTTTGAATACTAACTTTTTAGTCTTCTTCAAATAAATATTATACAACAATCAATTCGAACGGTAACAAAATTTATAATGTTTTCAAATGCAGTGTTGTATCATCGGATGAGCAGATAAGAAAAACTATCAAAATTACAGATTGCTGCGACACATTTAGCAAACGCCCAGAGCTGCCGACCCGATTTAAAATTAAGGTGAAATTTTATCGTAATAATGCAATATTATAATTTTATTCTGCGAGTGGGAAATGAGAAAACCTTTCACTTAGCACTCTATCGAAAAAGTTATAACTCTTGAGAAATAGAGAAAACGTGTTTTTAGTCACCTGTTTCCACTTCTACCACAATCAAAAGTTTGAGTTCCTGAAAAAAGCATACACTTTGACCTTGGAAATTTCAACCACATTTTGTACTGTTACAAATACATTCGAACGAAGATTAAATTGAAGTGTCTATCCCATTAACGCTAGAAATTACTTACAATGCGAAGAGATTCATCTACAATATGTACCGAAAATTTTTGCCAGCAATAAATTGGATAAGGATTTGGACGGGAAACTTGCAAACAATAA
Organism: Photinus pyralis; assembly: GCF_008802855.1. Lineage (NCBI taxonomy): Eukaryota > Metazoa > Arthropoda > Insecta > Coleoptera > Lampyridae > Photinus > Photinus pyralis. Next base: position 13,019,779 of record NW_022170510.1, on the reverse strand, counting down.
AAGTCAATTAGATCCATAATTTAATCATTATCGTCTAATGAAAGATAATGATAGGTACATTTTTTTGTTCAGTATTGTTAATCTAATGTCATAAATCCACGCTAAATATATTAAAGATTAAGTTAACTACCCCAATAAAAATGCGCTACTTCTTAGACGAATAACTAAAAAATTGAAAAACCAGGTCTCGTCGAGTTAACAATTACTACTAGTATTAGACAGACCTTTACAATACTTCAATAATTAACAATAGTTTTCTATTAATTGCTTGCAAGTGATAAAATACTATGAAGCTAATATACAAGTGACGAGGAAGATAAAGTGAGTTATCGATATATGTATGTATATTATATAAAAACAGGAGAGACAAGGATGAGTTAAAAGAGGGACAAGTTATGTAACTAATTTCTTGCCAAGTAGTTGTGACGATATCTATATATCACTCATCAATAGACTTATTAATTAAAAACAAATTTACACACCTATAGGTTCACACTCATATATTTAATATACAGATTTTTTCTTTAATTAGATCACTGGCTTACGCGATTTCAATTAATTATACTTAAAATAAGACGATCTTTTGAGCAACAAATACCATATATAAAAATCGGGCAGTGCCTGCACCAAGAGCAAACACATAATTCGCTAAACAATATAAATTTACGTTTAAAACATTTGAGGATTTTTTTCTTTACATAATAACTATTCTTGCTAGATAAACCACATGTGAAATTGCACTATGTTAAAGGCCCTAATCGTAATCATATACTTATAAAGTATGTTTTATTGTATAATAGTTTAAAACTTATTCTGTATGTTCTCTGTACATCAGTCAAATTGTTCTAAAGTTACTATTTAAATTTATAATTATTCTAACAATTGAATTAACTACGTCAGCAATATTGTAATACAAAATACAATTTAATTAATTAATCTATATTAGTTTGTAAATTTATCTTGTAATATTTTGCCTAAAGTATAACTACTTTAACAATTATTTACTTAGGTATCGGCATAAATGTATATTAATATATTCGTGTGTAGTATAAACCCTACTATTTTCGATAACTTTAAAAATAATAAATAAATAACGCGCCCCACCTTGTAACTACCCCAGGAAATATGGATAAGGAAAAGAGAGGAAAGTTGCTTTATATATTATTTGCTCCGCTAAAATTTAATGTTAAAAATTCAACTGCCAAATTTTCACTCGAGCGTTATAAAAAAAAAAACTGAGAAATCAATAAGAGTGCCATTATTAGTGAAGATCATTGTACACCTGCGTTTGTATCTCGAGAGTTACAGCAACATCTCTCTATTCGACTACGATAAATTTCTCATTAACCGAAGAGTGTTAGCCTTTTTTTTTAAATGACCGAAACAAAAGGGCTACGATGGTAATACGAAATCACTTCTTACTATAAGATTGTCACATAAGAATTTTAACTAACTTAGAGAAAGAAAATCAATTATCGTTTGATTAGATAGACACATTAAACCCAGACAGACAGAACTACATTCCTCTAATTATAATTTCACTATGATATATTATTAGGAAGTAAATTAATAACCGCTACCCTAAATTTATTATACAATTATTCCAAATATATCAACGCGTCCGCAGCAAGGCCTACTCAGTGCAATTCTTAAAGGTTAAAGATCAGGTCGCGCAATATTAAAAATTTAAACTGCCTATATCACAACACAACTAGACATGGAACTCTTACGCTATTATAAACACTGTACTCCGAACATTAACCGTTGTCGTCATGTAAATTTAGTGACAGACGAACCTCAATTATCCGAGCTGGGAATATATGGGATGACAAAAGGAAATCCTGTAAAGCACGGAGAATGGAGGTTTACTGTGCTCACAGTCTACCTAACATAAAAATTATACCGTAGAGAATAAGAAATATAAATAAAAAAAAAAGTGTAGAACTTACAACCTTGGGATAATTATATAAAAACGAATAATAAACGAGTAAAATTGCAGTTGGGAGTTGGCAAATTCCGCACACGTCGGTATCGATTAAACAGACCGAGTCGTTTAGCTGCGATTTTCTCTAGTACTTCCGCCGACCAATTAAAACAATAAAATTCGCGAACCAACAAAAGGTGGCCGTCGAACCGTAAGAAATTCGACAGAGAAATTACTCACCCTGTACATTAGACAGACAGTAATCAAATTGCACGAAATACGAATAAAAGAAATTGAACCACACACACACACTTCTTGTTTCGTAAAAAATTCAATAAAAACAACACCCTAATTATCGTAATTTCTACTACCGAACGATTAAAAGAATTAAAATAGTATTTGTTAAAAAAAATAAATTAAAATACTATATTAAGCATCTACAGTAGTACAGCCAGACTTCGATAAAATATTCCTAAATATCTACTTGTGGTTGAATTCTTAAGTAATTTCTATTATTTGTATAAATAATTTATAAATAGTGATCTTAAAATTACAACGATTATTTAAAAATTTTATTATTACCCTTAAATATATCAGAATGCCTACTCGTTCTTAAAAATTTGTTCTCAACTAATAAATAAATCTATATACAAAAACGTCTACAGATTCTTGGAAAATTATACGTTACATCAGACTAGAATTATAAGATGCACTTAAAAGTAGATTTTTAGACGTAGGTACTAAATTAAGAAACTAGTTTAAATGCGATCACCCTAATTATGAAAATTACAACAATATGAATCACATATCGATAGGCATTCGTTAAAGGAACCGAGCAGGCATCCCAAAGGCAGATAATTGAAGTAGTTATGAGGTAAAAATTTGATTTACATTATGTTACTACTTATTAACAAGTTGAGCAGTGCTTAAAAATAGTCAACATTTCTGTCTGTCTGTACTTTTTCAATGTTTTCGTTAATTAGAATTATGTATTTATATATTAATGACTCGAAAGAACGGAACAGTAACCGAAGCAGTTTTGAATGTCTGTGCCATGCAGGTGCGGACAAATTACTAACGGCAACAGACGCAGGATGCCGATGGGTCATATGTCTGTCTAATCAGAATAATTGAGTTTGGCGGGTGTAACCAGTCCGGATGTTCTCTTCACGTTTATCAAGCCAACACGTTTCCAACTGTTGCAACACATACTCATATTACTCAAGTTACTTATGTGCTTCAATGTTACTCCTCCTGGACTGTTTTCCGGTGGACATGCGTACTCCTCATCAATATTGGCGCACTTATTCGAAATATCCATACCCTCTAAATACGAAGTAATCGTTTTAATACCGTTAAAAAAGAAGTTAACATTTTTCGAACGACCGTCCAACGGAACATAAGGAGGAGTAAAATTGGTGGCGCACATATTATCTAAAGGTTGTCAAGAACTGGGCCACTCTTTAAAATCATTGAAATGTTTAGCACCTGCGTTGGGTGGCTGCGAAGAGTACCCTCCCAGCTGTGAACTCGCATCGTTACCATAAGAACGTTGAGGAATACCATAACTCGTCTGGTCCGTCGAATAAGAACCGTAATTGTAATTGGAATAGTCAGATCCCGGTTTGGAATTTGCGTTCGACGACGACATATTGGGAGGAGCGTTGGGCGTTGTGGGACCTCCGGGACCTGATTGCTGCCGGGAATACATATCCCCTGCAAGATACCCTGTCAGCAACGGTTAATGTAAGTCTCATTTCCTCGATGCGAATTGTGTTTATAACTCACCTGACGGACCCGTCGACTGATTACTTTGTGGCATGTTCCAGCTGTTCCAATTCGTACCGCTTCCCGTACCTGGTCCTGTAAAACATCACAGTATTTAGGTATATCGTTTCCGACACAATTTGACTTAACCTAAAAATGCTTATATAAAACCAGTGTAATTAGATGTCAGCTACCATTTGAGCTAATACATACGTATTTCACAATATTGAAACATTTACAGTCCACGTACCAGAGGACAAATTTTGTCAAGTCATTTCCTCTCGGGTGATAATTTAAATTGTATCTCCTATCCCTTAATAAATTTATATTATTATTATTATCATAAAACTCTGTGTGCATCAGCTGCAATTCAGTGGGTGGGTCAAGCAGCGGTGGCCTCCCACACGTTAGGAAAAAATAATTTTAGAAATTTTCTCCCCAGCTAAACAAATATATTGAAGAAAAAAAACGTAAGTTGAGTTGACTATGAGGTGGACATGGCCATGGAATTATTCCCATACAAAATACATTGTAAACTTCGAGACCAAAATCCAAGGTTGATTCCCACATAGAATACTAAGTGTTTAGTACCACTGGTTTTGTAATTTTTTTCTCTATAGAATGACGTAAAAATCCAATATGGCGTCCATTTAAAATAAGGACGTTGCTGTCAAATATCTCGAAAACATCTATTGGAATCTTGCAACTATTATTTGAAACTTTTTTCGATAGCTCTCTTTGTTACTAAAATATTTTTCCAAATATCGCACTGGAATATCCATCAGCATCAAAAACAACGCAACTTTGCCAATTTAACCGAATCTGTAAGTATAATAATAACAAAGATGGCCATGTTATCCTACTCAATTTAAGACACCCTGTATATGCATTGGCATTGCCTAACATTCCCATATATTGCCATTACTGTGTGTACATTTTAAATCCTTTTGAGATTTTGTAAGTTAAGACATACCGCTACAGGACATGCTGGTGCTGTGTTGCAAAATCACACTGTGCACAATTTAAAAATGTGAAAGTATTGTGAGTTAAAATACGCTGGTACCACCAAGCAAAAAGGCTACAGTGGGCTATGCACAGATGAGTAATTTAGAGTCTGCCGGAGGAGCAAACTGATGCTATTTCGCACTAATAGGTGCAATTAATAAAATATTAAGTGCTCACTACTGCTACAGTAGTTCATTGTACAGGGTGGCCAAATAAGAATGCGAGGTACTGTATCTGGGAACCTGTCCATCGTAGAGGCTTGCGGTAAAAAAATTTATTACTAAAACGGCGACGAGAAAAACCTGGAAAATATTTTTAAGTTTCTGCAATGGCCGCTAGGGGGCGTAACTGCAATCTGGAATCTAAAAAAGTGATGTTTCTGTAAATTCCACTATATTAACCTAACAAAAAATGTCAGGTCTTTGAAGTTGACAATGATCTGAACTCTGAACAATTTTTGTTTGACAATTTTTCCTGTATCTCTAAAAATGAAGTGGTGGGGAGTATTCAAATGTTTCCGTAAAGAACACCATGTATCTTCGAAACGACTGAGCCGATTTTAACAAACTCAGGTTAATTGAAAAGAGTTATTCTTCGGCTAAAATATTATAATATTTGAAGTTTTGTTAGTTTCGCATATAGCCGCTTGAGGGCTTTTTTCGACATTCTGACAGAAATGGTTAATTTTCTCAAAAAAATTAAATGCTCTGGTTGGATTTTTTTTTCATAAAAAAGTAGCTAAATGATGGCTAAACAAATTCGCGAAAACCGCATCTAAATATCTTGTTCTGAACCTAAAATTTAGGCCAAAAAAAATGTTATACCCTCAAAATTTAATTTTTTTAAGCTAATTTTTCCGAAATTATTTTTATTATATAATTTGTGGCCCTAAGGTGGAAAAAAAATAAAGTGCCGCCGTAAATGCCCAAAATGCTGGCCATCACGATATAAATATATATAGGGTGATTCCTATTTTTTGGGAGCGTGTAGCTAGGAATTCTTAAGGGTGCCAGAGCCAAATTTACCTTCTGGAATTTCGCGCCTGTAGGTAGGCAACCCAACCGGCCGGCGGTTCTCAGGCGGCGATGTGTTGACATGATCAGAATTTGAAATCCCGTCTGCAACGACGCGTATCAAGTGAATAAACACTATGGCAATAGTATAATAATAGTTGGCTAGATGTAGGAAGTTTGAGAAAACGTTACGTTGTTTGACTGTCGTTTTCCCTCCTTCCCTCCCATGTCGCTTCCTCGCGCTAACTCGCTCTGCATCGCTCCGCGCGAAACGTCGGTCGGTTGGGTTGCCTACATACAGGTGTGAAATTCCAGAAGATAAATTTGGTTCTGGCGCCCTTATTTTAGATTTCCGACCCCAAGTGTCCTATATCAAAATACTCCCCTAGGCACCCCCTATACGCTCCCAAACGGTGGCAGGTACTATAGGAATCACCCTGTATATATAATCGAGATGCTATTTTCGCGAATTTGTTTAGGCATCATGCTACTTCTTCATGAAAAAAAAATCGAACCAAAGCATTTAATTTTTTTGAGAAAATTAACCATTTCTGTCGGAATGTCGAAAAAAAACCTCAAGCGGTGATATGTGAAACTAACAAAACTTCAAATAGTATTCATTAAAATATTAAAAGGAACCACAAAGAATCTCAACGAACCAAAAAATGGAGAACTTCATTACATATATTCAAATAGTATAATTTTTGTAGCTGAAGAATAGCTCTTTTGAACTAACCCGAGTTTGTTTAAATCGGCTCAGCCGTTTCGAAGATACAGGGTGTTCTTTACGGAAACCTTTGAATACCCCCCCACCACTTCATTTTTAAGGATACAGGAAAAATTGTCAAACAAAAAAGGTTCAGATTATCGTCAATTTCAAAGACCAGACATTTTTTTTGTTAGGTTAATATAGCGGAATTCACAGAAAAATCACTTTTTTAGATTCCAGATTGCAATTACGCCCCCTAGCGGCCATTGCAGAAACTTAAAAATATTTCCCAGGTTTTTCTCGTGGCCGTTTTAGTAAAAAATTTTTTTACCGCAAGCCTCTACCATGGACAGATTCCCAGATACAGTACCTCGCATTCTTATTTGGCCACCCTGTACAATCACACTGTGCACATTTTAAATTATTTGAACACTTGTGTCTTAAGAGATGTTGTTTCAGACTATGTTGAAGATATGTTGCAAAATTGCCTATTGCTATGTGTACACTTCGGGTGCTGCTTTTTTAGATTCCAGATTGCAATTACGCCCCCTAGCGGCCATTGCAGAAACTTAAAAATATTTCCCAGGTTTTTCTCGTGGCCGTTTTAGTAAAAAATTTTTTTACCGCAAGCCTCTACCATGGACAGATTCCCAGATACAGTACCTCGCATTCTTATTTGGCCACCCTGTACAATCACACTGTGCACATTTTAAATTATTTGAACACTTGTGTCTTAAGAGATGTTGTTTCAGACTATGTTGAAGATATGTTGCAAAATTGCCTATTGCTATGTGTACACTTCGGGTGCTGCTAAGAGGCTACGTTATTTACGGTTTATATGACTGGACTGCCTAGCCACTCGCCATGCGCAAAATAAGCAAATTATGGTTAACTGCTAATTAGAGATAAAATGGGAACGAGAGGGGGGGGGGGGGTAACCTCGAGAGTTTCCCAGACTCCAACTGTGATCAATTTCCTTGTACCTAGTCAACGACTAGCGCGCCTGTTGCCTTAACTCAAGGTTATTTTATGAACATTGCTTGTCCCACGCAAGAAGTGCAAATTAATTTAAAAAAAAAAAAACTGTATATAACTAGATTACGATTGGATGAATAAGGCTGATTTTTTTACGCACTAATGATAGGAACTGGTAATTTTTTCTCTAATTATAAGATTGATCTTATAAAATATCTTATAATTAGAGAAAAAATTTATTCCAGCTTGTTAGGAATTGCTCCCGCCCGCTATTAGTGCATATTTCTACCTTTCAAGAACTTCGGTTGAATATAAAATTATATTTGTTTCTAGTTGACAAATGTCACTATGATATAAGTGAATATTTTACTGTTTAATGTAACTTGTTTGTCGCTATTTAATGTGTAATTTGTTTTTTACCTATATAATACTTAATGTACCTACTCGTAATTTAAATATTTGTTGACAATTTCCACACAAACTAGTTTGTCTATGGAATAAAATACTATTATTATTATTATTATTATTTTGGTACTGGCAGTACCCAACAATACTCAGTGCACCCAGTGATTTTTTTCAGCCCTCCGATGGTTAATCTTGAAGTTTACAATGTATTTCTTATGCCATGCTTTCATTGTTTGTCTGAGCAGCTAGTGCATTATCCACCACTTTATATTCAACTGACTTTTTTTGTTCTTCAAGATATTAGGTTAGCTATAATTTGATAAATTTTCATTCGGGAGGAAATGACTAAAATTAATTTTTCTTTCAATGTGTGCGAGAGGCCTCCGAGGCTTAAACCCAGCCATCGAATTGCAGCTGACGTACACAGAGCTTCATGATTCAACGATCTAAAGTGATCTCTCGAAAGAATTTTGGTAATGGAAATCTGTTGCTGCTTCGGAACTCTTAAGACAAGTGTACTGATAACATGACATGCACAAAGATATTTGTAAAAATGTTACATCTCAACAGTAATGAAACTACTGAATAAACCACATGTTACATTCTTAGTCTAAAATTCCAAGCCTGATGAAGTTTTGAAAATTCCTTGACAATAACAGCATAAATGTTTATGCTCTGTTAAAAGTGATACATAAAAAAACAATTTTTATCAAGGTAATTCAGGAATAATATTTTGTAAATAATGCATGATTCAATATATTCAATTTTATGTTACTATGACTTATGTTTATTAAAGCGATTAGTAACATCATGTCAAAAATGAGTTGCTATTGAATCACCTTTGGAATTTTTGCTTACATGGGAAATCGTACTTAACCTGAATTTCCAAAAGCGCTAATTTTTGATCGCATGTTAGTTTTTAGCGCAATTTAAATAAATTTGAAAAAATGCGCTGTTGTCCAAGCTTTGCCCACCATATGGTTCAACTGCTACATAAATCATACAGGTATCAAAACGAAAGCTAATGATGTCAGGACGCAAACTTCCCCATCAACCTTCCACAAACACAACAACCTCCTCTCAAGAGGACCGAAAAAAAAGAAAATTCAACTACTACAGCAATTTTCCAGATATTGATTTCAGAGTTTTTTTTATTGGAAAGTGTATAGCAGTAGCACTTAAGTCAAAGCTTTAAACAATTGTTGGCTCCTATACAGGGTGTTTTTTTGGGAACTGAGTTAAACGTTTCTGGAAAGACGAAATAAGTAAGTTTTTGAAAATTTGTACTTCGTAGTAGTAGTAACTTTGTTATTTTAAATGATAACTCTTGATTTTTTTTTCATTTTTTGCATTCTACATGGAATTTCAGTTCTTTTGATATCGTATGTGAATATCTACAATTTATGGTTTTGAAGTTATTTTGACTTTAAGAAAAACAAATGGTAAATGAGAATTGATTACTTGAAAATGGCTTTACAGGGTGTTAAATATAAGTATGTAAAAAAAATTGGGTGATAAGAGGCATTGAAATAGAAGCCTAAGGAAGGAGGGTTACATACTTATAACATACGCTTGTTGGGATCCAATTAGGCTTCTCAATATGGCAGACTTGGACAATTAATTGATATATACGGTAAAGTGAAACATTTCATTAAAAAACAAAACTGTCAAAGTCAAGATCTTAAAAACCGTAAATTGTAGATATCCACATGTGGATATCAAACTCAAAACTGAAATTTCACCTAGAATTAAAAAATGCAATAAAAAATAGATTTAAAATAGGGAAGTGGCACCATTTTGAAAATATTTTACACCAATTCGACCTTCAGAGTAACTCCTACACACAAATTTTCAAAAACCTACCCTATTTCGTCTTCCCAGAAACGTTAAACTAAAGTTCCCCAAAAAACACCCTGTATAGGGTGGTACAAATTAGGTGCAGTAGCACTGCTTGGTAACTATAAATTTTAATGGTGAATAATCCGTCAACAAAATTTTTGTTCAATTCCCTCCTTCGTTTTATTTCTTTACCGCTTTACGATTGTATTTCGAAAAACCATAATAATAAGGCACTTTTCTATGTCCTGTAAGAAAATGATTGTAATTTTCTGATGCAGCTATACTTTCTTAACCTAACGCAAAATAATTCGATAACCTAAGTAACTGTTCCTAAAAAGTGTCTAGTTATACATACGGTACAGACTTGACTAGTTTCGATATCCAAGATCATCTTACCATAAGAACCGTAACCTTGCTGTTGTGGTGGCCCTCCATAGTTACTTCCCCATTGTGGCGGAGGCCCTTGAGGAGCGGGAGGTGCTCCCCAACCTTGATACGAACCGGGCCCAGAAGGCGTGCCGTATCCCGGGTAACTTTGTTGTTGCGGCGATGTACCCCATCCTTGATAACTCTGCATCATGTTAGGACCCATTGCGGGACCTAAATTCATAGGCGGTCCTCCCATCTGTCCGTTCGGTCCTTGCATCATACCCATCGGCGCTTGTGGCGGCCCCCACGATCCGCCGTCACTACCTCCCATTTTGTTTCCCCCAGAGCCGTCACGCGGTTCTGCTTTCTTAATTTCGACCTAGACACAAAGATATAAACCAAAAGAAATGGTACGAGACAGACTTACTTGCTTGCCATTTAAATTAACAAAATGCTCCGAAACACATCTATCAACTGAATCATCATCTTCAAACGAAAGAAAACCAAAACCTAATAAAAACAAAGCGTTAGATTTCACAATCGAAATTTTCACATTCATACCTCTGGACTTTTTCTTTTCCTGGTCATACATAATAACAACTTCCATCACTTTACCAAATCTAGTAAAAAACGTCCGTAAATCAGTTTCAGTGATATTCGACGGAAGACCCCCTAAGAATACCTTAGGATAACCTCCTCCTTTCTTCGGTTTCTGAAGAGTTCGCGGGTTGCATGGTTTGGGATCAATGGTTCTGCAAAATGAGACATTTTACAATACAAATTCTGGAACTTTGGAGGGTTTTTAACGATTTTTTGCAAAACGGTTGATTTAGGTGTGCCACCAAAAAAGGATTCCCCTAAAGTTACTTTCATTTTCCAAATCAAATAGTGTTCGTTAAGTGCAATAATTTGTTATTGTGGATCAGCTTTGCACCTATTTTTCAAAATTTATTAAATTTTAACCTCAAAAGATAATGACAGCACCATCGACATATAGAGATGGACTGCACGTGCCAATGCTAAGCGCGGATACTGCATATCTCTTTATTGTGTTTCTGTTAGTAGAATTAAATTGACATTGTCGATGGTATGACAGAGAGAGAGAGAGAGAGAGAACGAAAAGTTTGACTTTTGGGATGTCATCATATCTTACTACCCATGCAAGATAGAAAAAAGGTAAAAACTGACTATTGTAGATATTTTTACATAGAATCCAGCCGTAGTACTGACCTTTTCCGAGATTTGGCAAAGTTGGTATTTTTTAAATGCAACACCCTGTATATCTTAATTCTTAACATTAATTTTTGCATTCTTTTTCTTAATTACATTGATGTATCACAACATATACTTTTTTTATGTACTTAATTATACACACAGGATGTTAAGTAATTGAATACAGACAATACAGGATGCGAATCCTCGGGTGATTTTTAACAAGAAAAGTTTATAGTTTATTTATGTTATTAGAAGTTTTTTATAAAGAAAAAGAATATTTAAATAGATAGATGAAGTACCTCACCAATATGTGTTTAAATTATATATACATTTCTATGTTTGTTTGTTGACGTGTAAATTTGTTGTGTATACAATTTTGTGTGACAATTTTATTTATTAAGTTTAGGATATACATATGGTCATATCAACTTTTCTCTTTAAAAACACACAAAGATACACACCCTATATTATCGGCACTCAATTAATTAACACCCTGTATATTATATCATCTTTTTTCAAATTTGTGAAACGACCGTCAGGCATTTTTACCGATTGATATTGGCTGGCTTTGCTACAATGGATACAATAAAAAAAATCTCCATGGATCCATGACCTACTATTTAGGAACCGTAAAAAATTAGGTTATTTTTGTTTAGTGGTTAAAATAAAAAACAAAAGGCTGTGATACATCAATGTAATCGGGAAAAAGAATGCAAAAACAAATTGACGTAAGATATACAGGGTGTTGCATTTAAAAAAATACCAAGTGTGGATGGTGGTCTAATTTTTTTTTACGTCACTACGTAATAACATCTAAAATAAGCAGTTTTTATCGTTCTCCGATCTCTTAGATGGGCAGAAAGATATGATAAAGTCCGAAAAAGTCAAACACCCTGTATCTCAGAAACAAATGTACAGTGGCACCACGCTCAGAAAGTCCCTGACAGGGCGTGTCCGAGGGCGCTAGAAATTTAGACCGTACATTCTGATGCAAAATTTAAAAACATTTTAAGGGAATTACATACCTTATCAGATCGTAGATCGGTAGATCCAAGCTATATGCGACTTGAAAAAGACGAGTTTGTATAAAACTGAAGACGGAAAATAAAGCAAATACAAGAGGAAAAGTGTAAACTAAAATAACGTGAAGCGTCAACTGTCAAAACGGAATAATTAATAATTATGGCGCGGAATGTATCGCGTCATTTTGCCGACTTTCTATTGGCCAGCCTGAATTATTTCCAAATTAGTTCGCATATTTTCCGCGGCTTTTCCGAGCATGGTGGCACTGTAGTCAGATTGACTGAAGTTTCACAAAAAAAGTGGCAAAGGGTCGTGAAATTCGCAAGTCTATATTTAGTATATTTAAAAACAGTTGAAATTCACTGCAGTCTCAACCAAAATACGACACGCAGTACATAATCTACGACCCCCGCTTACTGCTGAGTGCACCTCCCCCCCACCCCCAACGTTGGGAACCTATGATCTAACTTGACATTGGTCTCGAACTAACCCAACGGCAGAAGCGCTCGGAATTTCGGAACGGAGGCAGAGGCCCCAGTACAGATCAAATGCATAAACCACGATATCTCGAGAACGAAGCGTAGTAGGTAGGGGTTCATGAGTGTCTTTGGAAAGCTTCCGGCCTGATCTAACTGTGGATCCATCTAACATGTGCTAGTTAACTTTCCTATCTGTGGTTTACGGTAGATTCCTGTATTAAAAGCCAACAAGATGAAAGTGCAAAAAATCGTATTGCACCTGCAGATTCCTCCCTAAAAATCCCCATTTTCGGAAGAATTTTCGGAAGAATTTGTGTGCTTTTAAGTCTTATGTAAAAAACCTGCTAGTCATAAATGCTTTTTATACATTTGAAAATTATGTGATTTATTGTAAAAATAATCTGTGATATTTTTGTATTTTTTTATTTGCTTGTATTATTTAGTTTAGTGTATGACAACTGTATGTGAAGCATCACATGACCACAATAAATTATTATTATTATTAAAAAAAAGACCATCAATATAAATTGGTGCTTTTTTAGCCAAATCAGTTTCTTTTTGCCTTTTAGATTAGATTCGAACCAGGGACCTGTAGCATCACAATCCAGTTTCAACTGAACTGCGCCACACGGGCCGGAATATGCTATAAAAAGAACAGAAAAACTCGATTTTCTTGTTTTGAATGTAGCACTTATATGTGCCTAGAACACATTAATGCTATTTTTCAGGAAAATGCTAATGAAAATGAGTAAGTGTCCGTATGTGAACCCAGGGTTCTCAACTGATTTTAGCAAAAAAAATAGACTCTTGGTCTCTATTTACATATTTAAAAATAGAGACCATTTAGAGACCCTCGAGAACCAATTTCCATACAAAATTAAGCAAAAAATATTTATTTTGTAATAGATGAGATACATAAACAGCAATATATCTAAACAAGTATAAATTGTGCACAACTCTTGTGCGGATAAAGCGCATTTTTTTACCCAAATAGCTTTTTTTTGACATCACCAATGGATATATTTCTCTTCAGACAATCCGTTCTTGAGGTATAAGGGAATAGTTCGAGGAGGAGGGCTGTGATTGGTAGAAATTAATTCCTTTCGTTGAAACCTTTCATTAGAGTACCATGAAGGAAACTAGGTGCCCCCCCCCCCCTCTTCCCCTCCGCCCCGTACTTTGAGAAGAGGACAGAAAGAAGAAAGGCAGTAGTTGGTAGAAAGCTGAGGAGAAAGCGGTTCCTTTCATTGAGACTTTAATTATAATACAATGAAAGATAAAATAATTTATGTTACACCCCCCCACCCCCCGCTCACTGAGCCGCACGGGAAAGTTATACCTACTGTATAAACCAATTTATTTCGATGATACCTTTCATTAGAATACCATGAAGGGTAGAACATGTGTTTACCCCCCCCCCCTCAATTTTGTAAAGTTCCACTTGGCGCCGCTAAAGGCATGCGTACGCAAAATCTGAGACCAATTGGTTGTCGGGAAATAATTCCGGGGGGGGGGGCACCCTTTTAGACAGCGAAATTTGATGGCCGTCTGGCACACCTTGAAGGTATATACCATTATCCTAGAAGTAGGACGGACGGACAAAACGCAAACAATAGCACATTTTTTTAAATTCCTAAAAAATGCCCTAAAAATGTACAGTAAAATTTCTGCGGTTTGTCAATTATGAATTATACTTTTTTAACATGCAAAATTTAGAGACTTTAGAGACCAAATACGAAAAATAGAGACTTTTAGAGACCAGCATTGAAAAAAGAGACCAATGTCTAAAAAAGAGACCATTTGCGAACCCTGTGAACCAGAACCATTTACGTGCATACAATAAGAGTATTTGTACCTTCTTACTCGTAGTGTTGCATTTATAACTTTTTTTTGTTACGTGTAAGCGATTATGTTTACGTATGCGTGCGATAACTCAACTAACTTACAATAAAAAAGAGAAAAATCCATTACTTCCCTGCAATAAGCGGATTCAGGGGGAGATTAAACGTGTAATAATTATTTGCGCGATTAGTGTAGGGTTAAAAACAAAAAATCATACTTCTCCAAGGGAAATCATCAGTACCTACCATCAGCCTGTCACACAATAAAGATTTCACCTATACCTCAAAGTGGAAGAATTGAATTTCAGTTACGTTAATATCAAACTTTAATATAAATACTAAAAGCAAAAGATAATTGCGTGTTATCCTGAAAAAAGAATCGTAAATTCGAACAAAATGGCGGGAAAATAATTTTCAAACTTCAGCATCATGTTGTGAGACATATTACTGGTGTTTATATGCACTAATTTATGTTATAAGTAATTTTAACTCTTATGCTACAGAAAACACAACCACGTACCAAAAATGCAATTAATTTACAATACCTTCATTTATGTAAAATTAGAAACAATCAATTTTTATGGCCCCAAAGTTTGCAAACTCATTTAAGTTTGCCACAATAGATGAATTAAAATTGAAATTAAAAGAAAATAAAACCAATAATTTAGAAAATGTAATACAAATCCTTATTTAATTGCCGCTTTCACTTTTCTCAATCTAGAGCCCATAGACAGCTCTAAAACCTGAAATAGCTAATCTGAATTTCAACTCACTTTAAAAACCGCATACAATACAATAACGTAAATATCCGAAAAATCTGTATCCATAATTGTTTGAAAACATTTTTTCCCTAGCCTTGAGACATTTATTTACATGATAAGACTTTTAAATATTTAACAGGTTTAATTCTAGATCACAATTGCAGATAAAGAAAGCATTTCAGAAAGTAAGGTTATGTTACATCATCTATGCAAAAAGGGATTTAATGCCCAATTGACTCGCTTATATAAATCAGCATAATACAAAGAATGCAGGTACTAATTTGATAGCACAACTAATTATCAAAATGGTTACTTTAATTAAAAGAAAGTGAAATTGTTTAAACAAGTATAGGTACTAAATACAAACCTGCCGTCCAAAGTATGAGGTCCACTTTGTAACACAACTTGTACATTTTGAGGGTCTGCGAATGTAACAAAACCGAAACCACGAGATCGTCCAGATTCTGCATTTTTCATAACAACGCAATCGATCACTTCGCCGTATCGTTGAAAATACCGTTGAAGATTATCTTGAGATGTTTCCCAAGAAAGGCCCCCAACAAAGAGTTTCCTAAAACAGAAATATTTTCAATTTCCCCCAAAAAAAAAAAAGAATTTCCGTTCTTTGACCGCTTGTTACTGATGCCGCTTGGGGTCGGTGAACGCGAGTTAGTTGAAACAGAAAAATGACGCAAAATGTAAAATTTTACAAGGCTTTGTACGTGTGAGTGATTTTTTTAATTATTAACGGCGTATTACGCGAAAGTTTACAAAAGGCACGGGGAAATTTGCAAGCGACGTGACCTAAAAAGTTTCAACACGCACACATTTCACGTAGTCATTTCGGCAAGAAAAATCGGAATGAAAATTACCCTTTCTCGTCATCGTCCATTTCGTGCGGTAACCTCAACATTCGCATAATATGCCTTATAATCTAACAGACTTAAAAAAAATTCCTTAAACTTTATAATCACACGACAGCCTAAACTACAATGGCAGCTCTACTACTTCCGTCAGTTCAGTTCGTTTTAAGATGACGTGATTAAGGCGCCACTGCTGTCAAACGTAATAGATGGAAAACACAACAATCGAAAGGAAATGTGACTTACCCGTATTCGTAATCTTCCATGATAAATTCTAAAATTCTTACACTAAACTTAAAATTATATTAAACCTACATAAAGTTTAAGAACTATTCTAATTAACAACTACGATACAAATACATAGCGGCATCGGTCAAAGATTTTACTTTTCATTGGTCCTCGTCGCGGGGAGGGATAATGGGTGGGGATTTAGTTGACGCTTCGATTTGTAGATGGCGGTATTTAAAATTCGCCGCCACAAATCGTATACCAAAACTGGTTCGTTCATTATTTATTAAATATGCTCAATATTACCGTGTTGTAAAAGCGTAACCGTTACCTGTAGCTGGCATCTAAAAGGCCAATGTGTTTAGTTCAGGAAAAACCCAGAAATCATTTTAGTATAGGTATTTTTTTTCAGATATGTACTTGGTACCTATTTCAATTTTTTCCCTTGTCCCCCAGTGCGAGTTTCTTGGATTTTTAAACACATGAGCTCCCCCTAGTCATTCAATAACATTTTTTATTCAATGCCTAGTCCCGCCAATGGTCGCTTTCACGTGTAAACCGCGTAGCGAGGGTTGCTTTTATCCTGGGGGTAAATGCCTGCACGTGTTCACGTGAAATAAGCCCGGACTACCTATTTGAGTGTTAATTTTTCAATCAGAACCCCACATTTTCATATACGGTTTTCGCATAAAAAGTATTTTATTGAAAAAAATCATTCTTACTAAAAATATAGCTTTTGTAAGAAAATAAAAAGCATATAATTGGTTTATGGTATCTGTAGACCCAATGTAAAGAGAGTAAATAGCTTGTTGAAAGTTTCAACGTGAAACAACAAAAAAACATTCAATTTTGTCGCAGACCCTTTTTTGAAGTGCTTGAAAAAAACTTGAAAGTTGAAATAATTTCTCAAAAAATTGCCTTTTCTTCAAACTAACTCAAAAACTATGAACGATATCCCTCTAGAATGGGTTGCATCCACTCCTAGGAGAGAATCACCTTTCGGCACTTTTCAAAACCCTGCTTCTATCTCCTTCTTTTAAAAAAAGTGTGTATTGCACATACGTTCTACTCAACTGAAGGGTAACGTGTCATTACGTTTGTCATATACCTATCTTTCTCTCTTGACTTGCCACAAATCTTTTTTTGTAAATTACTTAGTCCAATAAATATATGTATATTATGATTATTATTAGTAGGTACACGATTTTTTTGTTCAAAATGGTCCTCCTTAGCCGTATTTTACCTTTAATAACTGTAGTAACCTGCAATCTTGAAACCAACAGTCTCTGATTGAGTATGCATATGATGCATAAGTTGGAGTTGGAGGGGTCTATATTAATATTTTAAATAAGTTTGAATTGTTGATCAAGAGACTGTAGAGTAAAATCATTGGAGTCGGATATTTTCTACTTTCCCAAGCGCATCAGGTAATATGTTTTTGTTCTTACAGCACATATACATTAATTTCTGTTGCGGATGCATTTTTAAGGAACTTACAAAGTGGCTGAAAGTCCATAAAGCCGGCAGGTCACTTACAGATATTGCAAGGGTCACATCCTCAACAAATTCCCTTATCTCTTACTTCATCAATCAATTATAGATCTATAACGTTTAACCCAGGCTTGGTCTAGCCCCCACTGGAAAATACGGTTGATGGTTTCTTTACAAAAATTACAGGGGTCTTTACCAAAAACTTCTTAAGCCCCCCCCCCCCTCTAGAAAAACACCGGCCTACATTCTGGCTACGGCTCTGATTTAACCACCTCTGGAAAGGTTCCTATGGGTCTAAGTAGTCCAGCAATCGAGCATTTAATAAAATCTATAGTATAGGCACAATATGGGACGGTTAATTTTGCAGAAACGGCCGTATACTGTATTATTAAAATGAACGAACAGAAAACTCGGGAGACATCGAGGCGCCAGTTTTAATCTGTTATATATATATACAAGGTACAAAATAATTGCAATCATGAAAAGTTGATTTCCTTGTCACACCGGACAGTCCCAAATATGTTTCATCTTCATCGATGGAATTGATGCCCTTTGCCGGTGGTGGTGCATTGTCGTCAAAAATGAATCCTGGGAGAAGGGATCGTTGAGGACTACTCAAAAGACTAAAAGGAATAAGGGGACCTTAAAGTAAATATCACTAAGGATAAGGGAGATGTGAAGTCTCTCCAGAAAAAGCTCCTGAGCGAGCTCGTGGAAGGGCCATGGTGCATGGTATGAGAGGAAAACAAAGTATCCGAGATATATTGACGAAATATCCACTAAAGAGAATAGAAGAGGGAGGCGGTTAAAGAAACTCTGGGGGAAATAACAGAGGTGACAGAAAAAAGAGTAGCCATAAGCGGATGACAGAGATCCGTCACACTTCTGTTGCCGAAAATCAGTGAAAGGTGGTTGGGCAGCTTCTGGACAGGAACCACTAAATGCCAAGTACGTAAAAGGGCAGAAATAAATAGATGTGCGGTGTGCTGGGGAACTCACAAAAAAGGAGAAGTGTGTAGAAGAGAGAGACATAAGAAACAAATGCCTCACAACTGCGAGAGGGAGATGCACTTTAAGGATAACTCCCAAAATGAGGAGATGTTTGGTATGCAATGTATATATAAAATATCTATGTTGGTATGCAACATGGACGGGCATGCAGAGGCGGCAAAAAAGGGGGGGTGTGCACAAGCGGTCCGCCCCGGGCGTCATACTGAAAATTGGGTCTTTTGATTAAAACATTTTGAGATCCCTTTACCAAAATGCACTAGAAGCTGGCTCTCTTAACGAATAAAAGTAAAATCTAATTAAAATCTTGGTATATTCATCACCTACATCTACTACAAAGATATTTACAATAGTATTTGTATGAACAATATCAGTTACTAACTCACACCTCTTCTCAGACTTTTAAAAAATAAACTACAATAAAATATTAAGATTAATGAACCGCATATCCCAACTTCTGTAAAGTTACATTTTAGCTTAGTAAAAACATTGGAAAAATGTGTATACTTGTTCTTAATTTCACTGAAACAGTGCAAAGACTAACTACATCGAGTGTAATATAAGCGCCACATAAACATTTAATGGCTATACTTAACTTAATGTTTAACTAAACACGTCTTTACCAAATTTCATTAGGATTTTTCTGTGGCGTTTCCGTATTCCGGTATTATAAAGCCATACTTGACTATGTTGTTGTCAAGGCATGTGATTGGACGATTCTTTGCAAAAACATCCAATCACATGCTTTAACAATATTGTCAGCTGACAACATGGCTTTATTAATACCGGCTTATTGAGATTCAAACTTCTACAGTTTTTTTTGTAATTATTGAATTCCTTATGTTGGTAAAACATGTGCGATTTCATAAGAATGAAATGAGGATGTAGTTAGAACAATTAAAAGAGAACAATACGGATATAAAGGACCTGAAATGTTAAAAACGATAAAGACAAGACTTTGTGATGTGAAATTGCAATATAACAAACATGGAAATGTAAAGTAATAAAATACGTTAACATTTGAAAATAAATAAATCGCCACAAAATAAAATAATCACTGAAAACAACATTATTTAATGGTAACAAATGAATGAGCTCATGCTAGTCATCCACTAAAAACACTTAATTTAGACATAAATAAAATACTAGCTATCTTCGAAAGATACGACTTTTCATTAAAGCTAGGGTTTTTTGCATAAGTGGCGCTTTCTTAGGCTTCACTATCGCTGTCGAGTAAGGAGCACCTAAAACAAGTTGTTTGATTAGTTTGGTATTTATACAAAAAATTTGTCATTGAATTGTGTATTCGCATACACAAAAAGTATGTACACTAATTACCAGTACTTGAGGCAGCACGAGGGCCCGGATTAGGAACAGCCACTTGACCAGCGGCACCAGACACAGCAATTTGTGATAATCGAGCAGACGGCGTAATGGCCGGTCTCTTCTCTAAACTTCCGGTACCGTGCTTCGCCTAAAAACGGTGTTCACTTTTTCGCAATTTATTTAATTATTTGCTGTACCTGCTTGCGTAAAATATTCCGTGGCGGCTTTACGACACTATCCACGTAAGCGAGTTTTGTTTGTCTGACCGGTAACGATTTGTCCTGCGATTGTTTTATATTTGCCGTAAGAGCTTGAAGTTTTGCTTCGCGTTCGTCCAAGCAGCGCATGTACATATCACGCCATGTCTCTAGTTCTTCGCGTTTTTTCGAACGAAACTCCTTATTGCAGTGTAATTGCCATAGTTCGTCGGTATCCTCGATTAAATAAGGGTTATGGTGTTCTAACATGAATAACTGATCCGGATTTGCTCTTTCAATAACAGGCTTGAGAATAAGATATGGGACACCACCCGTGTATTCCAGTGCTACAAAGTACCAAATCAGAATGCAGGTATTATACAGTATCGTCTTCGTGTAAAGAATAGTGACATGACCCTACGGATAAAAAGGGAAACTGTTTTTGATAGTGAGATTTCATAGTTGTGAATGTGAAAATCGAAAAAAGGGGTGCAACTATTGCAATATTGTAGTACTTTACGTTTACACCTCTTACCATAGAGCTAAGTGGCATTTGGGGTTAAAGATACATCTCTACTACTACTTTTCACTTAAAATGTGGAACTGTTTATTATTTGCAAATACTTATATATAGTATTAGTTTTTAGCGCAGTGACGTCATACAACTGTTTTTTCAAATAGTAACCCACATGTTTTATTGACAAGCGAAGTTTTGAAGTGGTTATTAATTTTGAAATACGAGTATTAACTGGGAGCAACGTTCCTTGACTGTAGAAAATAAACTAATTATGACTAATAAACACAAACCCGAGTAAAAAAAAAAGCACGTAAGGTTGTAACACAACAACATGGAGAAAACGTATCATAAAATATCCCGAACAAATTAGAATTATTAATTTAATAAGGGGTACTCTTTGTTTTTGTCTGAGAATAGATATCAGTTTCAGGGGATGATTTTTTGGGGTTTAACTGCATAAGTTAGACGAATTGGGGCGTAACAGTTCCATAACCTTATATTTCATTCGATATTACTTAATCAATTTTATCGTCATTTATCTCGAGACAGTAGATTATTGTGGAACCTAGCGGGGATATAAACAAAAATGATGCTATGCACATTTTTACATAACTGTCACTAAACGGTCAAGTGTAGGGCAATTAATTTTTCCAAATGGAAACCTATACTTTTTATTGAATATTCTTATTCTACATCCAAAAAATAATAAGCTTTCCTGGGAAACGTTTTGTCCCTACACAAATATTTTTAATAAAATTTAAATATTAGGTGTGCGGATTATCGAGGCGCTACTGTATAATTATTGATACATCAAAATTTAAATGTTACCTTCTTTTCAAAAACTCCAAAATACAGGGTGTTCATTTTTCGAGTTGGTTAAATGAGGGCAAAGTTGCAAATTTTCGTGCTGAATTATCATCTGAAAAGAAATGTAAAACATCTACAATAGTTTCGAAAATATTGCAAATAGACGAAAATTTCCGATTTTCGTTTTTAATTTTTTCCATGGTAAACTATCCATTTTAAACCAAAACATTATTAAGACACTTTTTTATGGAGAATTCGAAAGTGGTTTCCCATTTTTAGTAACTTTTAAGATGACGGGGAAACACGTACGTGGCACCTTTATTTTTTCTTAAAATCGTCATTTTGAATTTTGACATTTTCGGATTACGTATTTTTTTCTCTTTACAACAATGTATCACACATGGTGGTTCAGTATCACATTTTTCCTAAAAATACAATTTTTCGTATTTGCGAAGAGTGCTTTGGAAAAACAAACCGTTCTTTTGTTGTGAACAAAAGTTTAACAGTTTGATCCTAATTCAAGCAGTGTCATTTACGTTTGTGCTAGTTTTATTCCGAAAATGCCTTTTTCAAGTGCAGAACAAAGAGATATTTATTTATATTATTTATAATTTGCATAAAAAATCAAGGTGACTGGTTCGTTTAAAAAATGTATACGATAATATGGCGATATGTCTATTGAATTGCAAATGGTAAAAATGTTATATGATTAGGTATAAATACTAAAATATTCAGCATTTAATTCTTACTTAGGTACAAGACAATCCATCTGTCGCCTCAAGAGAAGTTGCAGCCCAACTGAATTTGCCATCACATCAAGTTGTTTGGAAAACTCTTAAAAAACACAAATATCGGCCTTGGGCAATTCATATTTCTCAAATGTTTTATCCAGGAGATCATGAACAATGGGTAGCTTGTTGACTGAATGTAAGGGTTGGTTTATTAGGTGTTACAATAATTGTCCTTACATCTACGAAGAGACTTTAAATGCTGATCGATACATTTCTTCCAATTTTATTGACAATAACATTCCTCTTCATTGTTTGAACGCAATATGGTTCCAACAAGATGGCGCACCGCCCCATAATGCTGGGTGGATTGGGGGAATGCTTGTCGGAAATGTTCCCCAACCATGTTATTGCTAATAATGGCGACGTATACTGGCCTTGGACTACTAAAAACGAGGGGCCATACTCGAATTCTCCATTAAAAAAATGTTAAAATACTGTTTTGGTTAGATGGGCTTAGTATAATATTAATTAGTCATGACAAATCAAAAATTTTCGTTTTTTTGCGATATTTTAAATTTCTGTTATTTTCTTTGCCTCATTTAACCATCTTTCTATCTTTTAATAGATAAGCGAGATCCCCATAGTGGTACTCGAAAAATGGACATCCCCTATATAGAGTGGTTCGTATGAAAAAATTTAGTTTAGGGTAGTTTATCGAAGTTCTCGTGTGAGATCGAAGGGACTTCAGCCCTTTTTTGTGTGGAAGATCAGTACTCTATTAGCCAGTTTTGACTCTAGCATCAATAAGATGTTGTTAGAGGCGTCATTTTAGTGGATTTCGCTAAAAACCCTTCACAATTTTTGAAGCTCATAGCTCGAGTTTCTATTGGCGACATGACGAGGAAGAGATTTAAGAACTTTAAACCGCCTGACAAAATTCGCAGCGGAAGGTAACTTTTGGGCGTCCGAAGTCGACCATCCCTTGAAGACGCGCGCCTTGTAAAAGGTGGTTATTTTTGTCCCTAGGAAAAAAAAAACAAAATTCCGTCACGCAGGAGTTGTGCATTTTTACAAGATCTTTCCAACGACACCGGTTTACACACAATCGGACCAAAATTGTAGAAGAAAATAGGAAAAACCTGAAAAAAAACCACGTTAGTAAACCATGCTCGGGGATAGCGCCCAGATGTCGCACATCCTGTAGTACAGTGTGATTGATTTTGCATGTCCAAGCGTATATTTCTTTTATTATTAGAGATAAGAAAAAAGTGTAAAAAACAAAAATACTCAACTTTCAAATTGTGATAAAACTACATATTCAAAAAAACAAGAGATATAAAACCAAAAGACTATCAGAAAACAAAAACAATTTTTTTTAATAGACTGGTTACTTTTTTCTGCAGAGCTTGAAATTCTCTTTACAATGATATTAAATAGGTTGTACTCATAATTACCTTAGAAATTAAAACTACAGTAATATTTTTAAAACCAATCGCAGTAACTGTGGAAATTGAAACAAAAACAAAAGAGAGTTTTTCACTTGTCATCGTCTGTCTACAAAATGAGATTGGTGAACAATATGTTATATAAGAACCACAATGCAACAAAACAATAATTACACAGATGTAATGATAATACATAGGAAGCAAGTGCAATGTATTTAAATTTGTCTTAAGTTATAATAGTTATTTCTGTAACTGCCTTTCATTTGTTTTCTTAACTTCCTGTTGTAAATTTTATGTTTTTGATTAAATTCCACAGCTACTGCGATTGATACAGGAAACACATTACTGTAGCTTTAATTTCTAAGGTAATTATAACATATTTGATACATTGTAAAAAGAATTTCAGCTCTTTAAAAATATTACAGAAAAAAAAATTAATTTGTTTTCTGATAGGTAGAGTATTTTTGCTTCTTATACTTTTTTCCTATCTTCAATAATAATAGAGATATACGCTTGGACACGCAAAATCAATCACACTGTATATAGGAAAAGTAAAATTGGTCTTCCTTAAAAAAAAGGTAAAGTGATATTGAATTGGGACATAAATTGTTTATTTTTAACATTCCAAGTGAGCAGATGATATTGCTGATGCTGGCAACACACTCTTCCTGTCTATTTCTGGACCCCAGAAAAAAAAACAAATTTTGATGCTCTACCCTGGTACAGAAGTAGCGCGGTTGTACGAGAGATGAGGAAATGAGAATAGAAAATGGTCAATGGATCCAACATCTATTCTTGCAGCTCCAGAGCATTTAGAGCTAAGAGTGATAAAGAACTTTTTATTTTTGGAGTTCAGGGTTTTGTCATTTTTTGGCAAATTACTATAATTGTTTTATTTACCTGAATGTAAGAAAAAGTTTACATTTACTACACCATTTACTCAACTGATGAAACCTTCTTTACTCAGCCTTAAGCGCTAGCGTTAAGTTGGTTTCTTTACACAATTGTATCAAACACTTACCATCAATATTATCTTGGAGTACTCGAGTGCAAATATCAAACAAACTAGGAACTGCACCCCACGCTACCTTATTTCCAGAGTACACTTTTGTTCTGAAAGTTAGACATTGAAATGAACGTTGAAAGATCACACGAAATATCTATTGAAAAAAGCTTTACCGAGAAATCTTAGAATACATGAGGGCACCAAGCACTTCATCGTCATTTATAACCTTTTTTGAACCGGTACTGTACGGTAAACCCATCGGTCGATAATTCGGCGTAATTTCCGGAAGTAAATTATCGACGGTAACGTCAAGCGGTGTTAACTTCTTCGTGGGCGTCAGCAACTCGGGAACCTGCAGAAAATTTCTTTACACAAGTGCAAGTTATTAGGCGGATAACTTACATTAGATGGTGCGTTATCAGGAGAGTAAGGACGTACGACTGCAACTTTTTTCTTACTCGCCTTACTCGAGGAGACGCACATGCCCAAAGCCTCCGCGAAGCTGGCGCCCGATCCGGAACAGATACCGTTTTCACCAATTTCTATGTTTGATTTACGCGAACTCTTTTTTTCAGACTTACTACTACTACTACTACTATGTCTTTTATCACTTTTATCGGAACTACCTTTTGATTTTTTGAGTTTCGGCTCATCTTTTACTTTGTCTTTCTTCTCATCGGTTCGAATCTTTTTTCTTTCAACTTTTACGTCATTATCGGACTCGTCGCTATCAAAACCATTTCTGTTTGTATCCTCTTCACTGTCACTCAGCTGCTTAGGCCTACATTTGGAGGAAGACTTCTCATCTTTCTTAGATTGCTTATGCTTCGATTTCCTGTTCTCCTCCTTTTCATCATCGCGGCTAGATTTTTTGTGTTTGGATGAACTACTCTTGTCCCTACTGCTATGCGATTTATGTTTCGACTTTACCACTTCCTCTTCTTCGCTTTCACTAGTGTACCGCTTAGAATTGGTTTTTCGATGTTTTGACGAACTACCTCCTTGTGATTTACGATCAACATCTTTGTCACGATTACTGCTAGATTTGCTAGGTTTATCGTCCACTTTTTTACGTACAGTCTGTTTGCTGTGTGATGTCTCTTCGTCGGAGCTTTCATCGTGTTGTTTATTATCCAACTTTTTGTTTTTCGTTAAAGTTTCATCTGCCCTACTTTTATGAAACTTGGATCTATGTTTTTCTGAATCACTTTCATTCTGTGACTCTTCACTACTATCACGTTTCCGTTTCGACTTATGTTTAGAATATTCTTTTTTATTTTTATACTCGTTTACACTTTTCTTCGAGGTATTCTCATCGTCACTAACGGAACTAGATTGAGAATAATGGCTCTTCCCATTATCTCGCTTAATTTTTGTATCTTCATTATAAGAACTAGATTCCTCTTGCGTTTTTCTAGAATGGCTCTTTGTTTCTGTTAAAAAACTTGATCTTTTATCACTTCCTCTATGACTAGAATTATGTTCTTTTTCAGATTTGCATTTTTCTTTATCAGTTTCTTGCTTTTTAGCAGGCTCTATTTCTAAAATGAAAGTGTTTGTACGTAAATCGTAATATAAAAATGAATTTACTTGGCACACTGTTTGTCTCTTTCTCGTCACTAATTGCTGCAACCATTTCTTTCCATTTACCTACCAGAGTTTTAGCGGCTTCCCCTATGTCCCCATTAAGCTTTCGCAAGGAATTAACCGTGCGCCCCACACCTGTTTTCTCTAAATGTTCTATACAT
The DNA here is from genome assembly GCF_008802855.1 of Photinus pyralis. Taxonomy (NCBI): domain Eukaryota; kingdom Metazoa; phylum Arthropoda; class Insecta; order Coleoptera; family Lampyridae; genus Photinus; species Photinus pyralis. The sequence goes on along the minus strand of NW_022170510.1, from coordinate 12,993,087 downwards.
ATTGGCATTTTATATAATTTGGAAAGACAGTACAATACCTAAAAATTAAGCCATTAATCCCAACAGAAGAAATCATTCCATCAGTGGGATACCCTGGCCTCGTCATTTCTGCGGGCGTATTTATCTAAACAGTGTTGGTAATGCAATATTCCAGCGATCAGTCCCTTTTCTTCCATAATGAAATTTATTTAGGAAATTTAGTACGAATTTTCCCTTTTTATTTCCTTCATTAAAAATACCAAACAGCTGGCAACTTGCTCATGACGGTTCAGTGGTAGGATGACTTTAATCATACTGTTCAACTGTTATACATCAGCTCTCGATGCTGTACAAGATGAGTGAAAATGTATTTTCCAGTTTACGGCCCAAGATTAAATCAGAAATTTTAAACAACAATCCCAAGTTGATAAGCCAATTTAACGACTTCAAGCTGTAAATCATGTAAATCGAAAGATTGATGCCATCTGTACATACCTAGAAAGATCATTTTCCTTTATAATATACTCAGTGACATGGATATTAATTGCAACACCAAGAAGGAGTAGCAATTTTTTTACCAAACTTGGCAGAAACGTTTAACTACTAAAAGGTAACAATTGATTAAAATTTCATTCATATGGATCAAGTGGTAATGGCTTATTTGACAGTTCTTTAATTTTTTCTACTAATTTTATATGGTGTATGTTTTGCGAGATTTTGTTCAGTTCTTATTGTTTTCGTTTTAATCATTTCTTTTGAGGCTGTGATCATGCCTAGAATACGCCAACGTGGAATTTACCGCGAATTAAGAGAAGTCGACAGCTGTCGTATTGTTGGTTTGGACAAAAGTGGTTTTTCTGCCAGAAAAATTGCAAATCAGCTTAACCGAAGCCAATCCACTATGATTCGCTGCAATCAGGCATGGATTTGGGAAGGTCAGGATCGCCGCAGAGTGGAAACGGGGGGGGGGGGGGGGGGTGGGGGGCGAAAAAGAACAATTGAAGTGCGATATCGCCATCTTTGACTTATGGCAACAAGAAACCGATTCTCTAGTACCAGGTCAATTGCCGATCAATTGTTAGCTAATGAAGGTCGTCCTGTAACACTTCGAACGGTTTACCGCAGAATCAGAGCTTACGACTTGCAATCCTATCGGCCACATCTTTTGTTACCATTAACAGCTCAACACCGCTGGCAGCGTTTCGAGTGGTGTAGGTTGCGACTGCACTGGAACCTAGAGTAGCATTGGGCGGTGTTCAGTGATGAATCCCGATTTTGTTTGGGTATACATGATGGCCGTATGAAGGGCAGTCGAAGACGTGGGGAACGTCGCAATGTTGAATTTTCTGTTATGAGGCATGTGCACTAAGCTGTGGGGACTATGGTATGGAGTACCATAACTTATGGGAGTAGGGCTCTTTTGTTATTCATTCGAGGTAATATGACTCCCCCAGCGATATGTGGATGACGTGAACCCGATATTCTTCCATCTCTTCAGCAGTTGGAAGTCCCACTTTTCCAGCAGGATAATGCCCCTCCCCACATTGAAAGACGTTCTATGGACTTATTTGCACACGATAATGTCAATTTCTTGCCATAGCTACCCAGATCTCCCAGTATCGCCTATCGAGCAAGTTTGGGACATTATGAAGAGAAGACTGATGAACTTACCGCATCCTCCGCAGACGCTGCAAGCTCTACACAATGAATTAGAGGTTACTCACAGTTGCTTGGGACACAATACCTCAAGAGGAAATCGGCCGTCTGCTAAAATCGATGCTACGAAGAGTGAGGGAGTGCGTAACCAATAGGGAGGGACTACTATTATTATTAATAAAAATATGTTTATATTTCATCCTTTTTCTTTTAAATTTTAATCAATTGTTACCTTTTAGTAGTTAAACGTTTCTGCCAAGTTTGGTCAAAAAATTCCAACTCCTTCTTGGTGTTGCAATTTCCATGTCACTGAGTATATTATTATTATTATTACCTAGTGTAAATCCTAAAGGTATCAGAAAACTGATTTTACATTTAATCCAATCCTTACACCAGTACTAAATGTACTTCCTGTTTGTTTATATCCTGGTTATACAATTTCTCGTGTACTGCTAGCGAATTTGGAACGTTAGCAGTACAAGGCACTTAAAGGTACCATGAAACTGATGTGTATGTATTCAGTACCCAAAGAAAGTACTAATACGGGTTATCGATATCCAGTGTACTGGCTAGCTTCCAAATCCCGCCAGCCAGTACATAAAAATATCGGCGTTCTTCATAGGTAGTACATTTTTGCTGTTGTTTTAAGATAGTACTCAAACAGTACTACAGAGTACTGATGTACTGGCTACCATTCACCGCACGCCACAATTTGAGACATACCAGTTTGATTAACCCCAAATCAAGAATGATTCGATTTGAGTTGATTACTGAATTTTACCACAAATAAATCGATTGTTCGAACACAATTGCGTACCATATATGGTCAAATACAAGTAAAACATAGGAAAGACAACGCTTTTACCTTCATTTGATAGGAGAAGTGAGCTCAGCTCCCCGGCATTTCCATAAAATCTTGCAAACTTCTCAAGCCGCCAGAGTTCGGAATGCAAAGGAAACTGAACAATGCCTTGAATTAGTGGCGGATCTAAGGAAGCAGCGCCCCATGGGCAACCTTGAGTAAGGCTTTCCTTAAACTATCCCCTCTCCTCCGACTACGCCCATCAATTTTTTTAAAATCATGGTTTGGTTGTGGAATATTATAGAATTAATTAGTGATGATTGATTAATTATTCTATACATTACTTACATTCTTGGATGAGGAACAGAAATTAACTAAACAGCTCGAACAGTGTATAATTGCAGAAAAACATCTAATATTAGAAAATGTAAACGCGTATAGATACATATATAAAAAATAAAAATATTTAAGATACAATAAACGATAAAATACAGGTATAAATATATTTCAAAACAATTTGGCGCCCCTTCTAACCTTTACATTTGCAAAGTAGTCTATGATTGATTCTAAATCCAATGTTTCTGCTATTTTTTTTTCGACATTCAAAATGCTGAAATCGTTCAGTCTCTCTTCGGTTAATGTACTTCTTCGAGGTTGCATGATATGTTTTAAAGAACTCATAACACGTTCCACATTGGCTGTGCTCACTGGAAGCGTTAAAAATATTCTCAGAACGGCAACAAATTCTGGGAAACATTCTTCGAGATTTTTGTTCAATATGAATTCTAAGTACTGTGATACGCACCAGTTCTGGGAGATCATCAACCCTTCAGTGTAATTTGTCAATAGGATTAGTAGGATAGGATATCGGTAGTAAGCATTCCAACAATGTTATTGTTATGACTTCCGACTCTATATGAGATATGATGGGCGCCCAAACCATTTTTTTTTCGCAGAAAAAACATTTTTTATTGGTTAAGGGGCCTCGAGGGACTTCGGCCCCGTAGGCGAAGGCCTACTACGCCCACCGTTAAATCCGCCACTGCGAAGGACATTGCCTTACTGATAGTAAGATACGGTTTTTAGCCAACGCTTCGGAAGAAAGTGGCCATCTACAATGACATACGTGAGAACAATCGATCATAACTTTACAGAGGTCGCAAGATAATAAATACAAATCCTGGACGTAACAAGTTCATTAAAAGTGAGATCATATAACCCTAAAGGGGTAAAAATAGTTATTGATTAATACGCTAGAAAGTTACGGAAGTTGTTTCTTGGTTGTGGATCGAATCTTGTTATCAAATCTGGTGCATGACCCAGTTTCAGTAAATGGCGGCTCCCTTATTAGTAAAGGAAAGGCCGTCAAACGGTGTCGTTAGTTTGTGCACATATAGTGACTTTACATCAACCTCGACAGCAACTCATTTTTGATCACCCGTTACTTAAAAGCTGGAATTGGAACTGGTTCTTGAACTGGAACCATAAATTAAAGTAGCCTTGAACGTGACATTAAAACTGGAAATTAAAATCTTAAAAGAAATTAAATGTAACCCTCGTCGTTGATAACCTTAAAATGTACATATCTCTTTAAATAAGAGATATATAGATGAATGTGCAACAATCGTCGATGGAAAATTGTATTAAAGATCAGCAGGAACATAAAGAAGATATACGTCAAACAGATTAAATGCAAATGGCGTACTTAGAATGAAGAAGAATAACGCAACTATATCCTCCTACTGGAGTGACGGGTTGAAATTCCATTCACAAATTGATGCGGAATTCCCCAATTAACCGAATTTAATCGTCAAATATGGGTTGGGGCAATTAAAATCCCATGCGTTTTGCTGTTTGATTAAAAATAAAGTGCACTCTGCCACAGCTGATGAACGAAAGAGGAAAATTAATGTTAACCATCGATAACGAAAAATTGCAGCGGTGTGAAATTACGCGCTGGTAATTGCCTGTTTAAAATTCCAAGGTTACAACTGTTACGAGAATCAATCAATAAGTAAATATACCGGGAACAATAAAAATGCTTCTAATGAAGAAAATAAATCGTTACTGTTACTAACTTACGGAAGAAGAACATAAAGAAGATGTTCTTTTTTATTAGTCATCGCAAAAATAAATCTGAAGACTGAGTGCTTTCTAATATATGTTTAGAAGGAGCGCATAAAGTAACAATCGTCAAAATCCACTTGACTTTACGGTTTGTAATAAATGTTATAAAGAGTACCTTTTTAGCGCTTATATTAAATTCATTCATATTTATAACACTTCATAATTGGGAATTTCGGGTTCTGATGTAAGAGCATATGATGTGGGCTCGGGTGTGGCAGTATGAGAGCGAATATTGACATCCGGTAAAGTTGAAGTTAATGGGGAATTGTATCCATGAGTAGTAGATGGATGTCGGAGATTGGCCATTGGTTCTGATTTGATATTGGAATTTCTTGTCGCGTAATTTTCTCAATTTCATACTCTGAAACCATATACATAACTTCGGCTTTCATTTTTGCTTTATCTATTGGCGAAAATGTTGAAGCTGACCGACTCTTAAAAAAACATATTTTTTTACTACTACCGTCTGATTACATAATTATTGACCTTTTTTTCACTTGTAAAGTGGGCTTTCTTTCTCGGTAGTTGTTCAAAGTGGTTAATAATGTGGACATTATTAACTACTAGTCAATAATGAGAACTGTCAAGCTGTCACTTTTAGAAATCACAACCCAAAATTTCGCTCAATAAACGTTCTATAAAATGTATAATTGCCACCACCGTCATTTGTAGAGAAATTACATACCTACAATTATCACATTTTGAAAAATCGAACGAAATTACTGTTGATTCTGTTTACTAACATGGTGAATATGGCGATTGTTCCAAATCGCGTCAGGCGTAAGGCGAAATAGTTCGACATTATCTTGCTTGTAACTGAAACTCAACTTACACAAAAAAAAACAACCTGGTCAGCCTCTAACGAGTGTGGCATGCTTATGTGGTGCAATAATATGAATGTTAAACATGAATAAGCAAATGTCTAAGAAATATTACTACAATTCCTAACATTTGGTCACACCTCTTTTATTGGCATGATACTTGGAAATTATAAGTAACCAAATAAAAATTTCCAATGGTGCAACATCGATTATTAACGAGCTCCTAGCGAGTTTATAATTTTGCGGTGTCTGTCCGTTAGCACGATATCTCGAAAACGAATGGACCGATTATTTTGCAGGTGGATTCTTTATCAAATTTGTAGATCGGAGTTCGTAAATTGGCAATGTAGGCCAAAAAATAAGGAAGACCCTTTTGACATCTTCGTGAGGTATGAACCGAATTGCATGAGATGAGATGAGCCAAATAAAACGCAAATACAAAAATTGAGCCTAATCGATCAACAGTCACAGTACCCTTTTCGCATCTCGACCATTTACAAACCGGATTGCAAACTTTCTTATTTATGAAGGTATTTAAATGAAATTTGATACATAGGCACTTGGAATAAAAGCAAATGTAGCGCCATTCTCCAAATTTGGTTTTGTGCAGGATATGCAGTGCCCACTTTCATATTTATGGAAGCAATTAAATGAAATTTCATACATATACACTTTAAATAAAAGCAAAACTAACATCAGGTTTAAAATTTGGTTTTGCACATGCTATAGCCATACCCAGGAGCGTTTTGTATATTTGTTTAGTTTATTTTAGTTTTTAGATAGGTCTTTACTAAACAAGTTGGGCGCTATGAGCAATTTCACATATTATGTTGGTTCGATTCTTTGCTGTGAAGCATAATTTTGTTGAACTGACGGACCATTCGTTTGCCACGTACTGCATATATTGGTTCCGTGCAGCCAATCAAAGGCAAAAGCGGGCAAATGTGTAATAGCATCTTACGAAACCGAAAGTCATTGTGTTATAATTGACATTAATCAGAATTAAATCCGTGTTTATTAACTGAACATCGTGAAAGGAAGTAATTCATTTTCCTAATAAGTCAGACAATCCTTAAATTAATCATCTCACTTACTTTTCTGCCAAATAACTCTTCAATTCATTTATTTTTAAAAGTAAAATAAAGTAATGGTGATTGAAATGTGCGGTAGAGTAAAACTGACAGCATTATTATTCCACGTAGACCGGTAAGGCTTTTTTCTTGCGAATATACACAAAACGGTACATTATTTGCCCTTTGAGAAAACAGAAAACGAAGAGAGAATTTAAAGTCAATGAAAAGTCAGCGTTTGTTTATTTTTTTCTATTTGTACGGCAATAGATACTGTACCCTTTAAGTAAATTTCGCGATCCCTTGTTTTAGTTTGGAACTTTTACAACAGAAATGTATATGAAATTTAATGTATAAAGCGAATGTGTCTTACACAGATGCATATGCTTTAATGCAGAAATCTAAACAGAACACTAATTCAGATTTAATTTTACAGGTGAACTACCCGACTTATATAAAAGAGGGCATGCAACTTCATATTCGAGCGTGATACAATGACACTTGTGGAATTCTACTTTTGACGATTCACACATAGAAAGAAACAAACATAATTTAATGAGATTCACTCGTAAGAACCAGGAAATTACTGTGGATCTCAGTGGAAGGAAAAGATGTATATTTTATTTCCCACTTCAACCGCTCAATCTTTTATCATGTACCATTAGCCTCTCGTGCCCTTTCTCCGCTGGTTAAGGTATTATTGTGGCGAATATTCTAGAACTCCGGAGAGACATCGCGGCACCTTCAACTCGATAAAAGATAGTCACCGGCATTAAGAGATAAAATCCAATGCGACGCACTTTTTTTCTCAACGAACATCCCAAGACCAAAGGGAGATTTTGGAATCAATTAAAAAGTTCGGCAACTCCAGGACCTCGAGCCATATAATCGCGACAGGAAGACACACCTGTTTAGGTTTATAAAAAAACCTTAAAATATTAGACAATTGAACACAACCGCACTTGCCAATTTCATACAATTTAAATGTTCTTCATCTGACCTACGTTAGTTTAATGAAGGACGAAATCATCTGCGGCGTGAACAGTTTCTCTCAAAAACTTAAAAAATTGTTACCACAAATGATGCGGGCTATCAAATTTGGACATAACCCTGTAAATACACTAACTTCACCAAGGGTGCTACTTATTAATTTAGCCCAAGGCGTCTTGTCATCGGCAACTTGCTATAAACAATCTCCAATTTAAATTGCAAGAAGTAATATATCTGGGAAGTAAGAGTATAAATGTACAATTATGTTTAGACACGCTTTAACCAACCCCGATGAAACGAAAAAAAAACGCAATAACAGACGTAATTAGATAATACGCTTGGTTTGTAAAGGCAGATATGATGTTAACGGTGTGATAGCGAAAGTTTTAACAGTTGGTGACTAGTTTGAGTAGTTAAATAAAGCTCCAATTTAGGTTGAATTTCACGAATAGAACGAGGACACATCGCATTAATTATTTAACGTAATGCAATATCCTCCCAATTTAAATATATGGAGTTATTGTGAATTAAACAAACACCGAAAACAGTATATCTTACATTAAATCGGAACGTTTGTTGCTATACTAATTCCACGGTAAGCAAGATTTATTAGTAAATTTATAGCCTGTCTGACTATTAAAATGCGCGGATATAATCATAACAGCTAGCGTGGGTTCTATTCATTCTAACGCTTTCTTTGTTTCTATTTTGCAATGGTCCGCAGAGCTCAAGAGAATTTCAGTAATCACGTGAACCTCATTACATCTTCATTAGCGATTGCGCTGATTACACACATACACTACGTGTAACAAGCCAAGCCCCCATGCATATATGAATATGCTATTAACGACGGCTTACAGCCGTTTGCCGATAATGTTGAATGCATTTTAGTACCTCGTCGTGCGGTTTTTGTTTAGAACATTTACAAATGTTAACACGTTAATGGTTTAACTATAAAATTATTAAAATTAACTACGATAGTTCCCTCGGAATAATTTCATTTTACTAGCTTTTAATGGTTGTATGAAACGTGAAACACTTCCAACGATACTCGAATCTATTGACAGCATGCTAGTGCTTTGTAGCACTAATTAATTACTGTGTTGTACGGTTTTGCGGTTGTAATCACGCAAAGATCGCAGGTACATGTACTAAACGAGTTGAATGTAATTGATACTACAGGCTTGTCACATAAGCTCCGATGCTCGTCATTAAGATGACGTCATTAATAATACAAAATTGACAAACTTTTTATAAGTAAGTGTACGGGTATATAAAAGTATCAGGAAATAGTGTAATACTGCTACCCAAACTGATACTATGCCATCAAAAATGAGTTTTTTAAATGTTATTTTGCCTTTATTTTTGAGTGGGCGGGGTTTCAGCCAAGGCTGCTATACCAACCCAACCCACTATACAATTACAAATATCCATGCACGAACCCGGATTCAAACCAGGGACCCTTAGCACCACAGTTCAGCTTTAACTGAACTGCGCTACAAGGACCTTCGTCTCGTTCCGTAAACTTCGTTCTCGTGACTACATTGTATGCTCGTTGTATAATATACGATTGTATAATGTATAGAATTTTTGCTACAGATCATGTCTAATACAGCAAAATACTCGGTTAACATTAAATCCGGATGATGACCGAAAAATTTGTACAATTAAATTGAAAAAAAAAATGACTGATTAAAAACCTTATCACACGGTTCGCAAATGGTCTCTTTTTTAGACATTGGTCTCTTTTTTCAATGCTGGTCTCTAAAAGTCTCTATTTTTCATATTTCGTCTCTAAAGTCTCTAAATTTTGCATGTTAAAAAAATATAATTCATAATTATTGATAACCCGCAGAAATTTTACTGTACATTTTTAGCGCATAAATGTGCTATTGTTTGCGTTTTGTCCGTCTGTCCGTCCGGACTCACTTCTGCCATTTCGAACTACTTCTAGGAGAATGGTCCTAGAGTCCTGGAATTTTTTGCAGTAGGTCAAATTTCGCTGTCTAAAAGGGGGCCCTCTCACGAATTATTTCCCGAGTTTAATTAAAGGTCTCAACTCAACGAAAGGAACCGTTTTCTACAAACTACTGCCCTTCTTTCTGTCCTCTTATCAAAGTACGGCGGGAGGGGGGGGAGTTATATCCTTCATGGTACTCTAATGAAAGGTTTCAACGAAAGGAATTAATTTCTACCAACCATAGCCCTCCTCCTCGACCCCTTATCGTGATCGGGTATATTCCCTCATACCTCAAGAACGGATTGTCGGAAGAGGGTACTCACAAAGGAGGATTGAGACGTCTGCAAGAAATATATCCATTGGTGATGTCAAAACAAAAGCTATTTCGGTTAAAAAATGCGCTTTATCTGCACAAGAGTTGTGCACAATGTATGTATACTTGTTTATTTATTTTACGTACGTAACTGTGTCAAATAAAACAAGTTAAAAAGTAATCGTAAACGATTTACATAAAGCGCATTTCCACTTGCATTCATTTCTCATTTGTAAGATGCAACTTCTGTTAAAATCGTAAAAATCCGCCCACAAATATGAAAGATAGCGTTGCACATGGGCAATCCATTGTTGACGTGCTACTTCAATTTCAGTTTCTGAGAAGAATTTCATTTCAATGCTTTTCTAAATAAGAAAGTTGGAACTGCGCATGCGCAAACCTAAATTTTAAAACTAATTTACTATAACTAACTAATAAACTAAGATTTTCCTTAGTTCCAAGCGCCTAAGTATCAAATTTCACTTAAATAGTTCCATAGATAAAAAAAAAGTTGGCACGGCGCATGCGCAAAATAAAATTTTGAAACTGGCGCTAGATTTTCCTTTATTCCAAGTGCCTATGTATCACATTTCATTTAAATTCTTCCATAAATAAAAAAGGTGGCACTGCGCATGCGCAAAGCCAAATTTTGAAACTGGCGTTTGATTTTCCTTTATCCCAAGTGCCTATGTATCAAATTTCGTTTAAATTCTTCCGCAAATAAAAAAGTTGGCACTGCGCATGCGCAAAACCAAATTTTGAAATTGGCGTTTGATTTTCCTTTATCCCAAGTGCCTATGTATCAAATTTCATTCATATACTTTTATAAGTAAAAAAGTTTGCAATTCGGTTTACAAATGGTCGAAATGCGAAAAGGGCACTGTGAATTTTGAATCGATTCGATTCAACTTTTGGCATTGCGTATTATATGGCTAAATCTATGCCCATATTGAATTTCATGCAATTCAGTTCATAACTAACGGAGATGTAAAAGCGATCGAACATTAAACAAAGTTATCGTTCACACGGACAGATAGATGGACAGACAGACAAAGGAACAGACGGAGAGACCAACCGGCAGGCGACAGATAGCAATGCAAAATTATTAACGATCTCTAGGATCGTTAATAAACGGCAAAAGTGTAAAATTATGGAACATGTAAAAAACGGTTTTTTGTTTTTTTTACAATAACTTTTTTGTAAGCGGTACAGAAAAAATTCCTTCCTTGGTACAAGACTCGACACCATAACGAACCAAATAGCGAAAAAAGTAGAACAATAGCTCTTAAGATAAAAAACTAGTAGCGTCGCAAAGTTAGCGGACGGACGGACAAAGTGGCCACAATAGCGCATTTTTTTTTTATTTTTGTGGAAATGCGCTAAAAATACGGAATTGAATGGACAAATCTTAACATTTATTAAACAAGCACTAAGTAGGGCCGTAATTTGAAAGTGCATTGTTTACCTGAATACATGAATTAAAGCCATTAAAGGGTACAAACCACGAACCTTTGACAACTAATTTAAATGTAAATTTTTGTTTAATCCGAATATGGAAAAAATTCCACTGCGACAAAGTAAAACCCCTCAAGAAATTTCACGACCAATCGTGTACTTATGTTGTAAAAATGTCATAATTCATAGTAACCTATTTTCTGCATATCCTCTGCACGTTGAGAAATTTCAGATACGTCATATAAATATTCATTATTATGACAGATACCTCATACTCATACAGATTTATTTACGTTTAGAAGAGAGTAAAATCATTAGTCGAATCTAATTACACATATCTAATGCGTTTTATTACTAATTATGTAGACTACCGGTTGATATTTATTTTGTAATAGATGAGATACATAAACGGCAATATATCTAAACAAGTATAAATTGTGCACAACTCTTGTGCGGATACAGCGCATTTTTTTAAACCCAAATAGCTACATTTCTTGAAGACGTCTCCATCGCCCTTTGTGAGTACCCTCTTCCGACAATCCGTTCTTGAGGTATAAGGGAATATACCTGATCACGATAAGAGGGCGAGGAGGAGGGCTATGGTTGGTAGAAATAAATTCCTTTCGTTGTCACCTTTAATTAGAATACCATGAGAGATAATACTACTCCCCCCCCCTCCCCCCCCTCTCAGGCAAGTTATAGTTTGTACAAACCAATTTATTTCGATGAGACCTTTCATTGGAATACCATGAAGGGTAACAACATGTGTTACCCCCCCCCCTTCTAAAGTTTAACTTGGCACCACTAAAGCCATGCGTATGCAAAATCTGAGACCAATTGATTGTCGATGTAAAAGTTATGCACGTTTTACTTTCAAAAACAGCGTCTCGGGAAATAATTCGTGGGGAATTTGATGGCCGTCTGGCACACCTTCAAGGTATAGACTACCTACTGAAAAACTTTCCAGGAACTCTGGGACCATTCCCTAGAAGTAGTTCAAAACGGCTGAAGTGGGTGCATACGGACGGACAGACGGACAAAACGCAAACAATAGCAAGTTTTTTTTAATTCTTAAAAAATGCGCTAAAAACACAAGAACTATTTATATCTTTAACTTTTATTTTTTTACTGCGTTTACGTGGGTGTTTTTATCAGTGTGTAACAAAAGTGGATCACTAAAACTTGGAGTATTTGTTTAAAACAAGTTAAAAAGTAATCGTAAACGATTTACATTTCCACTTGCAGTCATTTCCCATTTGTAAGATGCAACTTCTGTTAAAATCGTAAAAATCCGGCCACAAATATGAAAGATAGTGTTGCAAATATGCAATGCATTTTTGACGTGCTACTTCAATTTCAGTTTATAAGAAGAATTTCATTTCATTTTGAGACCAATGTCAGAATAGTTTTAAATACTACATTTCAAAAAGTTTGCAAACATTTGCCAACATCCTACTAAATAATTACTCAAAATGTAAGAATAACAATTTAAGGAACAAGACTAGGACAACAAAAAATTGAAAAAAACTGATAGACTAAATAGACTGTGTCTATATTCTTAAAATATATTATTAATTTTATATTTGTAGTATTTATTGAAATCTGATCTAGCGGCCTGGGCCAGTCCGGCATTGCATATTCCTTACAAGCTGTACTTTTTACTAAAACTGCTGTAAGTTGGATAGAAAAAGTTATTTTTTTAAACTTCCTTATTCAAAAGGTTATTTTTATTTATTCATAGAATGAAGATGGAAGCCTACGATACTTACCGGGCCTCATAGGCGGACAAGACAAATTTCCCATTTCACTTTCACACAAGTAGGTACCTATAACTAATAGTTATTTATGGTATAAGTGTGTTATATTACAAATAAGTCACGCGAGAAAAAAGTAAGCCCACGAGGCCGTCAGGCCGAGTGGGGTTATTTTCTCAAGTGACTTATTTGTAATTAACACACGTGCACCATACAAAACTGTATCCAACACCTCCTCAAGCTGGTTTAAAACGTGGAAATCTTAAAAACTGCGTGTTCCGCGAAAAGCTAGAGTGCATGGAATACAAAAGCAATAATTCGTTGCTATGGGGAATAATAAACAACAAAAAATTTAGTCAGAAAATTTATATGGATTTACTTATGGTTCCTGTACTTTATCTTGCTAGTGAGTCCATAACTCATTAGTGGGCTATATTATACCTTACTCGTTTAATTTCGTCATGATAATGACTGGATAACATAGAGGTGTTGGATAAAATACTTTATGTACTGCAAAATTCATATTAACGAAGATATAAGATATACTGCATATTTTTGACTGATAATATCTTTAATTTTATAAGTTTAATGTAAATTTGAATCTCACAAACACAATTTGAAAATCGATTACTAACAATTATTTGAAACATAATTCCTTTGCGCGTTCACTTATTCTTAAAATCGCGCTGCGCTATTTACTTCAGCTGCTGAAAAAAAGGAAACAAGAGACTATTTCTTAAAAATTCCTTCTGAAGAACATTTTTGTGTCCTTTGGCCACAATTCATTCGATATATGTGATACAATTATAGCAATAACAAAAAATTTTCTCGCATGGTGAATTTTTCTCTGCGCGGATAATAAATGCGCGATTTTGTAGGGCCTGTTAAAACTATACTAATACCAGATAAGGCATTATATACGCATAATTGGAGGCGCATATTATTCTAGTTTAAGACACCGGGATTATAATGATATAGTTCCTAGAAAAAGAAATATGATGATGTAAAGATAGAAAAACGCGGATTTACTAACATCGTTTTTTCTTCAATACTTTAAACCTAAAAATTAATTACTTTTAGTGTTATTTAAAATTAACGAACAATTTTTTACAATAACTTTTTTAGCAATAAACGCAGAAAAACTTCCTTCCTTGGTGCAAACCTCGACACCATAACTAACCAAATAGCGAAAAAAGTAGAACAATAGCTCTTAAGATAAAGAACTAGTAGCGTCTTAACGAACGAGCGGACGGACAAAGTGGCCACAATAGCGCATTTTTTTTTATTTTTGTGGAAATGCGCTAAAAAGAAAATTAACTTTAAAAACCAGTTTTTATTTCAATGGAGAGAAAAACGACATTGAAGATACCAACGTGAATTAATGTCTAAATTTGCAAGAATATAATGCATAAAATCCCAATTCTTGTAATTATACCTACTGCAGCGTTTATATCAAGGCAGTGACCAAGAAACGCCGAAGCAAAGACGACATCCGGCCCATCCCACACAAATCGCCGTCGTAAACCTACACTTCAACGTTGCCATAGGATTGTCTATGGTTGGTTGCCTACGTGGCAGTAAGCATCCGATTATCATTACTTTAGTCGGCGATCGTACATACCCAGTCAATCTAGGTTTAAAAGTTTCAAAAATGGCCAAACATGTTCTTTGGACAAACCTCTGATCTTATCCTAAAACCCCACATGTGGGGGGTGCGCAACAGGCCGCCATTTTAGATTTTGTCATTTTTTTCGGTTTTTTCTCAATATCCCGAAACCTATTTTATAACCACTTATGCCCGTTTGCACCGACAAATTTAAGCGGAGCTTAGCTTAAGCGTCCCTTAAAATCCATGGCAACGATTATTGAGACAATGGTTGCCATGGATGTTAAGGGACGCTTAAGCTAAGCTCCGCTTAAATTTGTCGGTGCAAACGGGCATTAGATATACAAAATGAAAGCTCATTCATTAAATTTCCTACACCTTTCTAGTGAACTCCACCAGTTCCACCCAGCAGGCATCCTCCCTGGCTAGATCGCGATTTATTCCTAACGCATTAACTTTAACATATCGCTTCAGTTAGATACAACATTCT